>NC_079189.1:504394512-504701599 GCF_029499605.1 Hyla sarda
TAAAGTCCCTTCCATTTTCTTAAAAAACAATAAACATACAATGACAAATATATACATCTAAAAAATATGCAAAATAATAAAAATCCACTATATACTTTTTATTTTTTGGTAACCTCATTTAACCCCTTTAATACATTTCCCTGTTAATTAACGTTTAAAAAATGGTTCAGAAAATGATCCAGAGTCACTTTATTGATGCACAAATACAGTGGTCCCTCAAGTTACAATATTAATTAATTCTGAGACGACCATTGTAATTTGAAACCATTGTATGTTGAGACCAGAACTCTATGGAAACCTGGTAATTGGTTCTAAAGCCCACAAAATGTCATCCAAAAATAGGAAAAAGTGAGGATTAAAGAAAAATAAGTAGATACAAATATGTAAATAAGTAGATAACTAATATAGATAAAGCAAATCCTTACATATAAAAGTAAGAAAGATCTGCTGGGAGCTGTAAATCACTGTCTATGTCAGTGTTTCCCAAGCAGGGAGCCTCCAGCCAAAGCAGTCCGGGCAAGCTGGGAGTTGTAGTTTTGCAACAGCTGGGGCCACCCTGCTTGGGAAACACTGGTCTATGTAGAGGACTGGAGCTTCTTCGTGGTCCTGTACAGTACACACAATGTCCCAAAAAAGTAATGGAGTCGCCCCCACCTGGTGTCCAAAGGAGCAGCTAACCCTGGTACAGGTAAAGTGTACAGAACATGTAATACCTCCCTGTACTGTAGGGGGCGCTACCAGACACCAGTCAGTGCATGCACTTCAGTAATACAGGGGTTTTACCAGTGAATGTCCATTCTTATTGGTCGGTTCTTCCAGCCATTGACACGTTTCATAGATCTGGACTGTAGGTAGCAGTGTATGTTGAGTCTGGTTTCAACTTACGATGATCCAGAAAAGACAATTGTATGTTGAAACTATTGTATGTTGAGGTCATTGTAAGTTGAGGGAACACTGTAATAGAATCAATTTGATGATCTTGCTCTAAAACAATGTTTCCCAAGTGTAGTCCTTCAGTACCCCCAACAGGTCATATTCTCAGGACTTCTTTTGTCTTTCGCAGATGATATTATTATGGTCATTACATCGGACATTATCACAGTTATATAACCTATGAGAGGATGTTATACCTGAAGATGTAATCCAGTGACGGCACAAGCATCTTGTTCCACAGTGGAATATACCGATGACCGTACGTCCTGAATTCCTGAGCAGATCCCATAGTAAGAGATGGAGCATCACAAGGCAGGGAAGAAAGGGATGAATTAAGAACACAAGAATTGCCATCATTGGTCCACAGTCTACAAGTGTTAGGTACAGTATATGTTCAAAATCTGGAACAGTGGAATGAGACTGCCAGTTTCAGGGATACAATTTTACACAAAACTGGATCCATATTTAATATGGACCAGTGTTTGTTAAGGACATTTTTTTTTATTTTCAACTAGAGGTGGAACTTTTTCATTCCCCTAAATTACATTTATTCCTCAAATCATTAGTGTCTTTTTTTTTAACAAGATCTTTTTGTGTTTTCTAAGCTATACTTAAAATACTCTTTTCTGTTCTAGAAACAAACCCTTCATCTGGTAAGATGCACTTACCTGACGAAGGGCCTGTTAATGTACAGTATGTGTAAATAAAAACATACACACTAAAATAATATAAATTGTGTAAAGGACTTTCCCCTATTTTCTGGGTATGCAATTTAAAGTGGCTGATGATCTCGGGATCGTGGCTGCAGTTCTACCTGCCTACTGTGCGTGCATTGAGATTTTGTACTCTCAGCACAACATGATATGGTGAGTGTGTTTTTACCCTTGATATTCTTGCACTTATATTAACCCCTTAAGGACTCGGGGTTTTTCCGCTTTTGCATTTTTGTTTTTTCCTCATTACTTTTAAAAAATAATAACTCTTTCAATTTTGCACCTAAAAATCCATATGAGGGCTTATTTTTTGAACCACCAATTCTACTTTGTAATGACATCAGTCATTTTACCCAAAAATCTACGGCGAAACAGAAAAAAAATCCTTGTGAGCCAAAATTGGAAAAAAAAACGCCATTTTGTAACTTTTGGGGGCTTCGGTTTCTACACAGTACATATTTCGGTAAAAATGACACCTTATCTTTATTCTGTAGGTCTATACAATTAAAATGATACCCTACTTATATTGGTTGGATTTTGTCGTACTTCTAGAAAAAATCATAACTACATGGAGGAAAATGTATACGTTTAAAATTGTCCTCTTCTGACCCCTATAACTTTTTTATTTTTCTGCATATGGGGCGGTATGAGGGGTAATTTTTTGCGCTGTGATCTGAAGTTTTTGGCGGTACCATTTTTGCATTGATAGGACTTATTGATGACTTTTTATTCCTTTTTTCATGATATAAAAAGTGACCAAAAATGCACTATTTTGGACTTTGGAATTTTTTTGCGCGTACGCCATTTACCGTGCGGTTTAATTAATGATATATTTTTATAATTCAGACATTTACGCATGCGGTGATACCACATATGTTTATTTTAATTTACACAGTTTTTTTTTTTTTTTATGGGAAAAGGGGGGTGATTCAAACTTTTATTAGGGGAGGGGTTAAATGATCTTTATTCACTTTTTTTTCTCACATTTTTTTTGCAGTGTAATAGGTCCCATAGGGACCTATAACACTGCACACACTGATCTTTTACATTGATCACACGCCGTGGCCCCGCGTTATAGATCGGGAGCGGACTCATGACGTACCAGTACGTCATGAGTCCTTAAGGGGTTAAAGGTGTACTATGCTCCTAGACATGTTATCCCCTATGAATGGATGTCTAGGGGTGGTATATCCTTTAAAGAGGTACTCCGGTGCTCCAGCATTTTAAACATTTTGTTCAGAATGCTCAGAGCCAAGGGCCGTGACTGTGACATCACTGTCACTCACCCTCGTGACGTCACACCACGTCCCCTCTATTCAAGTCTATGTGAAGGGGCGTGTTAGCTGACACTCCCCCTCACATAGAAATGAATGGAGGGGGGTGGCGTGATGTCACGAAGGGGACAAGACATCACAACTACTGCCGCAGGAACCTGTCATTTGTTTAGAACACCGAGTGCTGTGGGAGATAGCGGGGGGGCAGCTGCCGGACTCCGTAATCAGACATCTTATCCCCTATCATTTGGATAGAGGATAAGATGTTTAGGGTTGGTATACCACTTTAAAGAGGTACTCCGGTGCTCCAGCGTTTTAAACATTTTGTTCAGAATGCTCCGAGTCAAGGGCCGTGACCATGACATCACTGTCACCCCCCTTGTGATGATACGCCACGCCCCGTCTATTCATGTCTATGTGAGGGGGCGTGTTGGCTGACACTCCCCCTCACATAGATATGAATGGAGGGGGCATGGCGTGACGTCACGAGGGGAACATGACATCACAATCACTGCCGCAGGATCCTGGCATTTGTTTAGAATGCCAGGTGCTGCAGGAGATCGCGGGGGCCCCAGCAGCCGGACCCCCGTGATCAGACATCTTCTCCCCTATCCTTTGGATAGCGTATAAGATGTCTAGGGGCTGAGTACCCCTTTAAGTGCTTCTTAAGGAGCATGCAACAATTTTTTTTCCCTTTCTTGAACCTGAGCCTTGGATTTCTGACATAGATATACTGCAAAGTCTCACAAGTATTGGCCCCATTGTCAGTCAATGGGGCCAATCCTCACTGTCTCCACCTTGAATAAGTGACAAGCCTCAGCAAATCTATTTTTGCAGCAGCTGCAAAAGTCCACCAGCATCTAAACAGGATTGCTGAAACCCCATTTATATGCATGAATTGTGGAATGTCTTTGGATCTGATGTGGATTTCAGTGCAGAATCTGCACAGATAAGATGATTCTATATTCAGGATATTAGTATTTCCATGCTTTGGTAAATCACTCAAACAGTCAAAGGCCTGTAATATCCCTTGTGTTATTTTCCCAGCACCTTAATATCTTTCTGATTTAAAGTTTGCGATTAAATATTGCAGTTGCCCTTTCTATTACTTGCTTTGCTATTCCCCCCAGTTTCTGAATTGAAGTGCTGTTTAGAATTTGGAAGAGACATTGATATCTCTGTAGAATATGTTTCCACTGGTACCCGCTGCTCTATCATTAAATAGTTTCACTTGAGATATATCCTTTAATTACTGCCAATATTTGTAAGCAACTTGGATGCTATTACAGCTCCATTCTCCCATGATTACTTTCATTGTAGCTAAAATGTTTCCTGGGTGTTCTGTGCTCTATCTTGTATAAACCAGGAGCTGTCTGCTTGATAACTTTAAAGGTTCAGTATTTTCAGGGTTTCAAATTTTATTGTATACAATGGCTTTTCTCATTTAGTCATATTTGGGATATTTACTGAAAATTAAATAAGGTAAGATAAACCCTGGAGAAAACTTTTTTATAGCCTCTGGCATTAGCATGCAAATCTAAAGAGCCCATCTGTTCTTCCTCATTCCAGACTGCTTCCTTTTCCTAACAAGACACTGGTTTCCATTCCGTAGTTGCTGTATGGATCGGAAGTCACTTCCTACATGTTACTCTATAAGACTTACACTAAGCATAGTATTACACAGCGAAAGTGACTTCTAGTACACACAGTAACCACTATGTGAATTGGCCAGTCACTTTGGAAAGCAGCTGGACCACAACCAGGGCTTCTTTGAGGTAAGGAAGCTGTCCAGTTTGAGAGCGGTGGCTATTATGGAGTGGCTGTTTAAGCTCAAAAAAGTTTTCCTCTGAGTGATTCTTTAATTTATGGGTTGGGAAAGTTGACAAAAATGTGGAAAGTGTGGTAGACGTACTGTAGGATTCATATACAACAGTAGATTATTTTCCCTTAAAGGGGCACTCCACTGGCCAGCGTTCGGAACTAAATGTTCCGAATGCTGATTTCACACTGCGGGGGTTGGCCACACCCCTCATGATGTCATGGTCATGCCTCCTCAATGCAAGTCAATGGAAGGGGATGTGACGGTCGTCAAGCCCCCTCTGATAGACTTGCATTGAGGAGGCGTGACCATGACACCACAAGGGGCGTGGATGACTCCCACAGAATGAAAACAGCATTCAGAATATTTTGTTTCGAACGCTGGCCAGTGGAGTACCAATTTAACAACCACTAGTAAATGAAATTACAAGCAATACACTTTTTTCAAAGGGCAGTTTTTGCACCTGTTCATTTAACCCATCTTCTCATAGACATAAATTGAATGTATGCAGCACATTCCCTGTTTACATGGATAGAAATGGTGTCAACAAATGATGAATTTAAAATCCATATAAAAGACGCAATAAGCTTACAATTGAACACCTGATGTTTGTCATCTGATTTCTGGCATGTTTACACAGGTCAATGGTTGAGAAGGAATGTTCATAGGTGCACTCCTTTGCCTGGTTTTCAGCCCCTGTAAAAGGACTTATTACAGTAAAATGGATTCTCAATCATCAGTGGTAGAATAAGATGACACTTTGTTTTGAAGACAGATTGCTAAAACTAGAGATAAAAGATATTAAATTCTGTTGTTTTACAATCACCCCTAGAAGAGCCTACTGCACGCTATTTTATTATTGAACACAATATATATATAATATTTAGCAGCTGTTTGGCTGCTAGTGGCAACTTCAGGGATCCAAGAGTCTAGCATTTAAAGGGGTTGTCCAACCATTTCAATTTATCCCCTGTTATGGTCATGGCAGGTGGTGGATCCTCTGGGCCTGTGTGGATGATGACGTGAGCCATGCCAGGGAGTCTAAGGTGCCACTGGTTTTCACAAGAGCCCGCCGCAAAGTGGGATGGTCTTGCTGTGGCAGGCGGCACCAAGGTCGCTACCCCTGGCACAACTAGTCCACACAGGTAGCTGGGAGGTGGCATGGCACAGAAGGAGACTGGCAGGACGTGGCAAGATGGCAGTAGGTCAGGGCAGGAACACAGGTGCAGGGTAGGAAGGTAGCAAGAAACAGGCACACAGTAACATTGACACAGAAATTTCACTATTGCAATAGACAACCAAAGATCTGGCAGGGAACCAAGGGAGGAGTTGATATTTAAGGACAAGGGTGCAGGTGTAGACACTTGATTAACTGAGCACTGGCCCTTTAAGAGTGAGAGCTCCAGCGAGCACGCACCCTAGGAGGCAGGGGCACGCGCACCAAGGCTGCTAGGACAGGGAGGTGAGTGACGGGATGGGATTCGCATGCGGGCATGTCCCGCGATGCTAATCGCAGCCCCACCTGCAGCAGGGACAGGACAGAGCACTCACAGCCAGTGTGTCTGGCCGGAGCGTGGATGTTACATCCCCGATGTGCAGAATAGGGGATAACTGTCTATTCTCAGGGGTCTGACCACTGGGACCCACTATCTCAAGATTGAAAACCATATTCTCTCATCAGAACAGAGCGATGTAACACACAGACAACCACCGTTCAATTAATTATTTATGGCAGCTACTGGAAAAATTCTCAGCTATCTTCAGCCGCTCTGTAGAGAATGAATTAAGTGGCTGTCATGCATGTGCACTGCTGCACTGTGATGGGTCAGTGGGTCCTTGTGATTGCAGGGTGTTCCAGTGTTAGGACCATTGTGATCACAAATTATTTCCTACTCAGTGAATAGGGGATAACTTGTAACTTGTAACCCCCTTTCAAGGGAAACTCCAGTATAATACATTTTTACTATTTTGCTACTAATCTACCATCTACCCCACAGCTCCTGTTTCACCGACTTCTGGTCTCTTCCTGTTAACTGCTTCCCCCGGCTTCCAAAATATCACATCAAAGCATCTACCCACAAAACCTGTCCCATCTGGCCCAGTGATTGGTTGATTGAGCAGGTCCTGCTGAGACTCCTTTCCTTGAAAGCAAGGAGAAGCAGTGAGCAGCGGGAAGCAGAGAATCATTGGAAATGGGACTGGGGGAGGGTGGGGGGGGGGGGGGTAACAGGAATAGATATGTATCACTTTTTTTTTACACAACCTTTAGCAAAATATAAAAAACATGTTATTTTACAGGAATACTGTCACGATGCCGGCTGGCAGGTAGTGGATCCTCTGTGCCAGAGAGGGATTGGCGTGGACCGTGCTAGTGGACCGGTTCTAAGCCACTACTGGTTTTCACCAGAGCCCGCCGCAAAGCGGGATGGTCTTGCTGCGGCGGTAGTGACCAGGTCGTATCCACTAGCAACGGCTCACCTCTCTGGCTGCTGAAGATAGGCGCGGTACAAGGGAGTAGGCAAAAGCAAGGTCGGACGTAGCAGAAGGTCGGGGCAGGCAGCAAGGATCGTAGTCAGGGGCAACGGCAGAAGGTCTGGAAACACAGGCAAGGAACACACAAGGAACGCTTTCACTGGCACTAAGGCAACAAGATCCGGCAAGGGAGTGCAGGGGAAGTGAGGTGATATAGGGAAGTGCACAGGTGAACACACTAATTGGAACCACTGCGCCAATCAGCGGCGCAGTGGCCCTTTAAATCGCAGAGACCCGGCGCGCGCGCGCCCTAGGGAGCGGGGCCGCGCGCGCCGGGACAGAACAGACGGAGAGCGAGTCAGGTAGGGGAGCCGGGGTGCGCATCGCGAGCGGGCGCTACCCGCATCGCGAATCGCATCCCGGCTGGCAGCGGAATCGCAGCGCCCCGGGTCAGAGGACGTGACCGGAGCGCTGCCGCGGGGAGAGTGAAGCGAGCGCTCCGGGGAGGAGCGGGGACCCGGAGCGCTCGGCGTAACAGTACCCCCCCCCTTGGGTCTCCCCCTCTTCTTGGAGCCTGAGAACCTGAGGAGCAGACTTTTGTCTAGGATGTTGTCCTCAGGTTCCCAGGATCTCTCTTCAGGACCACAACCCTCCCAGTCCACTAAAAAAAAATTTTTCCCTCTGACCTTTTTGGCAGCTAAAATTTCTTTGACCGAGAAGATGTCCGAGGAGCCGGAAACAGGAGTGGGAGGAACAGATTTGGGAGAAAAACGGTTGAGGATGAGTGGTTTGAGAAGAGAGACGTGAAAGGCATTAGGGATACGAAGAGAGGGAGGAAGAAGAAGTTTATAAGAGACAGGATTAATTTGACACAAAATTTTGAAAGGACCAAGATAGCGTGGTCCCAACTTGTAGCTAGGGACACGGAAGCGGACATATTTAGCGGAGAGCCATACCTTGTCTCCAGGGGAAAAAACGGGGGGAGCTCTTCTTTTCTTATCCGCGAACTTCTTCATGCGTGATGAAGCCTGTAAGAGAGAATTTTGGGTCTCTCTCCATATGATGGAAAGGTCCCGAGAAATTTCATCCACAGCGGGCAGACCAGAGGGCAAGGGAGTAGGGAGGGGGGGAAGAGGGTGACGGCCGTACACCACGAAAAATGGGGATTTGGAGGAAGACTCAGAGACCCTGAAGTTATACGAGAATTCGGCCCATGGGAGGAGATCTGCCCAGTCATCCTGGCGGGAGGAAACAAAATGTCGCAAATAATCACCCAAGATCTGGTTAATCCTTTCTACTTGTCCATTGGACTGGGGATGATATGCAGAAGAAAAATTTAATTTAATCTTGAGTTGTTTACAGAGAGCCCTCCAGAATTTAGACACGAATTGGACGCCTCTATCCGAGACAATCTGCGTAGGCAACCCGTGAAGACGAAAAATGTGTACAAAAAATTGTTTAGCCAACTGAGGCGCAGAAGGAAGACCAGGAAGAGGGATGAAATGTGCCATCTTGGAGAATCGATCAACGACCACCCAAATAACAGTGTTGCCACGGGAAGGGGGTAAATCAGTAATAAAATCCATACCAATCAGAGACCAAGGCTGTTCGGGGACAGGCAGAGGATGAAGAAAACCAGCGGGCTTCTGGCGAGGAGTCTTATCCCGGGCACAGATAGTGCAGGCTCGCACAAAGTCCACAACATCCGTCTCCAGAGTCGGCCACCAATAGAAGCGGGAGATGAGTTGCACAGATTTCTTGATACCCGCATGACCTGCGAGATGGGAGGAGTGACCCCATTTGAGGATTCCGAGGCGTTGGCGAGGAGAAACAAAGGTCTTTCCTGGAGGAGTCTGCCTGATGGAGGCAGGAGAAGTGGAGATCAGGCAGTCAGGTGGAATGATGTGTTGCGGAGAGAGTTCAACTTCTGAGGCATCCGAGGAACGAGAGAGAGCATCGGCCCTAATGTTCTTATCGGCAGGACGAAAGTGAATCTCAAAATTAAATCGGGCAAAGAACAGAGACCACCGGGCCTGGCGAGGATTCAGCCGTTGGGCAGACTGGAGGTAGGAGAGGTTCTTGTGGTCGGTGTAGATAATAACAGGAGAACTTGATCCCTCCAGCAGATGCCTCCATTCCTCAAGTGCTAATTTAATGGCTAGAAGCTCTCGATCCCCGATGGAGTAGTTCCTCTCCGCTGGAGAGAAGGTCCTAGAGAAAAAACCACAAGTGACAGCATGCCCGGAAGAATTTTTTTGTAGGAGAACAGCTCCAGCTCCCACTGAGGAGGCATCAACCTCCAATAGGAAGGGTTTGGAAGGGTCAGGTCTGGAGAGGACGGGAGCCGAAGAAAAGGCAGACTTGAGTCGTTTAAAGGCGTCTTCTGCTTGAGGAGGCCAGGACTTGGGATCAGCATTTTTTTTGGTTAAAGCCACGATAGGAGCCACAATGGTAGAAAAATGTGGAATAAATTGCCTGTAATAATTGGCGAACCCCAAAAAGCGTTGGATAGCACGGAGTCCGGAGGGGCGTGGCCAATCTAAGACGGCAGAGAGTTTGTCTGGATCCATCTGTAGTCCCTGGCCAGAGACCAAATATCCTAGAAAAGGAAGAGATTGGCATTCAAACAGACATTTCTCAATTTTGGCATAGAGTTGGTTGTCACAAAGTCTCTGAAGAACCATACGGACATGCTGGCGGTGTTCTTCTAGATTGGCAGAAAAAATTAGGATATCGTCCAGATATACAACAACACAGGAGTATAACAGATCACGAAAAATTTCATTGACAAAGTCTTGGAAGACGGCAGGGGCGTTGCACAGTCCAAAGGGCATGACCAGATACTCAATGTTACGCCGAGCGCTCCGGGTCCCCGTTCCTCCCCGGAGCGCTCGCCTCATCTTCGTTGTTGCAGCGCCCCGGTCAGATCCACTGACCGGGTGCGCTGCGGTCCCGCCTTCAGCCGGGATGCGATTCGCGAGGCGGATAGCGCCCGCTCGCGATGCGCACCCCGGTCCCCGTACCTGACTCGCTCTCCCTCGGCCCTGTCCCGGCGCGCGCGGCCCCGCTCCCTAGGGCGCGCGCGCGCCGGGTCTCTGCGATTTAAAGGGCCAGTGCACCAATGATGGTGCCTGGCCCAATCTTCCCAATTAGCTTAATTGGCTCCCACCTGTGCACTTCCCTATATCTAGTCTCCTCCCTTGCACTCCCTTGCCGGATCTTGTTGCCTTAGTGCCTTGTGAAAGCGTTCCCTTGTCTGTTCCTAGTCCGTGTTCCTGACCTCCTGCCGTTGCCCCTGACTACGATCCTTGCCGCCTGCCCCCGACCTTCTGCTACGTCCGACCTTGCTTCTGCCTACTCCCTTGTACCTCGCCTATCTTCAGCATCTTCAGCAGCCAGAGAGGTAAGCCGTTGCTAGTGGATACGACCTGGTCACTACCGCCGCAGCAAGACCATCCCGCTTTGCGGCGGGCTCTGGTGAAAACCTGTAGTGGCTTAGAACCGGTCCACTAGCGCGGTCCTCTCCATCCCTCTCTGGCACAGAGGATCCACTACCTGCCAGCCGGCATCGTGACAGTAGATCCGGCCATGGATCCCGCTGAAGTTCCTCTGTCAGTTGTCGCTGACCTAACCATGGTGGCCGCCCAGCAAGCCCGACAGATCGCCCTTCTAACCCGTCAGCTGTCGGAAATGTCCACCATTTCGCACCAACTTCAGTCGCAACTTCTCCAGCAATCTTCTCCTCCGCCAGCTCCTGCACCTCCTCCGCAGCGAGTGGCCACTCCTAGCCTCTGCCTGTCCTTGCCGGACAAATTTGATGGGGACTCTAAGTATTGCCGTGGCTTTCTTTCGCAATGTTCCCAGCACTTGGAGATGATGTCGGACCAGTTTCCTACTGAAAGGTCTAAGGTGGCTTTCGTAGTCAGCCTTCTGTCTGGAAAAGCTCTGTCATGGGCCGCACCGCTCTGGGACCGCAATGACCCCGTCACTGCCTCTGTACACTCCTTCTTCTCGGAAATTCTAAGTGTCTTTGAGGAACCTGCCCGAGCTTCTTCAACCGAGATTGCCCTGCTGAACCTGGCCCAGGGTGTTTCTTCCGTTGGCGAGTACGCCATTCAGTTCCGTGCTCTTGCTTACGAGTTGTCCTGGAATAGTGAGGTTCTCTGCGCGACCTTTAAAAAAGGCCTATCCAGCAACATTAAAGATGTTCTGGCCGCACGAGAGACTCCTGCTGACCTACATGAACTCATTCATCTAGCCACTCGCATTGACATGCGTTCTTCCGGATGGCGTCTGGAGCTCCGCCTGGATATGGACTTTGTTCGCACGAAGCGTTTTTTCTCCCCGGCTCCTCTCTCCTCTGGTCCTCTGCAATCTGTTCCTGTGCTTCCCGCCGCGGAGGCTATGCAAGTTGACCGGTCTCGCTTGACACCTCAAGAGAGGACACAACGCCGCATGGAGAATCTTTGCCTGTACTATGCCGGTACCGAACACTTCCTGAAGGATTGTCCTATCCGTCCTCCCCGCCTGGAAAGACGTACGCTGACTCCGCACAAAGGTGACACAGTTCTTGATGTCAACTCTGCTTCTCCACGCCTTACTGTGCCTGTGCGGATATCTGCCTCTACCTTCTCCTTCTCTACTATGCTCTTCTTGGATTCCGGATCTGCAGGAAAATTTTTTTTGGCCTCTCTCATCAACAGGTTCTACGTTCCTGTGACCAGTCTCGCCAGACCCCTCTACATCTATTGTTTTTACAATAAAAGATTGGACTGTCTCGTACGTTTCCACACAGAACCCCTCCTAATTTGCATCGGACCTCATCACGGAAAAATTGAATTTTTTTTCCTCAGGTTCTTTGGCCCCAAGAAGAGGGGGAGACCCAAGGGGGGGGGTACTGTTACGCCGAGCGCTCCGGGTCCCCGTTCCTCCCCGGAGCGCTCGCCTCATCTTCGTTGTTGCAGCGCCCCGGTCAGATCCACTGACCGGGTGCGCTGCGGTCCCGCCTTCAGCCGGGATGCGATTCGCGAGGCGGATAGCGCCCGCTCGCGATGCGCACCCCGGTCCCCGTACCTGACTCGCTCTCCCTCGGCCCTGTCCCGGCGCGCGCGGCCCCGCTCCCTAGGGCGCGCGCGCGCCGGGTCTCTGCGATTTAAAGGGCCAGTGCACCAATGATGGTGCCTGGCCCAATCTTCCCAATTAGCTTAATTGGCTCCCACCTGTGCACTTCCCTATATCTAGTCTCCTCCCTTGCACTCCCTTGCCGGATCTTGTTGCCTTAGTGCCTTGTGAAAGCGTTCCCTTGTCTGTTCCTAGTCCGTGTTCCTGACCTCCTGCCGTTGCCCCTGACTACGATCCTTGCCGCCTGCCCCCGACCTTCTGCTACGTCCGACCTTGCTTCTGCCTACTCCCTTGTACCTCGCCTATCTTCAGCATCTTCAGCAGCCAGAGAGGTAAGCCGTTGCTAGTGGATACGACCTGGTCACTACCGCCGCAGCAAGACCATCCCGCTTTGCGGCGGGCTCTGGTGAAAACCTGTAGTGGCTTAGAACCGGTCCACTAGCGCGGTCCTCTCCATCCCTCTCTGGCACAGAGGATCCACTACCTGCCAGCCGGCATCGTGACACTCAAAGTGTCCATCTCTGGTGTTAAATGCCGTTTTCCACTCGTCCCCCTCTCTGATGCGAATGAGGTTATAGGCGCCTCTTAAGTCCAATTTAGTGAAGATGTGGGCACCTTGGAGGCGATCAAAGAGTTCAGAGATGAGGGGTAAGGGGTAGCGGTTCTTAACCGTGATTTTATTAAGACCGCGGTAGTCAATGCAAGGACGTAAGGAGCCATCTTTTTTGGACACAAAGAAAAATCCGGCTCCGGCAGGAGAGGAGGATTTACGGATAAAGCCCTTTTTTAGATTCTCCTGGACGTATTCGGACATGGCAAGAGTCTCTGGGGCAGAGAGAGGATAAATTCTGCCCCGGGGTGGAGTAGTGCCCGGGAGGAGGTCGATAGGGCAATCATAAGGCCTGTGAGGAGGTAGAGTCTCAGCTTGTTTTTTGCAGAAAACATCCGCGAAGTCCATATAGGCCTTAGGGAGACCGGTTACTGGAGGAACCACAGAGTTACGGCAAGGGTTACTGGGAACCGGTTTTAGACAGTTCTTGGAACAAGAGGACCCCCAACTCTTGATCTCCCCAGTGGACCAATCCAGGGTAGGGGAATGAAGTTGAAGCCAGGGAAGTCCAAGGAGAATTTCCGAGGTGCAATTGGGGAGGACCAAAAGTTCAATCCTCTCATGATGAGATCCGATGCTCATAAGAAGGGGCTCCGTGCGGAAACGTATGGTACAGTCCAATCTTTCATTATTTACACAATTGATGTAGAGGGGTCTGGCGAGACTGGTCACCGGGATGTTGAACCTGTTGACGAGAGAGGCCAAAATAAAATTTCCTGCAGATCCAGAGTCCAAGAAGGCCACTGTAGAGAAGGAGAAGGCAGAGGCAGACATCCGCACAGGCACAGTAAGACGTGGAGAAGCAGAGTAGACATCAAGGACTGTCTCACTTTTGTGCGGAGTCAGCGTACGTCTTTCCAGGCGGGGAGGACGGATAGGACAATCTCTCAGGAAGTGTTCGGTACTAGCACAGTACAGGCAGAGGTTCTCCATACGGCGTCGTGTCCTCTCTTGAGGTGTCAGGCGAGACCGGTCGACCTGCATAGCCTCCACGGCGGGAGGCACAGGAACAGATTGCAGGGGACCAGAGGAGAGAGGAGCCGAGGAGGAGAAACGCCTCGTGCGAACAGAGTCCATATCTTGGCGGAGTTCCTGACGCCTTTCGGAAAAACGCATGTCAATGCGAGTGGCTAGGTGAATAAGTTCATGTAGATTAGCAGGAATTTCTCGTGCGGCCAGAACATCTTTAATGTTGCTGGATAGGCCTTTTTTGAAGGTCGCGCAGAGGGCCTCATTATTCCAGGACAATTCTGAAGCAAGAGTACGGAATTGTACGGCATACTCGCCAACGGAAGAATTACCCTGGACCAGGTTCAACAGGGCAGTCTCAGCAGAAGAGGCTCGGGCAGGTTCCTCAAAGACACTTCGGATTTCCGAGAAGAAGGAGTGTACAGAGGCAGTGACGGGGTCATTGCGGTCCCAGAGCGGTGTGGCCCATGACAGGGCTTTTCCGGACAGAAGGCTGACTACGAAAGCCACCTTAGACCTTTCAGTGGGAAACAGGTCCGACATCATCTCCAGATGCAGGGAACATTGGGAAAGAAAGCCACGGCAAAACTTAGAGTCCCCATCAAATTTATCCGGCAAGGATAAGCGTATCCCAGGAGCGGCCACTCGCTGCGGAGGAGGTGCAGGAGCTGGCGGAGGAGATGACTGCTGAAGCTGTGGTAGTAACTGTTGTAGCATAACGGTCAGTTGAGACAGCTGTTGGCCTTGTTGCGCTATCTGTTGTGACTGCTGGGCGACCACCGTGGTGAGGTCAGCGACAACTGGCAGAGGAACTTCAGCGGGATCCATGGCCGGATCTACTGTCACGATGCCGGCTGGCAGGTAGTGGATCCTCTGTGCCAGAGAGGGATTGGCGTGGACCGTGCTAGTGGACCGGTTCTAAGCCACTACTGGTTTTCACCAGAGCCCGCCGCAAAGCGGGATGGTCTTGCTGCGGCGGTAGTGACCAGGTCGTATCCACTAGCAACGGCTCACCTCTCTGGCTGCTGAAGATAGGCGCGGTACAAGGGAGTAGGCAAAAGCAAGGTCGGACGTAGCAGAAGGTCGGGGCAGGCAGCAAGGATCGTAGTCAGGGGCAACGGCAGAAGGTCTGGAAACACAGGCAAGGAACACACAAGGAACGCTTTCACTGGCACTAAGGCAACAAGATCCGGCAAGGGAGTGCAGGGGAAGTGAGGTGATATAGGGAAGTGCACAGGTGAACACACTAATTGGAACCACTGCGCCAATCAGCGGCGCAGTGGCCCTTTAAATCGCAGAGACCCGGCGCGCGCGCGCCCTAGGGAGCGGGGCCGCGCGCGCCGGGACAGAACAGACGGAGAGCGAGTCAGGTAGGGGAGCCGGGGTGCGCATCGCGAGCGGGCGCTACCCGCATCGCGAATCGCATCCCGGCTGGCAGCGGAATCGCAGCGCCCCGGGTCAGAGGACGTGACCGGAGCGCTGCCGCGGGGAGAGTGAAGCGAGCGCTCCGGGGAGGAGCGGGGACCCGGAGCGCTCGGCGTAACAAATACCCTATTTCTATGCAATGGATTTGGAATTACGTACCAGAAAAATGCTCCATTTAAAAGTATATTTGATAAAACTGCAAATAACTTGCTACAAGTCTATCTAGAAATATATAGATATTTGATGTTTTAAGATTAATTTAATTCTATAAAAAGACAGTTACTTTTATTAATATAAGCAGCAAATTGACAGCCTGCACATGGAAGTGATTGCCTAGACATGTCTTACGATTGATAGAAAGTATCCCCCAAGTGATCTGGGAAAGTCGCTCATCCACAGTGAAATATAAGGCATGTTACTGATTAATTCCAAAGGCTAACATGCATGACTGAATGTTTCTATATAATTCTTTCTTGCCCGATTTGTTCCAATATCCACTGATACGATCATTTACCACTTTGTAGCATCCTGAGGTTTCATTTTAGGAGAAAGAAAAATCTAACCTTTGATGAAAAATTGGATTTCTGTATTTGAGAGTTACCGCATTTGACACAAAATTGATTATCTTATGTGAAACGGAGATACCCTCTCCCCTTCACAAGGGAATGATACTGTACAATTTGTTATATATGTGCGTGCATAGATATTTTTAAGTCATAAACATATAAATTAAAATCTGATCTCCTAAAAATTGAAGGCAGCTAAGCTTGTATGGTAGGGATGGCGTGACTTCAGCAGTCTTGGGTTTTTGACACATCTACTACCACTACAGAATGACCTTTTTAACAAGAGAACATGGTATTACTTGTGCTGCTTGTATTGATTATTTCATTCATGTCTTAATTACTTTTTTATTTTATTACTTTTTATTAATTATGCTTTATTTCAGCTATGAATTACAGTCAAATAATTTTACAGCTATGAAACTTTCTCATAGAGAAGGTAATATATTTGAATCTCTCAGTAGGAAAAAGAGTGAATGGGCAGCACTATCTGGATAGGTTTCTAGACTGCTGTTTAAAGAGACAAAAGAGTGAACCATTAAAATACAAAATTAAGTTTGCACTGTCATTTTAACTTTGCATGGATCACAACCACTTTTCTCTTTTGATCTTGCAGTCCAGCCTCCTGGGTATGGTTACCCAGTTCACCAATGTTACTCATTTCACCAATGTTAAACTATTTATTTTTTTAAAGGGGTTATCCCGCATAAGGTGATTTTAGTACATACCTGGCAGACAGTAATGGACATGCTTAGGAAGGATCTGCGCTTGTCTTGGGGCTAAATGGCTATGTTGCGAGATTACCATAACACTGTGGCTAGCTTTTTCTGAACTAGTATTTCCTGTTTGGCTTTTCTCCCGAAATTCCATCTTCCTCCCTTCCACACATCAGCTACCCCACCCATTGAAGCATAAATTAGGTGCATCCATTCAAATCAGTGTGGTTTTCAATCAGGGTGCCTACAGCTGTTGCATTAGTTGCAGATTGATCTCTCTCCCACCAAGCGAACCCTCCACCCATTGAAGCAGACAGGCTCCCTTTCATCAGCTGACTAGTGAGTCAGGTCTCGGCCGCATTGCAAGCTGGGAAAAATCTGAGACAGCAGTAATTTTGTATGCTGTTAAAAATAAATAGTGGCGTGAAAATCACATAAGAATTGGGAGAAAACCGTCACACACAGGTACAGACACTATACTATGAACTACACTAACTTTACAGCCTCTGTAGAATAGTCAAATAAAAAAAAAAAATCCTGGAATACCCCTTTAAATCAACTGGTGCCAGAATGTTAAACAGATTTGTATATTACTTCTATTTAAAAATCTTAATCCTTCCAATACTTATCAGTTGCTGTATGCTCCACAGGACAATTTGTGTTTTGTCTGACCACAGTGCTCTCTGCTGACACCTCTGTCCATGTCAGGAACTGTCTGGGGTAGGAGCATAGAAAACCAATCCTGCTCTGGACAGCAACTGATAAGTACTGGAAGGGTTACAATTTTTAACCCCTTAAGGACTCAGGGTTTTTCCGTTTTTGCACTTTCGTTTTTTCCTCCTTACCTTTTAAAAATCATAACCCTTTCAATTTTCCACCTAAAAATCCATATTATGGCTTATTTTTTGCGTCGCCAATTCTACTTTGCAGTGACATTAGTCATTTTACCCAAAAATGCACGGCGAAACGGAAAAAAAAATCATTGTGCGACAAAATCGAAGAAAAAATGCCATTTTGTAAATTTTGGGGGCTTCCGTTTCTACGCAGTGCATATTTCGGTAAAAATGACACCTTATCATTATTCTGTAGGTCCATACGGTTAAAATGATACCCTACTTATATAGGTTTCATTTTGTTGCACTTCTGGAAAAAATCATAACTACATGCATGGAAAATTTATACGTTTAAAAATGTCATCTTCTGACCCCTATAACTTTTTTATTTTTCCACGTACGGGGCGGTATGAGGACTAATTTTTTCGCCGTGATCTGAAGTTTTTATCGGTATGATTTTTGTTTTGATCGGACTTTTTGATCACTTTTTATTCATTTTTTAATGGTATAAAAAGTGACCAAAAATGCGCTTTTATTGGCTTTGGAATTGTTTTGCGTGTACGCCATTGACCGTACGGTTTAATTAATGATATATTTTTATAGCTCGGACATTTACGCACGCAGCGATACCCCATATGTTTATTTTTATTTTTTTACACTGTTTTATTTTTTTATGGGAAAAGGGGGGTGATTCAAACTTTTATTAGGGAAGGGGTTAAATGACCTTTATTAACACTTTTTTTTACATTTTTTTTGCAGTGTTATAGGTCCCATAGGGACCTATAACACTGCACACACTGATCTTTTACACAGATCACTGGCGTGTATTAACACGCCTGTGATCAGTGTTATCGGCGCTTGACTGCTCCTGCCTGGATCTCAGGCACGGAGCAGTCATTCGCCGATCGGACACCGGGGAGGCAGGTAAGGGCCCTCCCTGTGTCCTGCCAGCTGTTCGGGACGCCGCGATTTCACCGCGGCGGTCCCGAACAGCCCGACTGAGCAGCCGGGTCACTTTCACTGTAGAAGCGGCGGTCAGCTTTGACCGCCGCTTCTAAAGGGTTAATACCACACATCGCCGCAATCGGCGATGTGTGGTATTAGCCGCGGGTCCCGGCCGTTGATGAGCGCCGGGACCGACGCGATAGGATGCGGGATCGCGGCGCGATCCCGCTTCATATCGCGGGAGCCGGCGCAGGACGTAAATATACGTCCTGCGTCGTTAAGGGGTTAATAGAAGTAATTTACAAATCTAAAAGAACAATTTCAACCACACCTCAAGAATACAACCCTACTGGGTGCACAGTGAATAAATGGGGAAGTAGGGTGGTATTCTTGAGGTGTGGTTGAAATTGTTCTTTTAAATTTATTTTCTTGGTCAGTGGGGACCGATTTATCAACCGCATTTAACTTCGGATACTGGGTTGTGAGCTGCACACATATCTATATTCTTGTGTCTAATTTACAAATCTGTTTAACTTTCTGGCACCAGTTGATAAAAAATAATAATAATGTTTTTCACCTGAGTACCCCTTTAACCAACTTCTTTTGTTGCCCTACCAACCAGAAGTCTGCGTGGAGTTAAAGGGGTTTTCCAGGATTAGAAAAACAAAACCAATTTCTTTCAAAACAGCACCACACCTGTCCACAGGTTGTGTGTGGTATTGCAGCTCAGTTCCATTGAAGTGCTTGGAGCCAAGTCATAAAATCACACACAACCTAAATACAGGTGTGGTGATGTGTTTCAAAGAAGTTAGCTCTGTGTTTCTATTACTGGATATGTCACATATTTGCCTTGTGATCTTATGTTGCTGCATACTGTATACATATTATTAGAAACTTTTCCTTATTTGAGTGGTAGATGAAGAAGACTTGTCCTTGGATGTCCCTGTCTTTAACAATACCCTATTTTGTTCTGGCAATGAAACTTTAAAGAAAGGCAATGTAGAAATTACTAAAAGAGAATATACAATGGCGATTCATGAACATTCTATTCTTGTCTAGTATTATTTGCAGCTTATTTTAATCAGATGACATATACAGTCATTTGTTGCCTGCCGTTTTTTTCTTAGAATTGGTTGTATTTCATATAGTATATATGAGACTTCTGTGTCCCTGCAGGCTCTTTCTCTATTTTGATCTGGGGTTTTCTTTTCATGCAGGATTATTATTTGTTCCATATCTTGCTGACTTTCTTCTAAGTATGAAAATGGCATTGATATTTTATGATTCTTGGTAATAGAGTTATTTGATTCATCTCCACTGTCTGCGTATGATTATAGTTCTCATTTGGCAGATTTTTTCTACAAGGACAGCACTGAGCTCATGAATCCACTTCTAGACTTTTTTGTATATCCTTTTTTTTTTTTTTGCTGTGTTACCTGCTGTAATAAATATATTGAACAGTAATTATCCCATCTTTCTGCTATGACAATCATTGAAATAGTTACAATATTGATTTAACAAAAAGAACTGTATTATAAAGGAAGTCAGACAGCACTATGTAAAGGATGCAGAGAACAGTGCAAATATGCCTCCTGAATGGATGTTAGAGCCGTGACTTGCTGAGAGTGCTGAGAGGAGAGGCCAGGGTAGTGCAGTAGCTCCGTGTAGACAGTTCTTATATACCTTACTTATATACCTAATAAAGGTGTCTCACCTGTATGTAAGTTCCCCTTCCGGGATGCCGTCCGCCATGTCCAGCCTCTTGTCTGTCATCCGGCAGAGTCAGCTGATCCCTCCAGTCACCGCCTCCCGCAGTCACATGAACCGACTCATGTGACAGCGACCACGTCCCCCACGGAGGCAGAAACTCCCTCCGCCCAAGGCTGTGCCGGCATCACTGAAGTGCTGAACACGTGACGAGGGTTGCTAAGTGATCCAGAAGACGCCAACCTGTCCTGGAATCGGAACGGGCACATCCACGGAGCACTGCATTCAAGAACCGGAGGGAAACGATTTAAAGTAGGTAGCAATGTAACAACACCCCTGGAAGGGGGGGGGGAATCGAACATCTTCAGATGCATATCCTAATATAACAAATAAAACAGTGGAAAGAGGAAACATGTACACAAGAAATTTACAAAAAGACCGACTGTCACGATTCCGCTGGCTGGAGGTGGATCCTCTGTGCCAGAGAGGGATTGGCTTGGACCATGTTGGTGGACCGGTTCTAAGTTGCTACTGGTATTCACCAGAGCCAACCGCAAAGCGGGATGGTCTTGCAGCGGCGGTAGCAACCAGGTCGTATCCACCAGCAACGGCTCAACCTCTCTGACTGCTGAAGATAAGCGCGGTACAAGGGAGTAGACAAGAGCAAGGTCGGACGTAGCAGAAGGTCAGGGCAGGCAGCAAGGATCGTAGTCAGGGGCAACAGCAGGAGGTCTGGAACACAGGCTAGGAACACACAAGGAAACGCTTTCACTGGCACAATGGCAACAAGATCCGGCGAGGGAGTGCAGGGGAAGTGAGGTATAAGTAGGGAGTGCACAGGTGAACATACTGATTAAGCCTGCTGTGCCAATCAGTGGCGCAGTGGCCCTTTAAATTGCAGAGACCCGGCGCGCGCGCCCTAAGGAGTGGGGCCGCGCGCGCCGGGACAAGACAGACGGGGAACGGGTCAGGTACGGGAGCCGGGATGCGCATCGCGAGCGGGCGCCTCCCGCATCACGAATCGCATCCCGGCTGGGAGTGATATTGCAGCGCACCCGGTCAGCAGGTCTGACCGGGGCGCTGCGAATGAGAGGATGCTGCGAGCGCTCCGGGGAGGAGCAGGGACCCGGAGTGCTCGGCGTAACACCGACAGGTCTGTTTTGTCATTCAGCCCTGGGAGACCCATAGCGTCTGTTTTCAGAATCCATTTGGCCTCTCTCTGGAGAAGCAGATTATTTATGTCTCCTCCATTCCTAGGAGAGGGTGCAATTTCAAGGCCAGCTAATTTTAAGACACTAGGATCTCCACCATGCTGATCATTAACGTGGTTAATCAGCCGTGGTGATCCGATCCCCGTGTGGACCGACTTCATGTGCTCTCACACTGTAACATATAAACAACGGATTGTCTTTCCTATGTAGTACAGTCCACAGGGGCACTGGATCACATAAACCACGTATCTACTTTTACATGTAATAAAATCTTTAATCTTCAATTCAGTTCCCCCTATCCTAAGGAATTTAGATTCCATGTTAAAGCTGCAGTGTGTACAATGTCTACATTTATGATTTCCCTGAGGGGGGAACCTGTCCAGCCAAGTTGATGTTTTTTTTGCTGAATTGGTTGCCTCCTAGGATGTTTCGTACGATCCTATTTTTTTCTGTAGCTAAAAAGAGGACGTTTTTCGGCTGTTTCTTTCAGGTCGGGATCATTCACTATGACATGCCAATATTTCTTGATAGCATTCTGCACTATTGTATCCATACTGGAAAGTTTAAAGGAAAATACAAATCTCCCTCCTTTTCCTTTTTTCTTTTTTTTCTTTTATTAAATCCTGTCTATCAAGAACTCTGGCTCTGTCAAAAGTTTTTGTATTAAGTCAGGTGGATACCTTCGTTTGCTAAGTTTAGTAACTAATTATTTGGCTTGGGCCTCAAAAGTGACATCATCACTGTTGATCCTCCTTAACCAGACAAACTGTCCAAAAGTGATGGCCTTTTTAACATGGGGAGGGTGAAAGCTTTTAAAATGAAGAAGGGAATTGGTGGCAGTAGCCTTCCTAAAATTAGTGGTTTTTATTCGCTCTTCCTCAACTCTCAACCTTTTGATTATGACGATTTCCAGGTTGATGTATTTAAAGCTGTCCGGAAAATGAATTTGGGCAAACAGTTTAAAAAGTGTGGTACCATTGAGCAAACAAAGTTGATGGGGGAAAAACCCATGAATATCGGACCCTTAGGTTTTAGTGCCTCCAAGGACTTCCCCTCTGAAGTCTTAGAGGGTGCTAAATTGCTACTTGATCTCACAGACAGTTACCCGGGATGTAATCCTGAGGTCACTTCTGAGCCTGATAATTTTATGGGAGGTAATGTGTCAACTTTTTGTCCCCCTATACAAGCTGGAGGTTCTCTAGATGTGTTCACAAATCTGGTGAGGTAAAAGCTCTGCAGTACCCTAACAGTGATGGCAACCTCACTAGTATGTAAAAAAGAGCCCTCGCTTGGCTAAAAAACAAACGTGACCTCATCTACAGAAAGGCTGACAAGGGAGGGAACATAGTGGTCCTAACCAAAGAAAAATACAAAACTGAAGCCTTAGGCTATTGGGGGACAAAAGAGTGTATTCTTGTCTTACAGATGACCCTACACACAAATATGTCGGTCACTTGCAATCACTGCTGCGGAAATATGTGGGATTGGGAGTCATCTCAGACAAAACAGTGTTGAAATTATTGCCCAAATACCCCAAAAAACCTTATTGGTACTACCTCCCTAAGATACACAAATCACTGACCCAGCCCCCGGGATGTCCTATTGTCTTGGGGATTACGTCAGTGATGGAAGGCTTATCTACTGTAAGTACATTGATTGGTTACTCAGGCCCATCCTTGAGGATTCTTGGAAGAAGTCCCTTGGCAGGAAGATTTTCACCTTGCCTCTGTCGATGTGGAGAGCCTCTACACACGGATACTTCAAAAAACAGGTGTCCATGTGGTGGGGGAGCTACTGGTCGACATGGGCAAGGATCCCCTTTTAGTTCAATTCATTTGTGATTCCTTGGAGTTTATTTTATCCCACAATACCCTTAAATTTAACGATAAGTGGTACTGGCAGGACTCAGTGGGGGACCCCAGTAGCTTGCACGTTCGCAAACTTGCATCTAGCGGCATATGAAAAACATTTTATCTTTACCCCTCGCAATCCTTTCTCCAAATACATAGGTGTCTTTCTCCATTACATAGATGAAATCTTTGTCCCCTGGAAAGGTGACGAGATGCAATTCAAAAGTTTTGTGGAATATCTTAATAACAATGGAGATTTTGTCATTTTGATGAGGAAGATTGAAGCCCTTCTTCATTTTTAAAAGTTTTCACCCTCCCCATGTTAAAAAGGCCATGCCTTTTGGACAGTTTGTCCGGTTAAGGAGGATGAACAGTGATGATGTCACTTTTGAGGCCCAAGCCAAAGAATTAGTCACTAAACTTAGGGAATGAGGGTATTCACCTGACTTAATACAAAAAGCTTTTGACAGAGCCAGAGTTCTTGATAGACAGGATTTAATAAAAGAAAAAAAAAAAAAGGAAAAGGAGGGAGATTTGTATTTTCCTTTAAGCATTCCAGTATGGATAGAATAGTGCAGAAAGCTATAAAAAAAAATATTGGCATGTCATAGTGAATGATCCCGACCTGAAAGAAACAGCTGAAAAACGTCCTCTTTTTAGCTACAGAAAAAATAGGACCGTAAAAAACATCCTAGGAGGCAACCAATTCAGAGAAAAAACATCAACCTGGCTGGACAGGTTTCCCCATCAGGAAAATCATAAATGTAGACATTGTACACACTGCAGCTTTAATATGGAAGCTAAATTCCTTAGGATAGTGGGAATTCAATGGAAGATTAAAGATTTTATTACGTGTAAAAGTAGATACGTGGTTTATGTGATCCTGTGCCCCTGTGGACTGTACTATATAGGAAAGACAATCCGTTGTTTATATGTTAGAGTGCGAGAGCACATGAAGTCGGTCCACATGGGAATAGGATCACAACAGCTGATTAACCACGTTAATGATCAGCATGGTGGAGATCCTAGTGTCTTAAAATTTGCTGGCCTTGAAATTGTACTCTCTCCTAGGAATGGAGGCGATATAAATAATCTGCTTCATCAGAGAGGGGCTAAATGGATTCTGACAACAGACGCTATGGGTCTCCCAGGGCTGAATGACAAAACGGACCTTTTTGTAAATTTCTTGTGTACATGTTTCCTCTTTCCACTGTTTTATTTGTTATATTAGGCTATGCATCTAAAGGTGTTTGATCCCCCCTCCAGGGGTGTTGTTGCACTGATACCTACTTTAAATAGTTTCCTTCCGGTTCTTGAATGCAGTGCTCCGTGGATGCGCCCATTCCGATTCCAGGATAGGTCGGCGTCTTCTGGGTCGCTTAGCAACCCGCGTCATGTGTTCAGCAATCCAGTGATGCCGGCACAGCCTTCGGCGGAGGGAGTTTCTGCCTCCGTGTGGGACGTGGCAGCTGTCACATGAGTCGGTTCACGTGACTGCGGGAGGCGGCGACTGGAGGGATCGGCTGACTCTGCCGGATGGCTGGACATGGCGGATGGTATCCCTGATGTCAAACCTACATACAGGTGACAAACCTTTATTAGGTATATAAGTAAGGTATCAGCGTGTTGTGAGGTGTATGAGCCAGAGGATGCGCTATATAAGTGAGAAACATGTCGCTCTCCATGTCTCACCCGCTGAATGTACCCCATGATTTTACTGCAATAAAAAGCACACTTCAAGCTACGTAGTGAGGGCAGCCTGTTCTTCCCTACTATTCATCATTGCTATGTTCATCTTTGCGGCCACATATTGATTATGATGCAAACCGTAGCCTATTGAGGGTTTTGTTAGCACATTGTGATACTGTGGTATGAGAAATTTTAATCCTCAGTGGGTACATGTATGTGCAGAGTATATTGCATATAAACTGCATACTAGCAGAGTCATATTGCACATAAACAGTATACTAGCTAAGTTAATTGAAAAGGGTGCAAAAATTACACTATATATATATATATATATATATATATATATATAAATATAAATATATATATATATATATATATATATAAATATATATATATATATATATATATATATATATATATATATAGTAATCACTATGGGAACTCCAGCACAGGATTGCTCAGGTGTGGTGCAGTGTAACCCCCAGTGTGCCACACTGGATCCACATAGAACTTCCTCCGTAAGGAAACAGCACCCAACACCAGGTCCAGATAAAGTGCAAGCTACAGGGTCTTTATTGCATCAAGAGAAACAATGCAACGTTTCAGCTGATAAGCCTTTTTCAAGCATGACAAACATATACAGAAATCCAGTTTAAATAGGTAACAAAGTAACATGATTGGTGGAAACACAAGTGCAGTGAATAAATTAATCAGGTGTGGGCCAACCTCCTGTATTTCATTGGTTGGAATCAGTGACATGTAAAAATGACCAATGTCAAATAACAATAAATACATTTATAAAGATCCTTCATTAATATCAAAATTTGTGACGGGAGAAATACAAGTGGGGGGGCTCCGTGACACCAGTATAATAATCTCATTCGTTTACCTCTGTCCTGTAGTTGCGATCGGCTGGGGGCACACGCTACTTCACCAATGTTTGTAAACATTGGTACTGCGGCTGCGCGGCCTCATCCAGCCCGATCGTCACTAACTGGCTTAAAAAGAGCCGGGAGTGCACCTGCGCTAACAGATAGTGCGCTGCGCTCTCCACTAACCACCGCGGCATATACTAAGGGATTCGCTATGCATGCGGCTCCATCTCCTGCATGTAACAACGTCATCCAGGTGCCGGCCACAATCATAGCCGGAACCCAGAAGACGTAGCCGCGGATCCTCTTGCCGCAATGGTGTGAACAGTCTTCTAAAGAGATATTAATTTATGTTGTAAAAATTCTTGTTTTCTGGTGTTCTTCAACGGAGTCCCCTGTCTTGCACATATCCCGATGTGAATCGGTGAGGTATATATAGATGTGTATCTAAAAAGATAAATAAAACCATGATTAAAATCAATGTTCCACGTCAGTGTAATAAATATATTTCTACCACCTCCTTTAAAGAAAGTACTCTGAGTATGGGTTAAAGAAAGGGGGGAAAAAAGAAAGGGAAAAAAATGGGGGGGAAAAGAAAAAAAGAGAAAAAATATGTGAAAAAATGTAAAAGATAAAAGATATAAAATTATATGGAAAATGAATAAATAAATGATAAAGAATAAGATTTAAAAAATAGAGAATAAAAAATAAAAAATATTGAAAAGAAAATAAATAAAAAATAAGAAATAAAAAATAAAAAATGAAAAATAAATACATAAAAAATGATAAAAAAGAAGAATAATAAAAAAAAGAAGAAAAAATGATACATGGAGGAAAAGGTGAGAGAGGAGAAGAAAGGCAAAACAAAAAGAAGAGAAGAAAAAGGAGAAAAAAGAGGGGGGGGGAAGAAGGGAGAGTGGCCAAAGAAGGGGGGGAAAAGAGAAAAGGGGAGAAGAAAAAAAGTCAAATAGGAAAAAGAAAATAGAAAAAAGAGGGAAAAATAAAAATAAAAATATTTAAAAAATAAAAATAAACAATAAGGAATAAATAATAAATGAAACATAAAAAATGGAAAACAATGAAATATAGAAAAAAGTGAAAAGAAACAATAAAAAAAGAAGAAAGAAGAAAAAAGAGAAGAGAGAAAGGAAGCAAAAAGGAAGGGAAAATAAAAAGGGAAAGAAAAGGGGGGAAAAAAGGGGGGAGAGGGGAGGAGCACCCAGTAATCTGAACGCCAATCCATGTATCAGTTACATATAAGGTTTCAAATTATAATCAATATTTAGCCCAGTTGGATATAGCGTGTTTAGTTTGTGTATCCAACGAAGTTCTTTTTGTTTCAATATTTTTTCCCTGTCCCCTCCACGTCTCAGAGGCTGGACATGATCAATAATCCTGAAACGGAGCTGGCTGATATTGTGTCCCATTTCCAGAAAATGCTTGGGAATAGGATGCTCAATTTTTCCTGTACGAATGGACGATTTGTGCCCATTAAGACGTATGCGGCATTTGTTCGTGGTTTCACCCACATAGTAAAGTCCGCATGGACATTGTAATAAATATACAACAAAAGATGATCTACATGTATATCTCTCACGTATTTTATAAATTTGTCCTGTTTGGGGATTTGAGAAACTATCCCCTTTGATAATGCTGTTGCAATGGCTGCACCCCAGGCAGGGAAAATTCCCTTTTCTGTGGCCCAGCCATGTCCTATCGGACCCGGTGTTAGGTTTCAAGCTCCCCAAATCTGACTTCACAAGTATATCTTTATAATTTCGTCCCCTACAATATGCAAGAACCGGTGAGCAGGTGAAATTTGTTGAACGTTGTACAATGCTCCAGTTCTGCTTAATGATTTTAGCAACCCTGTTGCTGAGGGTGGTAAAAGTAGACACAAAAGGTATCCTTTCATCTGTGTTTCTGGATGTGGTTTGTAATAACTCCATTCTGGTTTTCTTTTCCAACCTAGACCTATGTTGTTTTAGTATTTGTTGTGGATAACCTCTCTGGTTGAATCTTGTACATATCTCCTTAAGTCTCCCCTCCACATCTTCTGTGGGTGAAACAATTCTCTTGACCCTCAACAGCTGACTCCAGGGGAGGGATTGAACCATGCTCCTCGGGTGAAAGCTGTCAAAGGCCAAGAGATTGTTCCTATCCGTATCCTTTGTATAAAGGTCAGTGGTCAGTTTACCATTACGTAAAAACACGGTGGTGTCCAAAAATTGTAAGGATGTAAGTGAATGCACCATGGTAAATTTCAATTCAGGAAAAATGCCATTAAGTTCATTTAAGAATTGTATTAGTTCCCCCTCCGTCCCCGTCCAGATGACAAACGTGTCGTCAATATAACGCAGCCACGTCTGTACAAATCTGAACAGGGGCGAAGGGTAGACATGCATAACCTCCACATCCGTCATGTAGATATTTGCGTAGCATGGCGCCACGTTGGAGCCCATAGCTGTTCCCCTGTTCTGGACATAGAGGTCATCCCCAAACAGAAAATAGTTCTGTCTGAGGATGACCCCCAATAAGTCCAGAACAAGGGAGCATGCATCATCTGTCATGTCAGAATTGCGTAGACAACTTGCCACTGCCTGTAGGCCCCGGTCATGTTCAATTGAGGTGTATAAATTAACTACATCAAATGATACAAGTATGGTATGTGGGGGGCACTCCACAGTCATGATTTTGTTAAGAAAATGCGTTGTATCCTGCACGTAAGAAACTGCCTGTTTGGCAAATGGGTTAAGGACCTTATCTAGATATATAGCCAAAGGAGAGAATACAGAATCCCTCCCGGAGACGATAGGTCTTCCGGGGGGATTCTGTAAATTTTTGTGTATTTTAGGTAACGTGTAAAATACCGGGGTCCGAGGGTGTTCCTTGATGAGGAATTTAAATAACTCCTCATCAATGATCCCCTTATCTCTAGCTTGGACCAAAATACTACTAATCATCTCTTGTATGGTGTGTAGAGGGTCCCTACCGATTTTAGAATAGACTGCCCCATCCTTTAGTTGCCTCTGTATCTCGGCCAGATAAGAGGGGGTGTCCATAATTACAATGGCACCCCCCTTATCTGCCGGTTTGATGGTTATAGCCTTGTTTGATTCTAGGCCTTTGATGGCTCTTATCTCTGCTTTTGAGGTATTGTGCCACCTCTCCTCCTCCTGACATGTATCTTTAAGTTTATAAATCTGGGCTTTCACTGTATCAATATACGCCTCAACACCATTATGTATCCTGGGAGGTTGGAAATTACTTTTGTTGAACAGGCCAACCTCCTTCAAGGTTAGGTCGGCCCGCTCAACTGGCATATCAATCCCTCCCATGGTATCCAAATCACGAACAGAAAAAAAAAAATTCAACCGTAGTCTACGAAAAAAAGTTTCTTATTCTTTATCATTTATTTATTCATTTTCCATATAATTTTATATTTTTTATCTTTTACATTTTTTTCACATATTTTTTCTCTTTTTTTCTTTTCCCCCCCATTTTTTCCCTTTCTTTTTTCCCCCCTTTCTTTAACCCATACTCAGAGTACTTTCTTTATAGGAGGTGGTAGAAATATATTTATTACACTGACGTGGAACATTGATTTTAATCATGGTTTTATTTATCTTTTTAGATACACATCTATATATACCTCACCGATTCACATCGGGATATGTGCAAGACAGGGGACTCCGTTGAAGAACACCAGAAAACAAGAATTTTTACAACATAAATTAATATCTCTTTAGAAGACTGTTCACACCATTGCGGCAAGAGGATCCGCGGCTACGTCTTCTGGGTTCCGGCTATGATTATGGCCGGCACCTGGATGACGTTGTTACATGCAGGAGATGGAGCCGCATGCATAGCGAATCCCTTAGTATATGCCGCGGTGGTTAGTGGAGAGCGCAGCGCACTATCTGTTAGCGCAGGTGCACTCCCGGCTCTTTTTAAGCCAGTTAGTGACGATCGGGCTGGATGAGGCCGCGCAGCCGCAGTACCAATGTTTACAAACATTGGTGAAGTAGCGTGTGCCCCCAGCCGATCGCAACTACAGGACAGAGGTAAACGAATGAGATTATTATACTGGTGTCACGGAGCCCCCCCCACTTGTATTTCTCCCGTCATAAATTTTGATATTAATGAAGGATCTTTATAAATGTATTTATTGTTATTTGACATTGGTCATTTTTACATGTCACTGATTCCAACCAATGAAATACAGGAGGTTGGCCCACACCTGATTAATTTATTCACTGCACTTGTGTTTCCACCAATCATGTTACTTTGTTACCTATTTAAACTGGATTTCTGTATATGTTTGTCATGCTTGAAAAAGGCTTATCAGCCGAAACGTTGCATTGTTTCTCTTGATGCAATAAAGACCCTGTAGCTTGCACTTTATCTGGACCTGGTGTTGGGTGCTGTTTCCTTACGGAGGAAGTTCTATATATATATATATATATATATATATATATATATATATATATATGCACATATATATATATATATATATATATATAAAAATATATATATATATATATATATATATACACATATATATGTATATATATATATATATATATATGTATAAATATATATATTTATATATAGTGCTCCTGTGCAATGCAGTAGAAGACCTTATAGGGGAGTTCTGATTGATTGAATGGCTTGTAATTTGAATTATACAGGGTGACAGATACAAAAGAGAATAACAAAAATTAACATCAGACAGCAGCAAACATGCATATTGGTTTATCTCACTATGCCAATACAAATGATTTCTTGACTGCCTAAATGCATACTGAGAGGGCCTCTACTTAGGTTAAGTTGTAAACTGAAAAGAAAAAAAATATTTAAAATAGGTATACAATTATAATCTAATAATATGTCCCATTGAAGTCTATAGAAAAGGGGTCATCAGTTCACGCATTGGGCCTGATTTATCAATCTGTCTGAAACCAAAACTGTCTGGTTTCGCCCATAATAACCGATCACAGCTCAGTGTTCATATATTAAGAAGCTCTAGAAAAATGAAAACTTAGCTATGATTGGTTGTTATGGGCCAAACCAGACACTTTTGGTTTCAGGCAGATTGATAAATCAAGACCATTATTGTAAGAAACAACAGTAATTCTAGTTAATAATGGAAAACCTATTTAATGGATAACACATTCATACAAAATTTAACACAGTCTTGTTGGTTTACTATTGACTTTATGGCATTTTTCATACACTACCTTGGTGGGATAGTATATCATTGTACAGCCACATGCAAGCAAGGGATTTCTATAAAACACAATGTACTAGGTGGAAGGAAATAGAAAAGTAGGAAATTAACCCCTTAAGGACCAAGCATTTTTCTGTTTTTGCACTTTCGTTTTCTCCTCCTTACCTTTTAACCTCTTCAGGATGTCGGGCGTATGCATACGCCCTGCATCCCGAGTCCTTAAGGATGTAGGGCGTATGCATATGCCAGTGGGAATTCCGGTCCCCGCCGATAGCCGATTGGGGACCGGACCGGGATGCCTGCTGGAATCATTCAGCAGGCATCCCGTCAATTCAGACATGCGATTTTCTGCTATTCCTGGCTGATTGGGTCTCTGGTGACCCGATCACCCAGGAAATAGGGATGATCGGAGCTGTCAGTGACAGCCCCGATCATCCTGAGGGATAGGAGCGAGGTTGCAGTGCTGCGATCTCCTCCTATCCCCTGCCAATAGTCAGAAATGAATTCTGACCAATGGCAGCGAAAGACATGGGTTGCCATGGAAACCCCCTGTTCTGCCCACCCTGGATGTCGGGCAGAACGGGGGGAGAAGATGGAGGCCGGGTACCTGCAAAGAAGATGGCATGGGGACCATTGATCACCGGAGACATCAGCGGAGATCACGGCGCAGGTAGGGAAGCGACGGTGGTGGGGGGGGAAGGAAAGTTGCAGTAAAGTGATCTTTACTGTGGCAACCACTAGGAAGGCCGAACTGAAACTCCCAGCATGCCCAGACAGCCAAAGGCTGGGTATGCTGGGAGTTGTAGTTTGGCAACATCTGGAGGGTCACAGTTTGGAGCCCTCCAGATGTGGCCAAACTACAACTCTCAGCATGCCTAGACTGCCCAGGCATGCTGGGAGTTGTAGTTCTGTAACATCTGTCCCTTCAGATTTTGCAATTTTTATGACATTTTTGAAAATTGCTGCTCTACTTTGAAGCCCTCTAATTTTTTCAAAAAGTTAAAATATGTCCACTTTATGATGCCAACATAAAGTGGACATATTGTATTTGTGAATAAAAATAAAATTTAGAAAAGTTAGAAAAATGCAAAATGTTCAAAATTTTCATGACATTTTGGGATTTTTCACCAAAAAAGGATGCAAGTAACGACAAAAATTTACCACCAAAATAAAGTAGAATATGTCACAAAAAACTATCTCAGAATCAGAATATTCGGTAAAAGCGTTTTAGAGTTATTAATGCGTAAATTGACAGTGATCAGAATTGCGAAAAAGGGCTCCGTCCTTAAGGTGAAAAAGGGATGAGTCTTTAAGGGGTTAAAAATAAAAATCCTTTCAATTTTGCACCTAAAAATCCATATGAAGGCTTATTTTTCTGCACCACCAATCCTACTTTGTAATGACATCAGTCATTTTACCCAAAAATCTACGTCTCATTGTGAGACAAAATTGAAGAAAAAACACCATTTTGTAAATTTTGGGGGCTTCTGTTTCTACGCAGTACATTTTTTGTTAAAAAAGACACTTTATCTTTATTCTGTAGGTCCATACGATTAAAAAGGTTTGATTTTGTCGCACTTTTGAAAAAAAATCATGACTGCATGCACGAAAATTAATACGTTTAAAATTGTCCTCTTCTGAGCCTTATAACTTAATATAAAGTTTATATATTTTTTATAGGGAATTTGGGAAAAGGGGCGTGATTTAAACTTTTAATAAGGAAGGGTTAATGTGTGTGTTTGTAAACTTTCTTTAAATTTTTTTTTTTTTACACTTTTAGTCTTCTTAGGGGTCTTTTAGGAGGAATCATTTGATTCCTCATACAGATCAATATGGTTTCATAAAACCATATTGATCTGTGTGCTCTGCGCTCGATTAATAAAGCCTGGTCCTGCCAGGCTTTATCATTCAAAGCGCAGGAGCCGCCGCAGCAAGAGAGGTAAGCCCTCAGGCTACCTCCACAGTGGATCGCCCCACTGAGATCGTGCTGCAGGGGGGGGGGGGGGGATCCACCCTACTGGACCACCAGGGATATAGGCACCTTAAGACGCCGCTGTCAGGTTATATAGTGGCAATCTAACTGGTTAATAGCCAGCCACGGCGATCGTGTCGGCTATTAACGTCGGCCCCCAGCTGCAGGAATCAGCTGGGGGCCGGCCGGTATGACTCGGGCTCGAGTCGGGAGCACAGCCTCTGTGAAAGTGGATCCCCAAGCATTCAAACTTTGCCAGGCTAAGCCCTATTATGAGCAGAAGGGATGAGACACACATGGTGCTTTGGCCCCTAAATGAAAAGAAATAAGTACTTGGAACACTGAAAGGATGTCAGGGTAGCCCAGCTAGCAACAAGATCACATGACCCCAGTTTAGCTGATCATTGCTTGCATTATGTGACATACAACTCCCAGACTAATCAGTAAAGGGCACAGGGGTGAGTTTAAGAGGCTGATAAAACAATATGCACTATTCTCAAAAGCATTTACAATGAATGATGAATAGGCATCTAAGGCCAAGTTATGTGTATTGGGTTGAATCAAACAAATTACATTTCTATCTGAGTTTAACATAAATATGTATTAAAAGTGTTGAGAGTGAAAGTTGCCTGTATTTTCTGGATTTAATCAGACATATAGCTTTTCTAAGTTTAACAGAAACACACATTAAAAGCATTGAGAGTGACCATGCAATATGAATTTTAGGTCAAGTTGCATGTATTTTCTGTATTTAATCAAACATTAAGTATGTGTACCTGCGTTTAACGCGAATACAAATTAAAAGCGAGGGAATTTGGATAAGCATAATTTTTTTGCCAAGTTGCCTGTATTTTCTGAATTTAATGAGACATGTAGTATTTCTACCTATGTTTAACATAAATACTAGAGATGAACAAATTGAAGCTGACGAACCCTGAATTTGTTACGAATTTCATGAAATATTTGATTCGCAATGAATGCAAATATCACCGCGATTCTATAGTGCAAATTGCTTCGTTAAACTCCATTTACTACGGTCCAGGCTCCAGGGCATCTAAAATGGCAGATCCACATGTCAGTACTCGGAGCAAGGAACACTGGTAAGGCGGGAAGGGAAGTAGGCAGAAAGACCCTGAATCACATGCAAGATGCAGCCTATCAGCAGACAGTAACCCCTGTGATATCACAGCCCTATATATTCTGCAGCCATTTTGTGGCTCGTCATATCATTCATTACACTGTATAGGACGCACATAGCTGTGTACATTCCAGCATCCTAATTAGGCTGCATTCACACCACCTTTTTGCAATACAGTTCCCGTATCAGGTTTTTGATGAAAAACGGTTTCCTCAAAACCTGACTTAACAGTATGAAAATGTATGTACAAATTTGTACCCGTATACGGTTTGAAAAATGATGTCCGGTTGCATCCATTTTTAATGAAAAAAAAGTATATGTTTTAACTTTTCACTCCCTTTTGAATAAAGTTTCACTTGTTCGATTGAAATTCCAAGAAAAAAAACTTTGCATAGTCAAAAAACGTATACTGAAACTGTTCTGTTCGGTTCCAATTGACTCTCATGTTAAAAAAAAAAAAAAAAAAAACGTATACGGTTTAATACAGTTTTTCACCCGGACCAAAAACCGTGGTAGACTACGGTTTTGAGTACGGGGAAAAGAACTGACAAAACCGTACAGGATGCAAAATGGAAACAACCTGATGCATCTCTTGGCATAAGGTTTTCAATGGAGAGTCAATGCATGCGGTTTTCAAAACGGTTCCATACGGTTTTCACATTGAAAACATATACGGTATTGCAAAAACGTGGTGTGAATGCACCCTTACATCAGCGTTACATCAGTTTTTTTCACTGAAAAGGATTTTTACTGCAGCCATTAACCTCCCAGTTACTTTTTTCAGCATTGTATTACAGAGAGGGGCAGATAGCTGTGTGTTGCCTTATACATTTCAACAAGTGGCCTCAACTTCATAAACTTTAGCAGAGGAGGCAGGAATAATTTTTCAGCGCAATTTTTTTTCTTATTTCCACAACAAATCATCTGCTGGTTATACTAGTCTGTAGACAGTATAATACCCAGCAGTCCATTCCTAAAAGTCTTTGACAGAGTGCAATTTTGTGTTTAGTACACAGCTCTTTTGTGTTGCAGCACTGTTGTGTACTGCTGGTGTTGTGCAAAATACAGCGTACTGTACCACATTTTTTCCCCTCATAAGTGCATACCACATTCGTACATCTAAGTAGTGTACTATTTTGTACATGTTAATCTATCAAGTGCCTACAAACTGTGAAAGTCCAGGCAAAAGTAATCATCGGCTGGTGTTTTACTAAAATAAAAAACATTTCAGCGTATTGTACCGCATTTTTCTGCCCTCATAAGTGCATACCACATACGTACATCTAAGTAGTGTACTATTTGTTACCTGCTAATCTGTCATGGGCCTACATACTGTGAAAGTCCAGGAAAAAGTAATCACTGGCTGGTGTTTTACAAAAATACATATTTTTAAGTGTACTGTACCTAATTTTTTTTCCCTCATAAATGCACACCACATCCATCCATCTAAGTAGTGTACTATTTTGTACCTGTTAATCTGTCAAGGGCCTACATACTGTGAAAGTCCAGGCAAAAGTAATCATCGGCTGGTGTTTTACTCCAATATGTTTTTAAGCTTACTGTACCGCATTTTTCTGCCCTCATAAGTGCATACACATGCGTACATCTAAGTAGTGTACTATTTTGTACTTGTTAATCTGTGAAGGGCCTACATACTGTGAAAGTCCAGGCAAAAGTAATCATCGGCTGGTGTTTTACTCCAATATGTTTTTAAGCTTACTGTACCGCATTTTTCTGCCCTCATAAGTGCATACCACATACGTACATCCAAGTAGTGTACTATTTGTTACCTGCTAATCTGTCCTGGGCCTACATACTGTGAAAGATGAGGCAAAAGTAATCACCGGCTGGTATTTTACTAAAATTTGTTTTTTTTAAGCATACTGTACTGCCTTTTCCTGCCCTCATAAGTGCATACCTGATACCACATACCTACATCTAAGTAGTGTACTATTTTGTACCTGTTAATCCGTCAAGGGCCTAGATACTGTGAAAGTCCAGGCAAAAGTAATCACCGGCTGGTGTTATACTCAGATTCCTTTTTAAGTGTACTGCAGCACATTTTTCTGCCCTCATAATTGCATACCACATACCTACATCTAAGTAGTGTACTATTCTGTACCTGTTAATCTGTCAAGGGCCTATATACTGTGAAAGGACAGCTAATAGTACATACCTTCTAGACAAATACTGTTTTAAGCATAGTAAAGCGTATTGTACTCCCCTGATATACGCAGAGTAGTGCCAGGATGTGCACAGTGGAGTGGCAGAGGGCTAAATTCATCAGGCAGAGGTCGCAGCAGAGTAGGGGTGTGTGGCAGCCGGAGTCGCAGTGAGAGGTCTGAGCTCCCGGTGTCAGCTAGCAGTCATGTCTTGACCAGCAACCCAGCAGGTTCACTCAGTCATCCACTTCCTCCCAAGTGACATCCGACACCCCCTCAAGGCTCTGTCATTGTGCTGCTCTATGGTCTCCTCATGCTTCAGCCAACTCCAGGCTGTGTCATTCAGCCAATTTATGGTATGCTGATGCTGATGGGCCTGGGCCTAAACATTTTTTATGATAGCACTAGCTACCATAAATCTTCAAAATTAATATTTTAATCTTAGGGATTGTGAAGCCATAGTGTGAACTCATGCTGCTGCCAACTCCAGGCTGTGACATTCAGATACTATATGGTCGCCATGTGACATGTGATTCCTTGTTAGATTTGGTCCTTTGTACCCACACGCCGGTGCCCGGGACACTAAAACTTGGGAGTTAAATTTTCAATTTCAAAATCCTCAATTTCAAAATCTTAAATTTCTATAAAAAAATCTTGCATTTCAATGGTCTCCTTATGCTTCTGTCAACTCCAGGCTGTGCCATTAATATACTATATAGTCTCATCATGCTTCAGCCAAATCCAGGTGGTGTCATTCAGCCACTATATGGTCTACTCATGCTCCAGCCACCTCCAGAATGTGTCATTCAGCCAATACATGCTTTACTGATACTGCTGGGCCTGAGCCAAAAACATTTTTTATGGTAGCACTAGCTACCATACATCTTCAATTTAAAAGTCAAAATTCATCTTTTTATCTTAGGGATTGTGAAGCCCTAGTGTCTACTCATGCTACTGCCAATACCTCCACGCTGTGTCATTAAGCCACTATCTGGACTACTTGGTGAGTGGAAAATCACCCCAAAAACATAACAATAACCTCCAAATCTTTCAAAAACATTTCTCCTAAACTAATGATTAGCAGAGGAAGCGGTAGAGGATAGAGCTCCCCTGCCATGTCTGTCAGTAGGCATGTTAGTGGATTTAGCAGCTCTGTGGTCACCACTCATTTGCTCAGGCCTAAGGTAAGGTAACAGCAACAGCCCGGTACTGTCTGCTATATACCGGCTTCTTCAACTTCAACCACTGCTTGCTGCACACTGTTCATTACATCTTCCACTAGTCCACTACTGCCTGCTGTACACTGGTTACTACAACTCCCAAAAGTCCACCAATGCCTCCTGTTCGCTGGCTACAGCTACCACCAGTCCACCATCCAACTTGCTTCCATCAGGGGGTACACATAAACAACCCATGATCTCCAAAAAAGGGAAAAAAATTTCAGCTACTCCCAAAAAGGGATAATTTTTTTAAAATTTATAAAAAGCCTTCTGATACCTCCATGAGCATTTTAACACCGGAAGGCCTCTACCACCAACAGTGGGATTTTAAACAAGCTATTAGTTACCATGGGTTACCGCATGTCGCCATAACTCAGCCTTAAAACTACTTGAATAAATTCCTAGTTGACCCTAGCAGTGTCATACAGGGCTTTAAAGCTCTTAAGCAGTGTTATACAGTATGTGTGTTTTGAGGCTTAATGCCTTGACGGTTTGGGGAGAACCTGTTTGCTTCAAACCAAACTTTTTTTTTTAAAGTTCTATGAACCTGGTGAGCTGATCTTTTAAAAAGCTTGCTCAGCTCTAATCCTATATCATTTGTTTTTTATATGTATGTGTGTATATAGTAAATTATTCATTTTTCTTTTCAAAAGTCAGCTATAAGGGAGCTATGGTTATTTATAGTGACAAATCTAAAGCCCAATTAGGATTTTAGTAACTTGAATGTGATGATTGAGAGTTCTAAATCTAAATGCTAGTGTATACCCCAGGTGGTACATGGGAATGAATCATGCATGTAGAAAATCTCAGCTGTTTGCAAAACACTACTGTGAAGTGCCAGGGCCATTATGCAAACAATAAAAAGAACAATTAATTTGTTTTTCTTTGCACATTACCAAAGTATTAGGGAATAAAACATTTGATGGTCTCCTCAGACTAAAATGTATTTCTTCGGCACAACAAATTCAAAATTTTTAATTAAAATAAAGTATGTTCCCTCACAAAATACATTTCATTATGGAAACAGGCTCCAAGTTCAAAAGGCTGTTTTCCACTCCTTCTCAGATTGTGTTCACTGGCATCCAAGGATATTTCTTTCTGGAACAAGCTTGGATGAGACACCTGCAACCACATGAAAATAGACAGTGGAGAAGTTCCGTATGGGGTTACTGCTTGCATCCAAAATTCATGCTACTAGCAGTTGTGTCCTTATAGATTACTAAGACTGGTCTGCTTGCTTATAATCTGTCATGCAGATGTTTTTTTTTGTATGTGTGTGTAATCCTTATAAAATATTTATTACATGAATATAAAAAAAAGAAGACAAAAAAATGAAAATTAATAAAAGTACTTGTGCATAACCAAAATGCTGGGTAATGGTAAATCTACATATTTATATTGAACAAGGGTTTTAGTGTGGCATAAATGCATGTATTCTATACATTAGAAGTCTCAAAGCTTTCTAGGAGATCTTACAGTCCTGTTTGCAGAGTAAGATCATCTACCAGGACAGGGAAAAGTACAATACTGCGATTGTTTGCATACCTTCTTTTCTGATGGTCCAGCATTACAATATTTAGTAGTAGCAGCCATGGTTATTTATTGCAGATCTTCCACAACTCTGCTGTTACAGTTAGAAATGAGCAAATTTTCGAAAAATTTGATTTGGCTGATTAAACAAATTTTCCGAAAAATTTGGTCAGGTCTGAATTTATTCGCGGTGAATCACTATTAAAAACTGCTATTTCTCTCCTACAGAGAGCCTCAATAGGGGTGTAGGACACTTTGCTTTGTCTTAACACTCATAGGGAGTGTGCTGTGTTAATGAAATAATACTGTTATTCAGTATGACATGCAGATTACAGACATTGCTATTAGAATCACTGCAGCAGAGCATCTGGATGTAGCAGATTTCTAATGTAATTTTTATTTAATTTTATTTGAATTTATTTAAATTTTTGATAACCCATTGTGGTGAGCATCGAGCTGGCGGTCTGCCACGAGGCAAGCTACCACCTGTTCAAACCCCTGTCTCTCAGCACACCCCCATACTCCAGAGTGTCCACTTGAAAAGGGAGGGACTGCAGTACCAGCAACTTGGACAGGAGCACTTTCAGCTTCAGTGCCATTGGATAAGTGGTTGCATAAAGCTAGAAGTGGCTGCAGTGAAAAAGCTTGTACTTGTATCTCAAAATCGAGCTGGCGGTCCTCCACCAGGCAAGATACCACCTGTTCCAGCCCTGAGCTCTCAGCACCCCCCTGACTGTGAAATTGTGAATGTTTCATTTAATCAGTTATGGTTCATTATTGTTATTGCTTCAAGCTGTTTCATTGGATTCTTGTCATAATTCCACATAATATGACGCTGACGACCATAGGGCCTCAGTCTTGAAAAGATTACAAATGTACAACACAAAGAGAGACACACAGCCGCACATCCACCATATGTAATTTGATCTACTTGCATCCCAGCATAATTTCAAAAACTAACAGGTTGTTAGTATACATTTTGATCAAAAAGTACATGCCCACTCGCCACGTCAAGGCCACCTCGTTAGAGTGGGTCCCTAACCTGACACTGGTGTAGCCCCCGGCGGCAACCACTGCCTCCGAGACCCCATGCCCAATGGGGGGAGTGACCCAGTGGCCAGGCAGCCCCACTACTGCCCGACCAAGCCCCTGGCTCCAGGCCACTCCACCACACAGACAAAGTATCACAGAAACAATGGCAGCCACAGAGAACCACACCAGTATGAAACCTTCCATGTGCTCACTCCAAGAGGGCTGGGAGAATGGTAGGAGGAAACCCTTATGCAGTTTCCTGCTAATTAAAAACGCCTGGGCCAAATGGGTGGAGTGGAGTGCAGGCAATGGAAGAAGGGAGAGACTACAAATGTACAACACAGAGAGAGAAACACATCCACCATATGTAATCTGATCTACTTGCTTCTCAGCATAATTTCAAAAACTAACAGGTTGTTAGGAAACTTAGTTTCCTGCTAATTAAAAATGCCTGGGCCAAATGGGTGGAGTGCAGGAAACTGCATAAGGGTTTCCTCCTACCATTCTCCCAGCCCTCTGGCAGTGAGCACATGGTAGGTTTCATGCTGGTGTGGTTCTCTGTGGCGGCCATTGTTTCTGTGATACTTTGTCTGTGGGGTGGAGTGGCCCAGAGCCAGGGGCTTGGTCGGGCAGTAGTGGGGCTGCCTGGCCACTGGGTCGCTCCCCCCATTGGGCATGGGGTCTCAGAGGTAGTGGTCGCCGCCGGGAGCTACGCTAGTGTCAGGTTAGCGACCCACTCTAATGAGGTGGCCTTGACGTGACGAGTGGGCATGTACTTTTTGATTAAAATGTATACTAACGGCCTGTTAGTTTTTTAAATTACGCTGAGAAGCAAGTAGATCAAATTACAAAAGGTGTATGTGCGGCTGTGCTTCTCTTTGTGTTGTACATTTGTAGTCTCTCCCTTCTTCCATAGCCTGCACTCCACTCCACCCATTTGGCCCAGGCGTTTTTAATTAGCAGGAAACTGCATATGGGTTTCCTCCTACCATTCTTCCAGCCCTCTGGCAGTGAGCACATGGTAGGTTTCATGCTGGTGTGGTTCTCTGTGGCAGCCATTGTTTCTGTGATGCTTTGTCTGTGGGGTGGAGTGGCCCAGAACCAGGGACTAGGTCGGGCAGTAGTGGGGCTGCCTGGCCACTGGGTCGCTCCCCCCGTTGGGCATGGCGTCTCGGAGGTAGTGGTCACCGCTGGGGCTACCCCAGTGTCATGTTAGGGACCCACTCTAACGAGGTGGCCTTGACGTGGCGAGTGGGCATGTACTTTTTGATCAAAATGTATACTAACGGCCTGTTAGTTTTTGAAATTATGCTGAGAAGCAAGTAGATCCAACTACAAATGGTGGATGTGCGGCTGTGTTTCTCTTTGTGTTGTACACTTGAAAAGATGACATTGATTTTTTTAAATTTAAGATTTAAATAAGATTCCCAAATTTAATGTACAGGTGTTTACTTTGATCTAATACTGTATGACCACAAAACCCAATCTAGCAAGGCGTTACATGGCGGTACAATGACAGAGCCTAGAGGTGGCAACAGCATGAGGAAACCATAATCTGGCAGAATGACACAGCCTGAAATTGGTGGTAGTAAGAGGAGACCAAATAGTGGCTGAATGAAAAAGCCTGGAGTTGGCGGCAGCATGAGGAGACCATAGGGCCTCACAATCCCTAAGATTAAAAGATGAATTTTCTAATTTAAATTGAAGATTTATGGTAGCTAGTGGCACCATAAAAATCTTTTAGGTAATGTCCCAGGCCCAGCAGCCTCAGCAAACCATATAGTGGCATAATGACACAGCCTGGAGCTGGCGGCAGCATGAGGAGACAATAGGGCTTCACAATCCCTAAGAATAAAAGATTAATTTTTTGGTAAAATTTTTTGGTAATGTCCAAGGCCCAGCAGCATCAATAAGCCATATAGTGACACAGCCTGGACGTGGCGGAAGCATGAGGAGACCATTTAGTGGCTGAATGACAGCCTGGAGTTGGCAGCAGATAAGGAGACCATATAGTGGCTGAATGAGACAGCCTGGAGATGGCAGCAGCAGCATCAGGACTCCTGAAAGTGACCCAGTGACAGAGTGGTGCAGTGGGTGACAATACCAGTACAGAGTGATGAAGGTGGGTAACAAAAGGTCTGATGTGGAGAGATGTTTGTAACTTGTGAGCAGTGCCTTAAAGTAGAACTCCAGAACATAAAAATTGTACCCCATAGTGCCGGCAGTAAAAAAATAAAGATGTACATACCTTTCTCCGCTCCCCTGAGGCCTCCGGTAACCGGCTCCGGTATCCGCCGCAATCCACTTCCTGGTTGCCGGTGGTCGGATGAATCATACTGCGCTCAGCCAATCACCAGCCGCAGCGAAGTTCCGACTCGGCCAGTGATAGGCTGAGCGGCAGTGTGACGTTTTCGACCCCGGCCGCAGGTGCCGGTGTAGTGAAGAATTTTATGTCCTGAAGCGTTTTTACACTGCCGCTCAGCCTATCGCCGACCGAGTCTGACTTCGCTGCGGCTGGTGATTGGCTGAGCGCAGTATGATTCATCCGACCACTGGCAGCCAGGGAGTGGATCACGGCGGAGACCGGAGACGGTTACCGGAGGCCCCGGGGGAGCGGAGGAAGGTATATACATCTTTATTTTTTTTACTGCCGGCAATATGGGCGACAATTTTTATATTCTGGAGTTCTCCTTTAAATCTGTTGGACACTATCCATATTTGTGAAGTGTTGGTGTGGCACCATGGTCAATCTACTCTGATGCATCAGGCATTGGTGGGTGGAAATCCTGGCTGATCCATGCCTGATTCATCTTCACAAAGGTCAGTCTCTCTACATTTTTCGTGGACAGACGAGTTCTCCTTGGGGTGACTATGGTGCCTGCTGCACTAAACACCTGTTCTGAAGGCACACTGCTGGCCGGGCAGGACAGCTTTTCCAGGGCAAACTCTGCTAGTTGCAGCCACAAATCAGTTTGGCTGCCCAGATGTCCAGCGGATCTTCAAGGTGTGTTGGCATGAGCATGTCAAGGTATGCCCCCACCTGCTGGTTCAGGTCCTGCTCCAGGTCTTTATACTGTATACATGTGCTTTGTACTGTATATATGTTTGCTTTGATGTATTATAAATATGTATAGTTCTAATTGTCTTCCCATCTTCTGTGCATTAAGTTGTGCCTTTGTCCATGTGTTGCACGCTATCTATATATGTATTGTTCCTCCATATCTCTGTGCCTATTAGGTATATATTTTTATACCGTTGTTGTCATCCCCTGATGAACTGTTGTATATCATAAGATACACGGGGAAACGCGTTGGGATGTACAGTTGTTCATCATAGGAGAACTTCTTCTTTCTTTTGTATTGATACTAATTATTTATAGTATTGTTATTGGGTTTTTTAATGAGGATTTAATAAAATTGTAAATTTTTAGCTACATGGTTCAGTGTTATCCTGCTCCAGGTCTACCTACTACTGATGAGTTGCTTCACTATGAGGGTGAAGACAGGTACTCATCAGCGACTGTAGACTTAGGCTGCTGCTGATGGAACTGGTACTGCTCCTGCCTCCCCACCCCCTCCCCAGCAGCCATGGCAGTGGAAGGTGAGTGCAGGGGGCCCCCCGATTCAGACCTACAAGAGGATGGACAATAGCGCCGATAGGCATCGGCCAACTGACTACTTAGGATGACAATTCGGCTGTCACTAAGCAAGCAAGTGAGCATGCATCGTGCCATTTGTGCAAGTGACTCGGAGGGATTCCCTGCCTCCATCTTTATTGCATACTGCCATGGTGTGTCTGGGTCCTCTGTCTCGCCTGGGACAGAGCATGGTACAGAGGCAATGGGAGGACAGGGACTGCTCCCGGGCCATGCCAACTGAGGGTTGTGTATGAGGAACCCACCGACTTTTGGCTGGGATATAACATGTCACTGTTACGCCGAGCGCTCCGGGTCCCTGCTCCTCCCCGGAGCGCTCACGGCGTCTCTCTCCCTGCAGCGCCCCGGTCAGTCCCGTTGACCGGGAGCGCTGCACTGACATGGCCGTCGGGGATGCGATTCGCACAGCGGGACGCGCCCGCTCGCGAATCGCATCCCAAGTCACTTACCCGTCCCGGTCCCCTGCTGTCATGTGCTGGCGCGCGGCTCCGCTCTCTAGGGCGCGCGCGCGCCAGCTCTCTGCGACTTAGAGGGCCAGTGCACCAATGATTGGTGCCTGGCCCAATTAGCTTAATTGGCTTCCACCTGCTCCCTGGCTATATCACATCACTTCCCCTGCACTCCCTTGCCGGATCTTGTTGCCTTGTGCCAGTGAAAGCGTTTAGTGTTGTCCAAAGCCTGTGTTACCTGAACTCCTGCTATCCATCTTGACTACGAACCTTGCCGCCTGCCCCGACCTTCTGCTACGTCTGACCTTGCCTCTGCCTAGTCCTTCTGTCCCACGCCTTCTCAGCAGTCAGCGAGGTTGAGCCGTTGCTAGTGGATACGACCTGGTTGCTACTGCCGCAGCAAGACCATCCCGCTTTGCGGCGAGCTCTGGTGAACACCAGTAGCCTCTTAGAACCGGTCCACCAGCACGGTCCACGCCAATCCCTCGCTGACACAGAGGATCCACAACCTGTAAGACGAATCGTGACAGTAGATCCGGCCATGGATCCCGCTGAGGTGCCGCTGCCAAGTCTCGCTGACCTTCCCACGGTGGTCGCTCAGCAATCGCAGCAGATTGCCCAACAAGGACAGCAGCTGTCGCAGTTGACCGCCATGTTACAGCAACTTCTGCCTCTGCTACAGCAGCAACCATCTCCTCCGCCAGCTCCTGCACCTCCTCCGCAGCGAGTGGCCGCTCCTAGCCTCCGCTTGTCCCTGCCGGACAAATTTGATGGGGACTCTAGACTCTGCCGTGGATTTTTGTCTCAATGTTCCCTGCATATGGAGATGTTGTCGGACTTGTTTCCTACAGAACGGTCTAAGGTGGCGTTCGAAGTGAGCCTTCTTTTAGGAAAGGCCTTGTCTTGGGCCACACCGCTCTGGGACCGCAATGATCCTGCCACAGCCACAGTCCAGTCCTTCTTCGCTGAAGTCCATAGTGTCTTCGAGGAACCAGCCCGAGCTTCTTCTGCCGAGACTGCCCTGCTGAACCTGGTCCAGGGTAATTCTTCAGTGGGCGAGTACGCCATCCAATTTCGTACTCTTGCTTCCGAATTATCATGGAATAACGAGGCTCTCTGCGCGACCTTTAAAAAAGGCCTATCCAGTAGCATCAAGGATGTGCTGGCCGCACGAGAGATTCCTGCCAACCTGCAAGAACTTATCCATTTGGCCACACGCATTGACATGAGTTTTTCTGTGAGACATCAGGAGCTCCGCCAGGAAAAAGACTCCCGCCGAGGAGGCCATGCAAGTGGATCGGTCTCGCCTGACCCAGGAAGAGAGGAATCGCCGTAGGGAAGAAAATCTTTGTCTGTACTGTGCCAGTACCGAGCATTTCTTGGTGGATTGCCCTATTCGTCCTCCACGTCTAGGAAACGCACGCACGCACCCAGCTCACGTGGGTGTGGCGTCTCTTGGTTCAAAATCTGCTTCTTCACGTCTCACGGTGCCCGTGCGGATCTCTCCTTCTGCCAACTCCTCCCTCTCAGCCGTGGCCTGCTTGGACTCTGGTGCCTCTGGGAATTTTATTTTGGAGTCTTTGGTGAATAAATTCTGCATCCCGGTGACCCGTCTCGTCAAGCCGCTCTACATTTCCGCGGTCAACGGAGTCAGATTGGATTGCACCGTGTGTAACCGCACAAAACCTCTCTTAATGTGTATTGGACCCCATCACGAAATGATTGAATTCTTCGTCCTTCCCAACTGTACCTCTGAGGTCCTCCTCGGTCTGCCATGGCTCCGGCTTCATTCTCCCACCCATGACTGGACCACCGGGGAGATCAAGAACTGGGACTCTGCTTGCCATAAGAAATGCCTCTCCCCCCCTCCCAGTCCCGTCAGGCAAGCCTCAGTGCCTCCTCATGATCCCCGTCCTGGTGACACACTGCCCCGTGCCAAGCTTCACCCTCTGCCCTCCCTCCCCATTCCCACTCCTGCTGTACTGCCTGCCTTTGAGGAAACCCTCCATTCACTCCCGGTGTCCTCGTCCCAGGTAAAGCAGTTGTCGGACAAAAAAAGGGAAAGACCTAAGGGGGGGGGGTACTGTTACGCCGAGCGCTCCGGGTCCCTGCTCCTCCCCGGAGCGCTCACGGCGTCTCTCTCCCTGCAGCGCCCCGGTCAGTCCCGCTGACCGGGAGCGCTGCACTGACATGGCCGTCGGGGATGCGATTCGCACAGCGGGACGCGCCCGCTCGCGAATCGCATCCCAAGTCACTTACCCGTCCCGGTCCCCTGCTGTCATGTGCTGGCGCGCGCGGCTCCGCTCTCTAGGGCGCGCGCGCGGCTCCGCTCTCTAGGGCGCGCGCGCGCCAGCTCTCTGAGACTTAAAGGGCCAGTGCACCAATGATTGGTGCCTGGCCCAATTAGCTTAATTGGCTTCCACCTGCTCCCTGGCTATATCACATCACTTCCCCTGCACTCCCTTGCCGGATCTTGTTGCCTTGTGCCAGTGAAAGCGTTTAGTGTTGTCCAAAGCCTGTGTTACCTGAACTCCTGCTATCCATCTTGACTACGAACCTTGCCGCCTGCCCCGACCTTCTGCTACGTCTGACCTTGCCTCTGCCTAGTCCTTCTGTCCCACGCCTTCTCAGCAGTCAGCGAGGTTGAGCCATTGCTAGTGGATACGACCTGGTTGCTACTGCCGCAGCAAGACCATCCCGCTTTGCGGCGGGCTCTGGTGAACACCAGTAGCCTCTTAGAACCGGTCCACCAGCACGGTCCACGCCAATCCCTCGCTGACACAGAGGATCCACAACCTGTAAGCCGAATCGTGACAGTCACTTATGATAAAGTGGATGACCGTGTTAACCAATCGATGATGGCAGACGCTAGCTGATACTAGGAGCTTAGGCCTCTCGCTGCAACTCCTGCTGCCACTCTCCCCTAGTCTGTCGCAACCTCTACCTGATGAATTTAGGCCTCTGCCACTACTCTGTGCACGTCCTGTCTTTTCTCTGCCTGACATACTTAGTGCGTATATGAGGGTAGTACAATACGCTTCACTATGCTTCAAACTGTATTTGTCTAGAACAGCAGCAGGTGTGTACTTTTGGCTGTCCTTTCACAGCATATAGGCCCTTGACAGATTAACGGGTACAAAATAGTACACTACTTAGATGTAGGTATGTGGTATGCACTTATGAGGGCAGAAAAATGTGCTACTGTATGCTTCAAAAATGATTTGAGTAAAACACAACCAGTGATTACTTTTGGCTGTCCTTTCACAGTAAGTAGGCCCTTAACAGATTATTAGGTACAAAATAGTACACCACTTAGATGTAGTTATGTGGTGTGCACTTATGAGGGCAGAAAAATGTGCTACAGTACGCAAAAAAAAAAAGAAATTACCCACAACACCAGCACTACACAACAGTGCTGCAGCACACAGTCACTGTGTACTAAACCCAAAATTGCAAAAATACTCTCTCTCAAATACTATTAGGAATGTACTGCTGGGTATGGATTATACCGTCTACAGACTAGTATAACCAGCAGTCCAGTTGCCCTAAAAATATTATTTCTCCCTCCTCACAAAATGTTTCTGCAGCTAAGGTAACACACAGCTCTCTGCCCCTCTCTGTAATACAATGCTGCTCACACTCACTGAGGGGTTTATTGCTGCAGTAGGAATTCATTTCTGTGCAAAAACGCTGTGCTCTGTGTCCAACGCTGCTGCAAAAAGCTTTTCTGTGTAACACACACACAGTGAGGTACATCCCATCTCTCTGCAGTGTAATGAATGAAATGACGAGCCGTAATATGGTTGCCAAATATATAGGGCTGTGACATCCCAGGGGTGACTGGCTGCTGAGAGGCTGCATCCTGCATGTGATTCAGGGTCATTCAGCCCACCTGCCTTCCCAGCATTCCTTGCCCCATGTCCTGAGATGTGGATACACCATTTTAGATGCCCTGGAGCCTGTAATGCAATAAATGGAGTTTAACCCCTTAAGGACTCAGGGCATACCTGTATGTCCTGAGTCCGCTCCCGTTCTATAATGCGGGGACACAGCGTGGCCGAGACCCGTGGCCGTTCCGCACGCTATTGACCCGTTAGACGCGGCGTTCAAAGTTGATTGCTGCGTCTAAAGTGAAACTAAACTAATGCTGGTTAGCTCAGGGGGCTGTTCGGGACCACCGCAGTCAAATCGCGGCATCCCGAAAAGCTGTAGGACACCAGGAGGGTCCGCTTACCTTCCTCCTGGTATCCGATTGCCGAATGACTGCTCAGTGCCTGAGATCCAGGTATGAGCAGTCAAGCGGCAGAATCATTGAGCAATGGTTTCCTATGAGAAACCATTGATCAATGTAAAAGATCAGTGTGTGCAGTGTTATAGCCCCCTACTGTAAAAAAAAGTGAAAAAAAGGGAATAAAGATCATTTAACCCCTTCCCTAATAAAAGTTTGAATCACCCCCCTTTTCCCATTTAAAAAAAAACTGTGTAAATAAAAATTGCCAAGTGCAGAAATGTCCGAATTATAAAAATATATAATTAATTAATTAATTAATTAAACCGCACGGTCAATGGCATACATGCAAAAAAATTCCAAAGTCCAAAATAGTGTAATAGCGATCAATAAGTCCGATCAATAAAAAAATGGTATCGCTAAAAATTTCAGATCACGGCGAAAAGAATTTGCCCTCATACCGCCCAACCCCCCCACATACGCGGAAAAATAAAAAAAAGTTATAGAGGTCAGAAGATGACAATTTTAAATGTATACATTTTTCTGCATGTAGTTATGATTTTTTTCAGAAGTACGACAAAATCAAACCTATATAAGTAGGGTATGATTTTAATTGTATGGACCTACAGAATAAAGAGAAGGTGTAATTTTTACCCAAAAATGTACTGTGTAGAAACAGAAGCCCCCAAAAGTTGCAAAATGGCGTTCTTTCTTCAGTTTTGTCGCACAATGATTTTTTTTCTAGTTTTGCCGTAGTTTTTTGGGTAAAATGACGGATGTCATTGCAAAGTCGAATTGGTGGTACAAAAATAAGCCATCCTATGGATTTTTAGGTGCAAAATTTAAAGAATTATGAGTTTTTAAAGGTAAAAACAGAAGAACCCTGATTTCTTAAGGGGTTAATGAAGCAATTTGCTGAATAGAATTGCAGTGATATTGGCATTCATTGCGAATCAAAATTTTCATGAAATTCGTAACGAATTTGAGTTCGTCAGCTTCGATTCCCTAATCTCTACTGACAACCTTCAAGTCATTAAATTCAATGGGGTCCATGTCTGTATGTGCATGTATCATTAGCATTCCATTTGGAAAGGTTGCCAAAGGCTGTCTGGGCAAGCTAGTTGTAGTTTTGCAACAGTTGGACGCATGCTGGTTGGGAACAAACCAGTTAACTTTTTAATTTATTTATATTAGATAAACATGAATAAATTATTAAGGGTAAAGGCGTATCACGTTACCAATGATATTAAAGGAAAACAGTCACCCTGATTACCCACACTAAACCCAATACACATGGTTATAGTGTGGGTGACCAGGAGTCCAAAGAGGTGTCACATACCAAATTCGGTCCAGTGGTTTCTGTGATATTGCCCAGAGAAGTTCCCATATTCAATTCAGTTAATTCAGTGCAGGAGGCGGTGCCTCCCGGCTGCCCTCCCTGCGTCTTTCTGTCTCCTGAATCAATCTCCCTCTATAACCCTGTGTATTAGATTTAGTGTGGGTGATCAGGGTGACAGTTTTCCTTTAATGATACTAATGATATTAAGATATTTGGATAGAAGTTTTAAAACTGAATTTTTGTTCAGAGGTCTAAAATTCAGCGCTAAGGAATTCTAGACCACCTACGCTTTGTGGTATATCCACAAGTACTGTTTGATCCTTTGATCTACAGTAATACAATCTACATGTATGTAATTTATAACAATACCTCTAAGAGACATAATTTAGCCAGATCGTCATCACAATAACTTAATATAGAGATTGTTTCAAGATTTCGCTTAAGCATCATCAGCATTCAGATGACATCCCCTAAGCAAAGTCTTCTGAAGCAATAACCACAAATTACCAAGATATTTTTCTATTCCTGTTGAAAAGTCAGGACCTGATGATCACATACATTAGCCACATTTTATTTATTGCCTAAGATCCATGTCTTCTGATTGACTTAACCTTGGCTTTGACCTTGGATATCTCATATGTGAATCATGTTTTTGCAATGACTCTTCCCTTTCTCGCAGAGCTCTATCCCTTTCATTTTTCAAGTTTCTGCCAAATGAAGCATTACATCTTTATGTAGAGTCTTAGGGTAGAAAATGAAACATTTACATTTAGCTCTGTTTAAAACCACTGAATGGAACAACAAAAATAAATAAGGATCTTTGAAATAATCTAAAATAAATAAAAATAAAAACATAAAAATGGAATTATAATATAGATTTAATTGACTTTAATAGTCTTAGTATGGACAATAAAATATAAATCACATAAGCATATTATCTGTTTAAATGGGCACTGTCATATCCAAAAACTTTTTATATGTATGTTTTTATATGTTTATATATGACCTTTTGTAATATAGTTGCTTAATTTTTTTTTTTATATATTTAATAAAGAAAATGGCTCATGAAAATCCCCCTACCTACTGGGACACTTACCAGTCCTGCAGCAGCATCAGGCTTGTCCATGAGTCATAGACAAGAGATAACTCATGGACAAGGCTGCATGAGCATACACACCAATCACCCCCCCCCCCCCACACCACAAGGGAGGAACACTCCCCCTTCACCTGAGAGGATTTCTAACACTGTGTACATGGTCAGGATTAGGTACCGAGTAACATATTTTTATTTTTTTTATCTTTATAGCTTTAAGAATGTGGAGACATTTAACTTTATAATAAAAGTGTATGACTGCATATGTGCCATTGAATTATCTATCTCTTAAAGGGGTACTCCGGTGGTCAACGTGTTTTTCCATTTTTGACTTACCCTATTTGTTTTGTTTCCTTTCTATTCTTGTTGTTTAGCCTTCTCTATTTCCGTTCTTTGTTGTCTTTTTATCCTCCACTTTGTTTTCCTATCTTTGCTTCTATTTCCTGTTTCTTGCTGTGCTGAAAACTACATATCCCAGCATGCCACATGGCTTGCTGGTTTGGGGCGGCTCTTTTTTTTTGTTTGTTTGTTCCGCCCTTTACCCACCCTACTATTTTCCCGAGTCAGCCCCCTTATACACAGCACACTAATATAATAAGCCTTGGTTGGGATACACTGTCATACACACACAAAAGGGACTACAACTCCCAGCATGTGTCATTCAGGAGTCTTCAGTCTGTGGTATAACACCAGCATGCTGCCTCTGTAGTCTCCTTGGGGTTGTAGTTCACCACACCTCTATAGGGCATACACCAGTGTTTCCCAACCAGGGTGCCTCCAGGTGTTGCAAAACTACAACCCCCAGCATGCCCTGACAGCCTTTGGGCATGCTAGGAGTTGTAGTTTTGTAACAGCTGGAGGCACACTGGTTGGGAAACACTGGTGTAACATGATGTGTATGCTGAATAGGCTAGAACAGTGTTTCCCAACCAGTGTGCCTCCAGCTGTTGCAAATCTACAACTCCCAGCATGCCCAAAGTTTGTCCAGGCATGCTGGGAGTTGTAGTTTTGCAACAGCTGGAGGCACACTGGTTTGTAAACACTAGCATACACACACAACAGGGACTACAACTCCCAGCATGTGTCATTCAGGAGTCCCCCCTCCCCCTTCACATATAGAGATCATTCCCAGTATGAGATTTATTTCCCTGCAGTCCATACATCCTCACCCCGTGCACCTTCTCATCCTCCCCTTCAGATAACACTTATCTTCTCTGTGAGGTCCTTCACCTTTGCAGTCCTGTGTCCTTAGAATACAGAGAAGGGGGGAGTGGAGGTGAGGAGCTGTGTACTCAGCTGGATGAGATGAGGGGGCGTGGCTTAGTTTTCTCATGCAGACAGAGGGGGAAAAAAAGCTGTGACATCTTGTCCACAACAGACTCAGAACTGTGGACAACAGTAAAAGAAAACCCTCTGAACTACAAAACTTTCTGCCCAACAAACAGGTAAGAAAAACACACACATGCTGCCAAAACATATAACACACGTATATTGCAAAAAAACAAAACTTACAATGAAGATGCCATATGGTGAAAACAATTAACCACCGGAGTACCCCTTTAACCTAACTCGGAAGTTACTCTGGAAGGACACATCTAATGGCAAGCTATTCCATGGAGTAAACTCTATAAGATACTTCATGTGTTATAAATGTTTAGTATGATGTAATTGCTGTAACGAATCATTCAACAAAAGGGTTGAGGTCGGGCACTATACATTTACTAAGAAAGATGGAGCTAATGTGTGTGCACAATAGCCATAACAAATTATAGCTAATTCTTTCGTCATCGCTAAATATCATGGGGGGGGGGGGGGGGGGGTTTCATTGTCTGTGGAAATCTTTATACAGCCCTTTGCCTGGGTGTACGACATGTTTACTTCCAAAATGTTTATCAAAGAGGTGCACATTCTTCATAAAGAGCAAAGTAGCTTAACTGTAGAAACGTTTCTATGGGCGGAATACGCTAGTGTGAGATTGGGCAAAAATTTTTTAGTTTGAGTTAAATTTCTAGGACAATTTTAAAAAGTTACTGCAACAAGCTAAGCATGCCACATTACACTCAATTTCTTTTCCTAAAATAGTCTAAATGATTTGTACAGGAATGTTGCAATGTTACTCCCCCCCCCCCCAAAAAAAAAACAAAAAAAAAACATTAAAACAAATGATTTTTTATATATTTTTTCTTTTACAATAACTGGAATACAATATTTCACTTTAACCCCTTAAGAACCAGGCCCATTTTGGCCTTAGGGGGCAGACCAATTTTATTTTTGCATTTTCGTATTTTCCTCCTCGCCTTTTAAAAATCACAGCTCTTTTATATTTCCATCCACAGACCCATATGAGGGTTTGTTTTTTGTGTCACCAATTTTACTTTGTAATGACATCACTTATTTTACCATGAAAAAATTATTTATGTGGAAAAAAATATTATTTATGTGGGAAAATTTAAAAGAAAAACACAATTTAGCAAATTTTGGAAGGTTTTGTTTTCACGCTGTACACTTTACAGTAAAAATGATGTTTTCTTAATTCTCTGGGTCAATACAATTAAAATTATGTTATATACCTTTTTATAATTGTACCACTTAAAAAAAAATCTCTAACTATTTTAACAAAATTAGTATGTTTGAAATTGCCCTATTTTGACCATGTATACGGGGCAGTATGAGGGTTCATTTTTTGCTCCAGTTTTTATCGATAAAACGTTTGCTGATATTTTACTTTTTATAAATAAAAAAAAAATTGGGGGAATAAAATGTGACAAAAAAAGTAGCAATTTTTTTTTTTTACCTTGACTCAGTTCACCATACAGGATAATTACCAATATATTTTGATAGTTCAGACTTTTGCGCACGCAGCGATACCAAATATGTTTCTTAATTATTTTTATTTAACACTCTTTGGGGGATAAAATGGGAAAAATGGATGATTTACATTTTTATTGGGGGGGGGGGGGTTAAAAAAATTAACTTTTTTTTTTACATTTTTTTAACTTTTATTTTTACACTTTAATTGTACCCATAGGGGACTATTCATAACAATCATTTGATTGCTAATACTGTTCAGTGCTATGCATAGGGCATAGCACTGATCAGTGTTATCGGCTATCTTCTGCTCTGGTCTGCTCGATCTCAGACCAGAGCAGTAGACCTCTGGAGATGGCCAGAGGCAGATGAGGGGACCTCTGGCCGCCATTCTGGATGATCGGATCCCCACGTCATCATTGCAGGCGTTCCGATCATCGATTTAAAGTACTGCACTGCCGCATTTACATCCATTGTCATTAAGGGGTTAATCTCAGTGAAATTATTTTGCTGGTTGGTATATTTGGTGTTGGGTAGGTGGTTGACAGTAAGCCAATATAGCTTGGTCAAGGACTAATAAATATGTTCACTTGGTCAAAATAGTTGGTAAGATGTGAGTTGTTTAAAATCTACTTCGCATGGGTATTCCTATAACATAGAATGATGGCATGCTGCTATAGTGTTATATTTCTATTGCTGATTATGCCATCACATTTGACTTCTGGGCTACTCTATTACTTTCACAGTTTTTTTCTGCCCCCAGTTACCCAACTGTGAAGGGAACTACACCAAGGCTTAGAAGGAGGTGCTTTGATACGTTAAAAGCGTATTCCGGCCATAGACATCATATTCCCTATCCAAAGGATAGAGGATAAGATGTCTGATCGCGGTGGGCCCACCACTGAGACCCCCGCGATCTCCGTGTAGACCACATTCCGTTGTGACATCCCCCCACACCCACTCCATTCATGCATATGGGAGGGGGCTTGACGACTGTCATGGCCCCCTCCCATAGACATAAATGAAGAGGGTATGGCATGGTGTCATGTCACAAGGGGCAATAGACATAGGGATAAGATGTCTATGGCCAGAATACCCTTTTAACCTAAATACTCTCTCCAATTGAGAGAATTTTCTAATACTGTCTCATTCTTAGATAGTACAAACCTTGACAGTCTACACATTTGCCAGATTTATCACAGTGGCTCATACTGTTTGATAATTCTAATGCTTCTGCAGACGGTCCAGTTTAAATTGCACCTGTTATTTCAAAATACTTTTGACATGCCACAGAGACATGTCAAAAGTTTTAATCAGTCGGGGTCTCAGTGCTCAGACCCTCACTGATCATTAGAATATGCGTGGAGAAGTGTCCGGCAATGCACTTCACTTTCTTTATTCAATTTTCCTAGAGGAAAACGTTATTTTATTTTTATCTAAAAACACTGTAAAAGCATGATGCCATGTTGCAGGTATTACAAGATGGAATAGAGTTGAGAAGGTTAAAAATACCTGCCCGTGTGAGTAAAATAAATGTTTAATCACAAGATAGAAGGTGAAGAAAGCTGACTCTTTTAGGTTTCCATCCCTGGTATTTCCAGGACAATATTTCCAGTACATTCAACTATAATATTATTTATATGTATTTTACAATGTGTCCTGGTGCAAATAAAAAGGTAGAACATTCAGTACGGAGAACTTTTCTTGTTTCAGAAAGTAAAAATTTAAGGTTGTCTTAGTGAATGTCCACATATAGCACTTTTATTGTGCTATTAGAGGCCCAATGATAAATATACAATGAACATCTTAGAACAGTTTTATGTCTCCTAAAGTCACTGAGTATGTCACAATTACTGGACACTAATGCACTTCTAATATGTAGCGGCAGAGATACACATTTTCCAAACTGACTCTCCACTAACATTACAAATATCAATAACTTTAAGCCACAAAACTATTCGGAGACAAACCTTTTAATATTTTATGCACTTTATATTCTGTGCTTTATTTAGCCACTCATTGTAAATATGTATATTTCCAACCTGCTTCTTGTTACATATAAAAAAACATTTTATTCATTTTAATTAGGCAATGTTTTATCTTATATAAGTATTTATATACATGGAATCTTTATTATGTCCTGTTTGAAAATTGAAATAACTAAAATAAGCAAACTAACATGCAATTAACGTTCCTTACTTTACTTTACTTTAGCTATATTATCTACCCTTCTATTTATATTATTCTAGTTGAAAAAGATCCTTATTGCTAATTTCTTTTATTTTCAATATTTTAAAAAATTTAAGATAAGTATATTACCAGCAATCTCTTTATTCCTTTCATGATAATTCTGCGAGCAGAGGGCCACATCTATTTCAATGTGAAAATTTTGAAGCTTTTACATACATATTGCATACAATTTACTATAATGGGGCTGTCGGGCGCCATTATTATTTGACGGGACTAGCGGAATAAAAAGACAGCACATTCAGTAATTTTTCTCCCGCTATTTCCCCGAGAAAGAAGCCTAAGCTTTCTGAGTATTCTTTTTCCAAAAAGGGAAACATAGTTCTTAACTCTTTTCATATGCACATAAGCTATGTCCCAGAAAAAAATAGGAAGCATCCCTAAACATGACCAGGAATTAATATCCAAGTTAAAATTGCTCCCAAAGGAAAAGGTTAGCCTTCATAGACAGCTGTGTTGGGATGTTGTCCCTCATCAGAACAGAGTAGAGTGCTGGCACGCTCCTTAAAAAGAACCATTAAGTCCTCAGCCCAATGACAAAGGCCTTTTTTTTGTAGCCATTCAGAACTCTGCTGTGTAATGAGGAGACAACAACCAAGAAACAGCTGTCTGCAGGTGTGACACTCCCTTTTGGTAGAGATTATGGCTTGGCAGTTAACCCCTAGTCATGTTATTAGGGTCTTTATTGAATCAAGCCTTGACTTGTAAGGAAGCAATCTCCAATAGGTTGCACCAGAGAGCTAGATAGCTACTTTGACATCCACAGTCAAACATGTCCTCAAGGGAAATCCTTACCTCTTTTATTTAGCTCTAGGTAGACATGTAGATGGGCATCATTGTATGTATAGTGCCTTTTATATGTATTCACCCCCTTAGAATTGTCTTGCTTGATTTATTCTTAAGTATAATTAATTATTATTATGTAGCTTTTATGGATACATATGAACAGAAGATCTATACAAAGTGATACAACTGTATATCTAAATCAGTATATCTAAATCAGGACATAGATGTAAAAATTAAGCCATTGTGAGTCCCCTCTGGCCGATGATTCAACTCTGGTCTCAATGGGGGAGAGGGGTCAGAAGGAGATGGGTCTGGTGAGAGGGGTTTGAAGGAAAGGAGTCTAGGGACAGGGATCTGGAGACTTGGGTCTGGAGACAGGGGTCTGGAGGAGATAAGTCTCTGGACAGGGGTCTGGATTAGAGGAATCTGGGTGACAGAAAGATCTGGGTGACAGAGATGCAGGCAAGTACTGTGTCCAAGGTTCTGCCTCATGGTCACCAAGCAGGACCCAGTGATTAGGCTGCTACACCCATAAAGGGGATTATCAGAGGGTCACTGGTTGTCAGTGTGCACAAGCAGTATTGGGTCCATGTGCGACATCCACAGCAACAGCCCTGAGCTGCACCACTGCAGGCAGAGTGCCTACCCTGCTCAAGACATGCATCCTCCAGGTGAGTCTACATGGTGCGGATACTAATTATTTTTAGCATATACAATACAATCCTTTACAATGTTACTCAGGATCAGTAAATAATAAGTAATGTATGTACACAGTGACTCCACCAACAGATTTCAATAGTATAATACAGGATGTAACTCAGGATCAGTACAGGATAAGTAATGTCATGTATGATTTAATGTCGTATACGCAGGCTGCAGAGAACCCCCTGTTCGGACCTTACACACATAGCCTGCTTCTCACAGTTCTGCCCGGATCACTATCTCCTGTATTTACTGCTTCCCGGCAATACCTGTAATGAGGAGCCTAAATCTCAATTTTGTATCATTGAGTGGTTCTGCCCCTTTTGGCCCCTCCCCTTTACCCTTTCCCTTTATGTGGCTCTGTCCTCACATACCCACACTTTCTTAAAATGCTAACCCCCCTCAGATTTGCAGAGATTCCTACACCTTGCATATATGTTTCTAAAATGATAGTAAAGTAAATTCTTGAACTATACCACTTTACCACTTGGGCTCTTTCATCAGTACGCCTATGGCAGAAAAATATCCTGCATTATACTGAGTGTTAAATCTATTCAACAGTATCATATATTACCTGCAGGCTCTATATGAAAACAAAAATAAGTTTGCATATGTCTTTGCATTAAAAAACATAGCCTCATTGTCTTTACACTGAACACCTTGGGGACTGACACATGACTTATTATCTAACCTTATTATCTTTTATTTTGATTTATATCTGTTACTGAAGAAAGGACCTAAGGGGGTTCTGAAACGCATCTGAGAATATCATTAGGGATGAGAAAATCGAATTTGACAAATTCAAATAATTTAAAAATTTCAATGAAAAATTAGGTTCGCAATCAATGCGAATATCGCCACAATTCGATTGTGCTAATCGCTTCATTAAACTCCCTTTAGTGTGGTCCAGGCTCCAGGGCATCTAAAATGGTGGATCCACATGTAACGACATAGGGCAAGGCGGGAACAAGGGTAAGAGGGATGACCCTGAATCCCATGCAGCATGCGGCCTATCATCAGCCAGCCACCCCTGTGTTGTCAAAGCTCTATATAATCGGCAGGCATTTTGCGGCCAGTCACTTCAGCCTTTTATTGAAGAAAGATAGAGAGGGACAGACAGCACTGTGTGTTGCACAGAAAGTATTTTTCCAGCAGCGATTCACCTCCCAGTCACATCAGTGTTCTGTTGCCAAGAGAGAGGGACAGAGAGCAATGTGTTGCACAGTGTGTTGCACAGAACAGCAGCAATTCACCTCAAGACCAAATCCTGCCTAGAAGCATTGATAGGGAAGGGAGTAAGATTGAGAGAGAAAGTGCAATTTTGGGTGTAGTACACAGCGACTGTGTGCTGCAACACTGGTGTGTACAGCTGGTGTTGTCCACAAATACTTTTTTAAGTGTACTGGAGTGCATTGTCTTCATCTCATAAGTGCATACCATACACGTACATCTAAGTGGTGTACTATTTTGTTCCTGTTAAAGTCTTAAGGGCCTAGAAACTGTCAAAGGTCAGCCAAAAGTACACACCGGCTGGTGTTGTACACAAACACTGTTTTAAGTGTACTGGAGCGCATTGTCCTCCCCTCATAAGTGCATACCACATATGTACATCTAAGTGGTGTACTATTTTGTTCCTGTTAGAGTCTTAAGAGCCTAGATACTGTGAAAGGCCAGCAAAAAGTACACACTGGCTGGTGTTGTATGCAAATACTGTTTTACGCACACTGGAGCTCATTGTCCTTCCCTCATAAGTGCATTCCACATACGTACATCTAAGTGGTGTAAGGGAGGGAGTGAGAGAGAAAGTGCAATTTTGGGTGTAGTACACAGCGACTGTGTGCTGCAACACTGATGTGTACTGCTGGTGTTGTCCACAAATACTTTTTTAAGTGTACTGGAGCGCATTGTCTTCCCCTCATAAGTGCATACCACATACGTACATTTAAGTGGTGTACTTTTTTGTTCCTGTTAAGGTCTAAAGGGGCTAGATTCTGTGAAAGGCCAGCCAAAAGTACACACCGGCTGGTGTTGTACACAAATACTGTTTTAAGCGTACTGGAGCTCATTGTCCTCCCCTTATAAGTGAATACCACATACGTACATCTAAGTGGTGTATAATTTTGTTCCTGTTAAAGTCTTAACCCCTTCCCGCTATATGACGTAGGCATACGTCATGAGTGGGCTCCCCCGATAGAACGTGAGGTCACGCTCTGACCCCGCATCATATCGCGTCGGTCCCAGCGGCTATCAATGGCCGGGGACTGTGGCTAATACCGGACATAACCAATCTCGGTGATGCCCAGTATTAACCCTTCAGAGGTGGCGATCAAAGTTGATTGCCGCGTCTAAAGTGAAAGTAAACTGTGCCGGTTAACTCAGCGGAGCTGTTCGGGACCGCCGCGATTAAATTCCGGTGTCCTGAACAGCTTGCTGAACAGCTGGAGGGTCCCTATCTGCCTCCTCGCTGTCCAATCACCGAATGACTGCTCCGTGCCTGAGATCCGGGCAGGAGCAGTCGAGCGGAGATAACACTGATCAATGTCCGGCTGTTGTCAGGCAGTGATCTGTGTAGAAGATCAGTGTGTGCAATGTTATAGTCCCTTATGAAAATAAAGTGTTAATAAAGATCATTTAACCCCTTCCATAATAAAGTCAGAATCACCATCCCTTTTCCCAATAAAAATTTAAATAAACATATGTGGTATCTCCGCGTGCGTAAATGTCCAAACTATAAAAATATAATAGTAATTAAACCGCACTATCTATGGCATACACATAAAAAAAAAATCCAAAGACCAAAATAGTGTATTTTTGGTCACATTTTATACCATAAAAAAGTGAATAAAAAGTGATCAAAAAGTCAGATCAAAACAAAAATTATACCAATAAAAACCTCAGATCACAGTGCAAAAAATGAGCCCTTATACTTCCCCATATGCGGAAGAATAAAAAAGTTATAGGGGTCAGAAGAGGACATTTTTAAACATTTACATTTTCCTGCATGCAGTTATGATTTTTTTCCAGAAGTACGATAAAATCAAACCTATATAAGTAGGGTATCATTTTCACCATAAGGACCTACAGAATAAAGAGAAGGTGGAATTTTTATCGGAAAATGCACTGCGTAGAAACGGAAGCCCCCAAAAGTTACAAAATGGCATTTTTTCTTCAGTTTTGTCGCGCAATGATTTTTAATTTCACCATGGATTTTTGGGTAAAGTGACTAATGTCACAGCAAAGTAGAATTGGCGGCACAAACAATAAGCCATAATAGGGATTTTTAGGTGCAAAACTGAAAGCGTTATGATTTTTAAAAGATGATGAGGAAAAAATGAAAATGCAAAAACGGAAAATACCCTGCGTCACTAAGGGGTTAAGGGCCTAGATAGTTTGAAAGGCCTGCCAAAATTACACTCCTGCTGTTTTTTTACACATATACTGTTTGATGCCTGGACAGTCAGTGGCTATCCGGAAATGCTGGGAGTTGTTGTTTTGTAACAGCTGGAGGCTCCGTTTTGTAAACACTGCCGTACAATATGTTTTTCATTTTTATTGGGGGGGGGGGGGGGCAGTGTAAGGATGTGTATATGTAGTGTTTTACCCATTTTTTTCATATGTTAGAATACTGTAGTGTAGTGTTTTCAGGGTACATTCCCACTGGCGAGGGTTTACGGTGAGTTTCCCGCTAGGAGTTTGCGCTGCGGCAGAAAATTTGCGGCAGCTTAAACTTGATGCAGGAAACTCACTGTAGACCTGCCCGTGTGATTGTACCCTGTACATTTACATGGGGGGGGGGGGGGTGGCAAACCTCCAGCTGTTGCAAAACTACAACTCCCAACCAACATGCACTGACAGACTGTGCATGCTGGGAGTTGTACTTTTGCAACAGCTGGAGGCACACTGGTTGGAAAACCGTCACCTCAGAACCAAAATTCCCACAGGCGTACTGGTACCCATATGCCCTGGGTCCTTAAGGGGTTAAATAGATGGTAAATGGTGGTAACAGGTTGGATAAAAACACACTGAAATAGGGGATTTTATATGCTTTTTAAAATGTAGGTTTTTGTAAGCAGATGTCTGCCGGTGTCAATATGCACACAGAGGAATCAAAATAAACTATGGCTTTTTCAAAGTGTTCCAAAATGTAAATATATTCAGTTTGCTCACCTCTAATTTAGTGATTAATCTATAATTGCAAAATTATGGTAAAAAGATGGCCATGCATGTTAAAGAACAGTTTCTCACTCTTGGTAACCATATTGACAAGTTGGAGTAATATACTACACACATATCCTTCCATAAGATTATATTTAACCTCTTAAGGATGCAGGGTTTTTCCATTTTCATTTTTTCCTCATCACTAGAGATGAGCGAACTTACAGTAAATTTGATTCATCACGAACTTCTCGGCTCGGCAGTTGATGATTTATCCTGCATAAATGAGTTCAGCTTTCAGGTGCTCCCGTGGGCTGGAAAAGGTGGATACAGTCCTAGGAGACTCTTTCCTAGTACTGTATCCACCTTTTCCAGCCCACCGGAATACCTGAAAGCTGAACTAATTTATGCAGGATAAGTCATCAACTGCCGAGCCGAGAAGTTCGTGACTAATCGAATTTACTGTAAGTTCGCTCATCTCTACTCATCACCTTCAAAAATATTAATGCTTTCAATTTTGCACCAAAAATTCCATATTATGGCTTATTTCTTGCACTACCAATTCTACCTTGCAGTGACATTAGTCAATTTACCAGAATATCAACGGCGAAGCGTAAAAAACATTTTTTGTGCGACAAAATTGAAGAAAAAATGCAATTTTGTGACTTTTGGGGGCTTCCTTTTCTACGCAGTATATTTTTCGGTAAAATGACACATTATCTTTATTCTGTAGGTTAATACTGTTAAAAGGATACCCTACTTATACAGGTTTGATTTTGTATAACTAAAAAAAAAAAAAAATCATAACTACATGCAGGAAAATTTTCTGACCCTTACAACGTTTTATTTTTTCCGCGTACGGGGTGGTATGAGGGCTCATTTTTTGTCCCGTGATCTGAAGTTTATAGCGGTATCATTTTGCACCCTGATCTGAAGTTTATAGTGGTACCATTTTTGTATTGCGTGTACGCCATTGACCGTGTGGTTTAATTAATGATATATTTTTACATTTCGGACATTTACGCAAGCGGTAATACCACATATGTTTATTTTATTTACACAGTTTTTTTAAATGGGAAAAGGGGACTATAACACTGCACTAACTGATCTTTTACATTGATCAATGGTTTCTCGTAGGAAACCATTGATCGATGATTCTGTCGCTTAACCTGCTCATGCCTGGATCTCAGGCACTGAGCAGTCATTCGGCGATCAGACACCAGAAGGCAAGAAAAAGGACCCGCCTCGTGTCCTACAGCTGTTCGGGATGCCGTGATTTAGCCGCGGTGATCCAGTACAACCCCCTGAGCTAACCGGCAGCAATTTAGTTTCACTTTAGACGCCGCGTCTAAAGGGTTAATAGCGGGCGGTACTGCGATCAGTTCTGCACTCTATTAGCCATGGGTCTCAGCCCGCTATGATGTATAAATCTATATAGCCAGGCTATAAATAGTATTGTATTGCTGCCGCCGCTTACCCCGGCTGCCAGCGAGCATAATATTAGAAAATGATACACTGTTCTAGAACAGCCGAGTCCCAGCTAACCACGCATCCTTCTGATGTCCACATGATGTACACAGCAGAGCGCATTAATGCAGGAAGTGCCGGCACGCGCGCTCCTAACAGTGCATGTGAATGTCGGCACTCGTGTTCTCACATAAGAACAGCGACAGGAAACTTACTAATGGAAGCCGTGGTCTAACCTGGATAAAAGTAAGTAAAGGAAAGCGGGGCAGGGAGAATACTAAGATGAAGAAACTTAGAAAACGGAATAACAGAGGAAACTTGTGGGAAAAAAGTAAACTAACGGAGGAGGATCCCTTATATACCTCATGGTGTTTTTTATTTCTCATTAAAAAAAATCCAAGGTCCTGCAAGCACACAGGGCGAAATGTTAACCCATTATTGTGCTGCTGACAAGACACTAGGAAACATCTCTAAACAAAACACATATATGTATTAAGAATACCAGCTAATTACAGCAATTTTACATTTTAACGCTTTACCATGATATGTATATACTGTGTATATCACTGTGATTGTTAGATTCTTATATTATGTTGTTATATTGTGTTAAATGGGTTTTAACCATCCTTAGCATCATTAGAGATGGGATGAGTGTGGACACAGCTGTACTACCATCATATTGTCAAAGATCATAGCAAGAGAATGGAGAAAGATGTGGGAGTTTGTTAAATAAGTCAGTCAATAAGATAAATAGACCAGATGGTCTGGGAGCTCATGGTTGTCATTCTTCCTGAAGTGACTAACGTTTATTTTAGAATTAGCCATGTCTTCAAGCTACAGTTATCCAACAACACTAGTACATCTAGGACATCATCATCATCATAATGATACAATTTTACTATATAAAGGGGAACTTTAGCCAGGATATTTGATGTGAAACAGACTTTTCTGGTAACTGTAAAACTGTTATATATATATATATATATATATATATATATATATATATATATATATATAACTTCCTTTCCCTTTAAAGGGGGTGGCTGTGTTGGTGGGGCTGGTACTAAGCTGAAACTACAGTATGTGGGGAAAATCATGCTGTACGATATTGCAGCAACTTTGACAGCATTGTTTTGGCCACTGGCTATCTCATTCAGATGTGGTTTCTCTGGCATGCGGTGGTTGGAACATAGTACCTGTAACATCAATACAGCCCACCATGGGAATACAATTATAGGGCTGTGCTAACATGTAGAAAAAAGTGAAGTGTAGATTTTGGACCCCAAATCTAAACTGTAACATGGCCCCATGTCTACCAAATGTCTACCTTTTACTATATTGGTGCCTTGGAGCCTCCTTAGGCCTCTGTTTTTCTTCACCCCTGCAGTTATACCCCTGGCCCAAGAAGAGGAATAAGGAATAATACTTTTTTCTGCTCCCTAGACAACCCCTTTGAGGATAAAAACTTAATAAGGCGCATTGTAATGGGTGATCAAAATTCCTGTAGATTAGAAGATGGTATATCAAAAAATTAGGAAGCGACTAAAACTGCTAGATGGGTACATGTTTAGCATTTTCTCCCATTGTTTGTAGATAGATTTTGTATCTGGCAACAAAAGACATTTTATAATGTGCATTCATAAGACTGTAGACACTTTTTATAATGTGCATTCATAAGACTGTAGACACTTTTTACAGGCCACTAAGGCTGGTGCCTCTATGGTTTCTGTTTGTGTTTTTTTTCCCTTTAAGGAGGAGGGTTCTGTGGGTTATTTGAACATCTTACAGAATTATATGATTTAAAAAAATTCTCATTAAATATTAACAAATTAACAATGAGCTATAACTGGGATGTTGCTTTTATTCAGAAGTCTCATTTCTTAAGTAAAGATACCTTAAGATTTGCTCATAAGCTTTTTCCAAATATTTATTTTTATGATAGTACAGGGGAGAAGGCTGGAGTGATTATTGCTATTAGATACTTATTATCATTCCTTTGTACACACATGGAGACAGATTCTGATGGCAGACATATTATTCTTAACTGTCTAATCCAGAATAAGGAACAAGTAAACTTAATTTGGAAATTAATATCTAGGGTTCAGCAATTGCAGGTCAGCCATGTTACCTCTGCTGGACATTTTAACACAGTCATTGATGATACCCCAATCAATAGCTCCAGAAGGGCATAAACAGGCAAAAATATGAAAAATGACTTCATTTTTTTTTCAAATTTTAAATATTAGATTACACATTTTCATATTCAATGTTTGCTGTTTCTTACTTTATTTATTATTGCTATATCATCAATTTGCAACATTTGAGTATTGTATTTTAGTTAACTGAAAAAAAATGTTTTTGAATTTGCAAAACAGCAACTTACAGTTAATTCCCAATTTTAATGCTACATCAGTTTATTATGTTAGCAAGGGAATAGTTCAACAAAAAATTGTATATTATTTCAATACATTTTTTACAAGAAACAATTTTCTTAGATAAATTGTGTGACTATTTTGACCTTTTTTTCTATTTTTTTTCTTCTAGATTTGCAACCTTAGATGGTCCATGATCCTTTCAGCAGTTACCCAGTGATATTTCAACTTAACGGACACTGTCTAAAGAACTGACCCTGCAGCCATTAAGCTGGAGATTCTCTGGTGACTCTAGATCTTTTTGATTCATTACTCCCATGACTAGAAAAATGGAGACAGAGATTACTTCAATTTGAAGCAGCCATTACTTTTTCTGTCCTCCATTCTTACATGTCCAAGGGGTCACTATGAATACTACCAGAATATTTTTACCCCATCAGGTGGCAACACATAGAAGCACCTAGAGTGCCTTGACTACAGAACAGTGAATAGGTGTATATAATAAATTATATAAAACCAGTCCTCAAGGATAGTGAAATAAAGAGATAAAAAGAGATAAAACGGAGATAAAATGAATGAGAAAAAGGTGATGTGGAACCAAATAAATGTAAAATAAATAAGTTAAATGTCATAAAATAGATACTGAATAAATAATGATAGTAAATTAAAGTAAATGAATAGTATTATGATATTAAAAGACTTGAATCAAGGATAATGCAGTAAAATAATACAATATAACATTTATTCACAAGATAACTTACATCTGGGCAGGGCCCTTGCACCAGATGTTAATAAGATATTGATATTGAAATAGATGTAATATTAAAAAGTGATTTATAGAGCAAATAAATAGGGCAAAAATAGGGCAAAAAAATTTGGAAATGTCCAAAAATAAAATGGTCCGGTAATATAGTTCAGAAATAAAGTGGTCCGGTAATGCAGTTCATGAAATGATATAATGGAGCAGTTCAGGGAGCGACATGCAGATAATGTAGGTTTGATAATATTAGGTAGTACCTGTATGCCGATTTGAGTGGTATCACTTACTGGCGAAGTGCAGCCGACATTCTCAGGAGTAGTAGTGTCGCGATGAGGGTTTCTGTCGGTGCTGGCACGGCGTGGCACTGTACTCCCTAACATTATCAAACCTACATTATCTGCATATCGCTCCCTGAACTGCTCCATTATATCATTTGCTTTATAAATGACTTTTTAATGTTGCATTTATTTAATATCAATATCTTATTAACATCTGGTGCAAGGGCCCTGCCCAGATGTAAGTTATTATCTTGTTAATAAATGTTATATTGTATAATTTTACTGCATTATCCTTGATTCAGGTATTTTAATATAATTATATTATTCATTTTCTTTCATTTACTATCATTATTTATTCAGTATCTATTTTATGACATTTAACTTATTGATTTTACATTTATTTGGTTCCACATCACCTTTTTCTCATTCATTTTATCTCCTTTTTATCTCTTTTTATCTCTTTATTTCACTATTCTTGAGGACTGGTTTTATATAATTTATTATATATACCTATTCACTTTACTAGGTCTTTTAGGGATTTAGATCATTCCAGTTAAACTCAGAATAGTATACCCCAGTGAGTGACACATACCCTTTTCCTTCTCCAATATATCTCTTTGACTACAGAACAATTAGAAACTTTTGGGCAACCTAAAAACTTATATATAGCGCTCTTGATGGAATCCGAAGGGTTCTACATCCCACTATAACTACAAATATGATGTATTTTTCCTCAAAAGGGCACTAGTCAATTTCTAAAGCCCAATATTGGACAAAACTATTTCCCCAGTGACCCTAAAATGCAAAGGATAAAAGGGCATCAACATAGCTATAAAGACTCACATAACCATCTTCTTAAAGTTGTCTACTTCCATATTTAAAGGGAAAATGTTTAATTTTTTTAAAAGAATTAAATATTATATCTGACAGATACAATACCACAAAAACATTACAGGACTCCTTGATATAATTCTACTAAAGTTCTTAATGGGAGACATCTGACCTTGATATGGATATTAACAACCCTACTGCCCCCTCCTGGTCTAAAGAATATTTCCTGTAAAAGGCTAGCAACATATTTTTACTTTCCCGAGCTCTTAGATCTTTGCAAATACAGGCTAGCTCTGGGAAAGTTATAAAACATACAGGCTCATCTATAACCTAAAAAGTGAAAATGACCATGCCTAAACCAAAAGACCAAAATGCCTACTAGCTAACTCTTTAGGACCTTTCTGTAAATACTTACAGGAGATAACAATATGAAATAAAGCAATTGTCGAAATGCATGAAAATCACCATGCAGAAATAATAAAACACAATACTGCTCTTGCAAACAACTTTGACAAATGTCAAGCTCACCTCCATTACATATCCTCTATGAATAAGAACATGCACTATAGAAGGGCAAACCTTGAGCCAACAATGCTCTAGAGATCCTCATTTGGATCCCTTCTTCTAAAGGTGATGTCTTTCTTGCAATATTTCTAAGCTAAATAATTCTTTAAATGTTATATAGAATCATTCTTAGAAAAATCATGTTTGTATTATATGCATCTACAGAATTTGACCTCATCAATATTAGGGCCATCGCATCATTTGCAAGGGGATCTTTTTATTACAGTCTGTAAATAATCCTTAGAGTCACTTGGGAGATTTTAAAAACTGGCTTAAAAACTTAGGCTAGGCAGTCTAACATTGTGCCAGATTTTAATAGTGTTTTAAGCTGTTTAAAAATCTGGAATATTTTACATTGTCTACTCTAAGTCTACACCACCTATTAGGTAGATTATTTAAAGGGTTTATCCAGGAAAAGAAAAACAGAGCTAATTTCTTCCAAAAACAGTTCCACGCCTGTCCTCATGTTGTGTGTAGTATTATAACTTGGCTCCATTGGCTTTAATGGAACTGAGCTACAATACCACACACAACCTGAAGACAGGTGTGGGGCTGTTTTTAAAAATAAATTTGGCCTTGCTCCCTTTTTCTGAGGCCTCGCTTCCTTTAAAAAAAAATTCAGAGCATGGCGTAAATAAGAGGAAATCCATTTGAAAGTATAATGAAATACCCATATTTGGCACAAATTACACCTAAAAAAGGTAAATATACCCTTAAAGATGCTCTCACTTTGTATACTCTACAAAACATATGCTTTGTTATTAATGTTTTCATGTATCAACTTTCCCCATCATAAGCACTATAGATAGCATCCTACTAGTGCAACCCAATCCCTTATCTTTTATTGTCTGATAATTTAAGGTCAAGCCTTATCTACTGATCTATACACCCAAATGCAGCTTTCCTTGCTTACCGTATAACACAATAGGAAATGTGAGATATTTAATAGAGGTCTCAATGCCTCAACCACACATAGCCAGATATTACTAAAGTAAAATATGAGAGTTATAGATTTCTTACAAGAGATTCACTTTATGATACACAGAATATCAAGAATCTCGCATTATTCCCCTTAAAATCCTCCTTTTACTGGTTGCCGACGAAGGACGATCGGGCTCGTCCTGAGACGGCAACCGTTGTATGAAACGGTCTCCCGGCTTGAGCTGATTCCTATAGTGGTCCAGTGGGGTGGATCGCCCCCCCCCCCCCCGCAGCCCGATTGCGCGCGCGCGGGGGGGGGGGGGTCGGGCCATCCACTTCTGAGGTAGCCAGAAGGCTTACCTCTCCTGCTGTGAAATCACATTGAACTGTATGAGGAATGTAGTCATTCCTCCTAAAAGTCCCCTAAGGGGACTAAAAGTGTAAAAAAAAAGTTTAAAAAAAGTTTAAAAACATACACATTAACCCATTCCTTATTAAAAGTTTAAATCACCCCCCTTTTCCCAAATTCTATATAAAAAATATGTAACCGTAATAAAAATAAACATATGTAGTATCGCCGTGTGTGTAAATGTCCGAACTATAAAATTAATCGTTAACTAAACTGCACGGTCAATGGCATACGCGCAAAAAAATTCAAAAGTCCAAAATAGCTTATTTTTGGTCACTTTTTAGATCATGAAAAAATTTATAAAAAGCGATCAAAAAGTCCGATCAATACAAAAATAGTACAGCTAAAAACTTCAGATCATGGCCCTCATGCTGCCCTGTACACATAAAGATAAAAAAGTTGTAGGGGTCAGAAAATGACCATTTTAAACATATTACTTTTCGTGCATGTAGTTATGATTTTTTACAGAAGACAAAATCAAACCTATATAAGTAGGGTATCATTTTAATCGTATGGACCTACAGAATAAAGAGAAAGTGTAATTTTTACAAAATATTTTACTACGTAGAAACAGAAGCCCCCAAAACTTACAAAATTGTGTTTTTTCTTCAATTTTGATGCACAATTATTATTTTTTTTTGGTTTACCCGTAGATTTTTGGGTAAAATGACTGATGTCATTACAAAGTAGAATTGGTGGCGCAAAAATAAGCCATCATATGGATTTTTAGGTGCAAAATTGAAAGGATTATGATTTTTAAAATAAGGAGGAATAAACGAAAGTACAAAAACGGAAAAACTCTGCGTCCTTAAGGGGTTAAATGGGCGCTGTTCACCTAAAATTTTGCGTTTTAACAAAAATGTCTGTATGGAGAAGATTACAATATATCAGTTTTCATCCTTTCAATGGAAGAGATTAAAAAATGAAATGCAGAGCTGTCTGCTGTCAACTGTGTATGAGTTAAACAACATAGAAAATGGTGACCTTGTAGGTATTTGTAAAAGTCACCTTGGGGTAGATGATAGCAATCTTTCAGTGTTGGAATTGTTTCAGAGTAGAAGATTTGCACAGGAGTCGTGTTTGTGTGAGGCCGTGAGTTATCCAGATCTCTAAGTCCAGGTCAGGAATTGATGCCTGGATAAGGGAGAGTGGTAGATCACCTAAAGAGGCAGCAGTTGGAGAGGGAGAGTGTTTAGTGAATTCCTTCGAGGCATGGTAGGATGCTTTCACTTGGGGATCGTGTAGTGGAGGGGTAGGCAAATCCCAAAAGGAAAGAAAAGGAGGTCTTTAATTTTATAGGGTGCAACGGAATAATTTTCAATATCAACCCAAGGGAGATCCAGTGAGCTACGCCACCAACATCATGCATCAACTTAGACACAAGAGTAGCAGTGTAGTATTGCTTCAGGTCAGGTGAGCCAAGACCTCCCACCAGTTTCGTTTTGCTGAGAATAGCCGCAGACAGTCTTGGTTTTTGACCCACCTAAGTAAGAGATGAAAGAAGTGATTGTGCCCTAAGAAAAAAAGAGTTAGGGAGGCAGATAGGTAAAGTGCCAAAGAGATATAACAGTTTAGGAAGCAGAAACATTTTGAATGTCGCCACCTACCCACCCAGGACAATTCAAATTTGGTAAGCCTGTCTATTTAATCAGCTAAAGAAAGCAAAATAGGCTTGTAATTAGCACCGAATAGATGTCTATGGGGATATGTCAGAGTGACACCAAAATATTGAAGGTTGATTGGTTGCCAATCAAAAGAATATGAGGATTTGAGGGATGCGAAAACTGGAGGAGGAAGGTTGAAGGAAGGTAACACTTGTGTTTTTGCTTCATTGAGATGATAGTACGAGAGAATGCCAAAGGAAGTAATATCATCCATGACCACTGACAACAATACCACAGGGTTGGACAAACAGAGGATCACATCATCAGCATATGATGATATGGTGTGAGTGGTGTGTCCAATGGATACCCCTGTAACTCGGGGTGGTTTGTAACATCTGTGCCAGCGGCTCCATGTATAGTATGTAGAGGAGGGGAGATAATGGACATCCTTGCTGGGAGCCATTCGTGATTGGGAAGGGAATGGAGAGAGCTCCGTTAGCGAGGACACGGGCATATGGGTAAGAATAGAGAGATAAAAAGGTTGAATTGATCATGCCAGAGAACCCCATGCATTTTAGGACCGAGAAGGCATACAACCACGCCCAATGGCCTCCAATGCTAAAATCATAGCAGGGTGGCCTGACCGCTCCAAATAAAAAAGTATGTTCAGTAAACATCTGGTGTTGTCAGAGGCCTGATGGCCAGCCACAAAACCAGACTGGTCACAGTTAATCAGGGAAGGGAGTACAAGGGATATGGGAGTGGCCAATAGTTAAGCAAAAATGTTTAAATCTTGGTGCAATAGGGAGATAGGCTGGAAATTTTGGGGAGTGGTGAGGCATCTTCCCAGATTTGGGCAGGGTGACTATAGTAGCTTGTAGGTTTTCCCGGGGAAGTTTTCCTAATGATGCAACATGTTGACAAAAGTTACGTAAGTGAGGGTCTAAAACGTCCTTAAAATTGTTATAATAGGAGTTGACAAATCTGTCTGGACCGGGGGCTCTATCAGGGGAGAGTGAGTCAATCACCTTAAATATTTCAGGTAGAGTAATCTCAGCATTTAAAGAGGCAAGTTGTGCAGGGAACAAAGTGGGAAGGTTTAAACAATTAATATAATCTTGTGTGAGAGAAAGCAGGTTAGGGGGATCAGATAAAGAATCTAGGAGATTGTAAAGGTGAGAGTAAAACTTTTGAAAGCCATTAGCAATGCAATATTAGAGAGGTGTGTTGTCGGGTGCTTTCAAGTATGGATTGCATGTTTTTGTTGCCTTTTTATCAGTCGGTTGGCAAGAAGCTTACCCGCTTTATCAACTTGTGAATAATATTTTGCTTGAAGTTTGCAATAGGACTTCTCATATGTTGCTGGTAAAAGGCAGCATAGGTCTCTCCAATGGGCAGAGATTCAGGCAGCAGTAGCTGCAGAGGGAGCAGTCTTTTTGGCTTGTTCAGCTGTACGTAGGTTCTTGAGCATATCATCAATTTGACAGCTGCGTTGTTTTTTTAAAGTATTGAGCCATACTTGATGCAGGAACTCCTAATTACAGCTTTATGGCAATTTCAAAGAGTGATGGGATTTTGGAGAGAATGAGTGTTATGAGAAAAATAGTCAGTGAGATCTTTAGTGAGACAGTCAGCATATTGAGGAAGAGACCACAGGAAGGGGTTACTACACCAAGCATACATGCCTGTATTGCCACCCACCGCACCACTCACCGGGTCACTTTCAGGACTCCTGATGCTGCTGCTGCCACCTCCAGGCTGTTTTATTCAGCAACTATTTTGTCTCCTTATGCTTCTGCTTACTCCAGGCTGTGCCATTCAGCCACTACATGGTCTCCTCATGCTTCAGCCACCTCCAGGCTGTACCATTCAGACACTATATGGGCTCCTTATGCTTTCCCCACCTCCAGGCTGTGCCATTAAGCCAATATATGGTCTCCTCCTACTGATGCCACCTCCAGGCTCTCTCATTGTGCTGCCAAGTGACATGTGACTCCTTGTTAGATTTGGTCCTTTGTAACCACACGCCGGTGCTCGGGATACTAAAACTTGGGAGTTAAAAGTTCCATTTCAAGATCCTCAATTAAAATTTCAAAATCTTCAATTTCTATTTAAAATTCTTACATTTCAATGGTCTCCTCATGCTTTTGCCAACTCCAGGCTGTGCCATTCAGACACTATATGGTCTCCTCATGCTTCACCCACCTCCTAATTGTGTCATTCAGCCACTATATGGTCTCCATATATTTACTGTGTAGGGCCTGCTGCTGGGCCTGGGTCTGGGAATAAAAATGTTGTTATGGTAGCATTAGCTACCCAAAATCTTCTGAGGGATTGTGAAGCCCTGGTGTCTACTCATACTTCAGCCAACTCCAGGCTTTGTTGTTCAGGTAATATATGGTTTACTGATGCTGCTGGGCCTGGGTCTGGGAATAAAAACTTTTGTTATGGTAGAACTAGCTACCCAAAATCTTCAGTTTAAATTTCAACTTCATCTTTTTTTCTTAGGGATTGTGAAGCCCTGGGGTCTCCTCATGCTTCAGCCAACTCCAGGCTGTGTTATTCAGCCAACATATGGTTTACTAATGTTGCTCGGCCTGGGAATAAAAACTTTTGTTATGGAAGCACTAGCTACCCAAAATCTTCAGTTTAAATTTCAAAAATAATCTTAGGGATTGTGAAGCCCTAGTGTCTACTCATGCTGCTGCCAACTTCAGGCTGTGTCATTCAGTCACTATATGGACTCCTCATGCTGCCAACACCTCCACAATGTGTCATTCAGCCCCTATATGGTCGCCTCATGCTGCCAATACCTTCACGTTGTGTCATTCAGCCACTATATGGTCTCCTCATGCTGCCAACACCTCCACACTGTGTCATTCAGCCACTATATGGTCTCCTCATGCTTCAGCCTCATCCAGGCTGTGTCATTCAGCCACTATATGGTCTCCTCATGCTTCAGTCACCTCCGGGCTGTGCCATTCATCCAATATATGGTTTACTGATGTTTCAGCCAGCTCCTGTCTGTGTCATTCAGCAACTATAGTTTAGTGATGCTGCTGGGCCTAGGACATTACCTATATATATATATATATATATATATATATATATATATATATATATGTTTATGGTAAAACTAGGTACCATACATCTTCAATTGAAATTTCAAAATGTATCTTTAATTCTAAGAGATTGTGAGGCCCTAGGCTAGATTCTAAGAGATTGTGAGGCCTCCAGGCTAGGGCACAGCTCCAGGCTGTGCCATTCAGACGCTACATGGTCGCCTCCTACTGATGCCACCTCCAGGCTCTGTCATTGTGCTGACATGTGACATGTGACTCCTTGTTACAGGCCGGGGCCCAGGACAATAAAACTTGGGATTTAAGAGTTCAATTTCAAATCCCTCAATTTCAATTTAAAAATCTTATATTTATGTTTAAAATTCTTAAATTTCAATGGTCTCCTCATGCTTCTGCCAACTCCAGGCTGTGCCATTCAGACACTATATGTTCTCCTCATGCATCAGCCACCTCCAGGCTGTGCCATTCAGGCAATATATGGTTTACTGATGCTGCTGGGCCTGGGTCTGGGAATACAAATTTTGTTATGGTAGCACTAGCTACCCAAAATCTTCAATTTAAATTTCAAAATTCATCTTTTAATCTTAGGGATTGTGAAGCCCTAGTGTCTACTCATGCTGCTTCCAGTTTCAGGATGTGTAATTCTGCCACTATTTGGTCTCCTCGTGCTGCCAACACCTCCACACTGTGTCATTCAGCCACTATATGGTCTGCCCATGCTTCAGCCTCATCCAAGCTGTGTCATTCAGCCACTATATGGTCTCCGCATGCTGCCAACACCTCCACGCTGTGTCATTCAGCCACTATATGGTCTCCTCATACTGATGCCACCTCCAGGCCCTGCCATTGCGCCGCTCTGCGGCAGTGATTCTAAAAGTGATGCCTGTAATCTGCATGTCATACTGAATAACAGTATTATTTCACTACCCCAGCACACTCCATATGCGTGTTAGAACACAGCAAAGTGTTCTACACCACTATTGAGGCTCTCTGTAGGCCAGAAATAACCGTTTTTAATATAGATTCACCACAAATAAATTTGAATCAAACCAAATTTTCGGCGAATCAGCTGAATCGAATTTTTCAAAAGTTTGCTCATCTCTAATTAAGAACATTCACATTTAAGCTAGCAATAGTTATTACCATAACAAAAAAATGGAGATAGTGATAGAAATGAGTAGCAAGAAACATGTGAGTATCGGACGAGCCTGCATTTGCTCACCAAAATAAGGCAGAGAGTACCCGATGGACAGAGTATGGAGACAGAGCCACCTAAAGAAAAAAAAAAAAACATAATGCAATAAACAAAACATTTTAAAGAACATATTGATAAATGTGGTTTATATCTCCGAGAGGTGAGTGGGGGTCAGAGTCCATTCTGAAGCCGAGGAGAAAGGGCCCACCAACAGAGCCCGCACAAAAGGGGAGATAAGATCCTCCGTCAAAGGAAGTCTAGGGTGATCTTCAAGTCACCGACCAGTCTCAATCTTTTCTAGTGGCACAAGTCGGGTACATCGGGGTGATATTCCAAGATTTCAGTAAGGCAGTTATTTCTTCCAGAGATTGCACAACATGCATAGAATCATTGTGACAAATCAAAAGGCGAGTGGGAAAGCCCCAATAGTAAGAGTGTTTAGCAGATCTGAGGCCCATAGTGATAGACAGTAGAGCTCTGCAGGCTTGAAGGATGGCTGCAGATAAATCTGCGTACACAAATATGCGGGGGTAGAGAGCAGGGAGGCCGTTGTTTCTTCTGGTGAATTCCATAAGGTGTTCCTTAACGCCAAAGAAGTGAATTTGTGCTATAACATCTCGGGGTCCTCTAAATGCTTGGGTTTGGAGACCCGGTGAGCACGGTCTACTACAAGTTGTTGAGAGATGCAAGATGGGAGTGCAGAATGAATGAGGGCTCTGACATAAGTCGGAATGTCTGCAGGAGCGACAGACTCAGGAATGCCGCATAGTTTTACATTATTACGACGGCTCCTGTCTTGTCTTCGAGGTCCGCAATTTTGGTGTTAAGCGCTGATACATCGTCTTCCAGGTCATTATGTGAGTCAATAAAGGAGTTAAAAAGTCGGCAAACTCACCATATTTACTTTCCATGTGATCAACTCTGCTACCTAGATCATCAACTGTAGCCTGAATCGGGTGCACCATACAATGAATATCTTGAAGAAATGTCTTTCTTAGTAACATCAGCATATACAGTAATTCATTGAAGTGTCAGTGAGGTGCTGGCCTGTGACCGGTATAGATTCAAGCAAATCATCCTCTACTTTGGGTAGAGGGAGAGCCATTTGTCCTACCTCAGTCTCTGGAGATGCAGGTGAGACCCATAGGCACTGTTTTGCTGGGCTGTGAGAGGGGGAGCAGGCAGGAGAGCGGGCAGGAGGGCAAGCTGCCATGCCAGGTGAGGAGCAGCTGCTGTACTGTCTGGGAGAGGCCCCAGAGCCTTGCAGAGGCATCACATCAGCATGAAGGTCCGGTGGATGCTGTGGGACCTGGGACAGACTCAGCTCTGGGTCTAAAGAGGAGAAGCGGTATGAGAGGAGGTATGAGTGGCGCTACTGCAAGTTCCTGCAGGGAGCTGTAGATGCGGCGTGATAGTGTGGTCAGTGCTGTCGGCGCCATCCTGGGAGCAGGCCAAGCAGGGGGGGGTGGGGGTTAAGCTAAATTTCGAAGGTGTGGTGGCACGGACCTGCTTTCTTTTCTTGACAGGCATCTCAATGGGGTTATGGGATAGCTCATGGACTGTTACACCATTTTAGCCCCACCAGAGGCCTAATAGGATTACTTTCAGCATTGCACTGAATGCAATATACAATGCAATATAAAAATGATCATATCCTCTAAAAGTTAAAGTTGAAAAAAGGTTTATTAAAATGTTATATTATGACATTTTATACAAAATATAAAAAACATATATAAGAAATAAAGTAAAAAAACACCACCTTCCTGCTGTGTAACATAAACAAATTATACACACTTACAATAATAATAATAATAATAATAATAAGAGTTCGGCGTCTTTCAGCTTTTTGACTTTCTCTGGTGTCCGCGAACAGGCAAAACAGGCAAGAGGGGGCCAGAAAACCAAAATTATACCCCTTTAACATGTTATTATACCACAGAGTGGATAAAAATACATGACTAATGTGGTTTTGATAAAAACTTTAGTCCATCTTTAAAAAAAAATAAAAAATACTTGCACACAGACTGGTTGATTAAACAATGAAAAAGTTGTCTCTCAAGACATGATGACATACTGCAAAGTTGTTAAATTGAAAAATATAATTTTATTGCTTTAATAATATTTTTCTATCCCCCAAAAAACTAATTCCATAAGAAGGCAAACAAGAAAGCACATTGACAAAAATGAAAAAATAAATAATAATAATAATAATAAAAATAATTACTGTGTCATACCGCATAATATACAGTAGTGCTGAAAAGGAAGCTGTAGAAAACGGAAAATTTCACATGTTCTGTAGTGTCCAGTGCAAACATGATAAGACACATAAAAAATAAAAAATAAAAAACATAACATAAAGTAAATGTAAGATATTAATGTAAATGTTTATAATAAGGACATGACTTAAATAAAACATGGTTATAGATAATATATTCCCTTATGTTCACATCTGTGTAAAATATTATATTGTTAGTTTTGAATAGTGATGTCCCAAATAGTTTGCCGGTGAATAGTTCCCGGCAAACATAGCTTGTTTGCGTTCGCCGTGGTGGGCGAACATATGCGATGCTCGGTCCACCCCTATTCATCATCATTGAGTAAACCTTGACCCTGTTTTTCACAGTCAGCAGACACATTACAGCCAATCAGCAGCAGACCCTCCCTCCCAGACCCTCCCACCTCCTGGACGGCATCCATTTTAGATTCATTCTGAAGCTGCATTCTTAGTGAGAGGAGGGACAGTGTAGCTGCTGCTAATTTAATAGGGAAATCGATAGCTTGGCTAGTGTATTCAGTGTCCACTACAGTTCTGAAGGACTCATCTGATATCTGCTGTAAGGACAGTACCCCAGAAAGCCCTTTTTAGAGCTAGAACATCAGTATGCTTTTTTTCCCTGTGTAATCTAATTGCAGTTGCCTACCTGCCAGCGTGTGTGTCAGGCTCACAGCGTATACTGTGCCCACTTGCCCAGTGCCACCACTCATATCTGGTGTCACAATAGCTTGCATTAAAAAAAAACTTTTTTGACTGTAATATAATAGCAGTCAGTTTCCTTCACTCGTGTGCGTTTCAGGGCCTGCCAGGGCACGGTGTCACACCAGTGCAACTCATATCTGGTATAACAGTAGTGTACATTTAAAAAACAACAACACTTTTTTTACTGTGAAATAATAGCAGTCAGTTTCCTTCACACGTGTGCATTTCAGGGCCTGCCAGGGCACAGTGTCACACCAGTGCAACTCATATCTGCTGTAACAGTAGTGTACATAAAAAAAAAATAGAAATTTGACTGAAATATAATAACAGTCAGTTTCCTTCCCACGTGTGCGTTTCAGGGCCATCCAGGACACAGTGTCACACCAGTGCAACTCATATCTGGTGTAACAGTAGGGTACATTTAAAAAAAAAATAATAACATTTTTGACTGTGAAATAATAGCAGTCAGTTTTCTTCACACATGTGCATTTCAGGGCCTGACAGGGCACAGTGTCACACCAGTGCAACTCATATCTGGTGTAATAGTAGTGTACATTTAAAAAACAAAACTTTTTTGACTGTGAAATAATAGCAGTCAGTTTTCTTCACACGTGTGCGTTTCAGGGCCTGCCAGGGCACAGTGTCACACAAGTGCAACTCATATCTGGTGTAACAGTAGTATACATTAAAAAAAATAGAAATTTGACTGTGAAATAATAGCAGTCAGTTTCCTTCACACGTGTGCGTTTCACGGCCTGCCAGGGCACAATGTTACACCAGTGCAACTCATATCTGTGTAACAGTAGTGTAAATAAAAAAAGCTTTTTTGACTGTGAATTAATAGCAGTCAGTTTCCTTCATGCCTGTGCGTTTCAGGGCCTGCCAGGGCACAGTTTCACACCAGTGTAACTCATATCTGGTGTGACAATAGTATACATAAAAAAAATTAAATTGAAATTTGACTGTGAAATAATAGCAGTCAGTTTCCTTCACACGTGTGCGTTTCAGGGCCTGCCAGGGTACAGTGTCACACCAGTGCAACTCATATCTGGTGTAACAATAGTATACATAAAAAAAAACTAGAAATTTGACAGTGAAATAATAGCAGTCAGTTTCCTTCACATGTGTGCGTTTCAGGGCCTGCTAGGGCACAATGTCCCACCAGTGCAACTCATATCTGATGTAACAGTAGTGTACATTTAAAAAAAAAAAACTTTTTTGACTGTGAAATAATAGCAGTGAGTTTTCTTCACACATGTGCGTTTCAGGGCCTGACAGGGCACAGTGTCACACCAGTGCAACTCATATCTGGTGTAACAGTAGTATACATTAAAAAAAATAGAAATTTGACTGTGAAATAATAGCAGTCAGTTTCTTTCACACGTGTGCGTTTCAGGGCCTGCCAGGGCACAATTTTACACCAGTGCAACTCATATCTGTGTAACAGTAGTGTAAATAAAAAAAGCTTTTTTGACTGTCAATTAATAGCAGTCAGTTTCCTTCATGCCTGTGCGTTTCAGGGCCTGCCAGGGCACAGTTTCACACCAGTGTAACTCATATCTGGTGTGACAATAGTATACATAAAAAAAATAAAATTGAAATTTGACTGTGAAATAATAGCAGTCAGTTTCCTTCACACGTGTGCGTTTCAGGGCCTGCCAGGGCACAGTGTCACACCAGTGCAACTCATATCTGGTGTAACAATAGTATACATAAAAAAAAAAACTAGAAATTTGACAGTGAAATAATAGCAGTCCGTTTCCTTCACATGTGTGCGTTTCAGGGCCTGCTAGGGCACAATGTCCCACCAGTGCAACTCATATCTGATGTAACAGTAGTGTACATTTAAAAAAAAAAAAACTTTTTTGACTGTGAAATAATAGCAGTGAGTTTTCTTCACACATGTGCGTTTCAGGGCCTGACAGGGCACAGTGTCACACCAGTGCAACTCATATCTGGTGTAACAGTAGTGTACATTTAAAAATAAAATAAAATTTTGACTGTGAAATAGTAGCAGTCAGTTTCCTTCACACGTGTGCGTTTCAGGGCCTGCCAGGGCACAGTGTCACACCAGTGCAACTCATATCTGGTGTAACAATAGTATACATAAAAAAAAACTAGAAATTTGACAGTGAAATAATAGCAGTCCGTTTCCTTCACATGTGTGCGTTTCAGGGCCTGCTAGGGCACAATGTCCCACCAGTGCAACTCATATCTGATGTAACAGTAGTGTACATTTAAAAAAAAAAAAACTTTTTTGACTGTGAAATAATAGCAGTGAGTTTTCTTCACACATGTGCGTTTCAGGGCCTGACAGGGCACAGTGTCACACCAGTGCAACTCATATCTTGTGTAACAGTAGTGTACATTTAAAAAAAAAAAACTTTACACACGTGTGTGTTTCAGGGCAGGCCAGGGCACAGTGTCACACCAGTGCAACTCATATCTGGTGTAACAGAAGTGTTCTAAAAAACTTTTTTGACTGTGAATTAATAGCAGTCAGTTTCCTTCACACAAGTGCGTTTCAGGGCCTGTGTAACAGTAGTGTAAATAAAAAAAACAAAAAAAACTTTTTTGACTGTGAATTAATAGCAGTCAGTTTCCTTCATGCCTGTGCGTTTCAGGGCCTGCCAGGGCACAGTGTCCCACCAGTGTAACTCATATCTGGTTTGACAGTGGTATACATAAAAAAAAAATAATTGAAATTTGACTGTGAAATAATAGCAGTCAGTTTCCTTCACACGTGTGCGTTTCAGGGCCTGCCAGGGTACAGTGTCACACCAGTGCAACTCATATCTGGTGTAACAATAGTATACATAAAAAAAAAAACTAGAAATTTGACAGTGAAATAATAGCAGTCAGTTTCCTTCACATGTGTGCGTTTCAGGGCCTGCCAGGGCACAATGTCCCACCAGTGCAACTCATATCTGGTGTAACAGTAGTGTACATTTAAAAAAAAAAAAAAAAAACTTTTTTGACTGTGAAATAATAGCAGTCCGTTTCCTTCACACGTGTGCGTTTCAGGGCCTGCCAGGGCACAATGTCACACCAGTGCAACTCATATCTGTGTAACAGTAGTGTAAATAAAAAAAACAAAAAACTTTTTTGACTGTGAATTAATAGCAGTCAGTTTCCTTCACGCCTGTGCGTTTCAGGGCCTGCCAGGGCACAGTGTCACACCAGTGTAACTCATATCTGGTGTGACAGTAAAAAAAAAATAATTGAAATTTGACTGGGAAATAATAGCAGTCAGTTTCCTTCACACGTGTGCGTTTCAGGGCCTGCCAGGGTACAGTGTCACACCAGTGTAACTCATATCTGGTGTGACAGTAGTATACATAAAAAAAAAAATATTGAAATTTGACTGTGAAATAATAGCAGTCAGTTTCCTTCACACGTGTGCGTTTCAGGGCCTGCCAGGGTACAGTGTCACACCAGTGCAACTCATATCTGGTGTAACAATAGTATACATAAAAAAAAACTAGAAATTTGACAGTGAAATAATAGCAGTCAGTTTCCTTCACATGTGTGCGTTTCAGGGCCTGCCAGGGCACAATGTCCCACCAGTGCAACTCATATCTGGTGTAACACTAGTATACATTTAAAAAAAAAGAAATTTGACTTTGAAATAATAGCAGTCAGTTTCCTTCACACGTGTGCGTTTCAGTGCCTGCCAGAGTACAGTGTCACACCAGTGCAACTCATATCTGGTGTAATAGTAGTGTACATTTAACCCCTTAAGGACTTAGTCCTTTTTCACCTTAAAGGGGTACTCCGCCCCTAGACATCTTATCCCCTATCCAAAGGATAGGGGATAAGATGTCAGATTGCCGCGGTCCCGCTGTCATGAGGGGCGGAGCCATGACGTCACGCTGCTCCGGCCCCTGTATCGCCCGTCATTACGCACAGAGCGAACTCGCTCTGTGCAGTAATGATGGCGGGGAGCCGCAGCGGCGATCTAACATCTTATCCCCTATCCTTTGGATAGGGGATAAGATGCCAGGGGCGGAATTGCAATTCTGACCACTGTCACTTTAAACATTAATAACTCTGGAATGCTTTTACTTATCATTTTGATTCCAAGATTGTTTTTCGTGACATATTCTACTTTAACATAGTGGCACTCCCTCCGTCTGGAGAAGAAAAAGTTTAGTCTCAAGGGGCGACATGCCTTCTTTACCGTGAGGACTGTGAATTTATGGAACGGTCTACCTCAGGAACTGGTCACAGCAGGAACAATTAACAGCTTTAAAACAGGATTAGATACATTCCTGGAACAAAATAAGATTAATGCTTATGAAGAAATATAAAATCTCATCCCTTCCCCAATATCGCGCCACACCCCTACCCCTTAATTCCCTGGTTGAACTTGATGGACATATGTCTTTTTTCGACCGTACTAACTATGTAACTATGTAACTATGTAAAATTTTATGGTAACTTGCATCCTTTCTTGGTGAAAAATCCCAAAATGTGGGAAAATGGATATTCAAAATATATATATTTTTTGTTCACATATACAATACGTCTACTTTATGTTTGCATCATAAAATTAATGATTTTTTACTTTCGGAAGACACCAGAGGGCTTCAAAGTTCAGCAGCAATTTTCACATTTTTCACAAAATTTTCAAACTCGATATTTTTTAGCGACCAGTTCTGTTTTGAAGTGGATTTGAAGGGTCTTAATATTAGAAATACCCCATAAATGACCCCATTATAAAAACTACACCCCCCAAAGTATTCAAAATGACATTCAGTCAGTGTTTTAACCCTTTTGGAAGCAAATTTTGCTCTGGGGGCATGCCGCATTTAGGAAGCCCCTATGGTGCCAGGACAGCAGAAAAAAAAATCCCCACATGGCATACTATTTTGGAAACTAGACCCATCGGGGAACGTAACAAGGGGTTAAGTGAACCTTTATACCCCACAGGTGTTTCACGACTTTTGCATATGTAAAAAAATATTTTTTCTTTCTTAAAATGCTTGTTTTCCCAAAAATTTTACATTTTTAAAAAGGGTAAAAGCAGAAAATACCCCCCAAAATGTGTAACACAATTTCTCCCGAGTACGGCGATACCCCATATGTGACCCTAAACTGTTGCCTTGAAATACGACAGGGCGCCAAAGTGAGAGCGCCATGCGCATTTGAGGCCTAAATTAGGGACTTGCATAGGGGTGGACATAGGGGTATGCTACGCCAGTGATTCCCAAACAGGGTGCCTCCAGCTGTTGTAAAACTCCCAGCATGCCTGGACAGTCAGTGGCTGTCTTGTTATACTGGGAGTAGTTGTTTTGCAACAACTGGAGGCTCCGTTTGGGAAACAGTGGCATACCAGACGTTTTTCATTTTTATTGGGGAGGGGAGGGGGGCTGTGTAGGGGTATGTGTATATGTAGTGTTTTTACCTTTTTATTTTATTTTGTGTTAGTGTAGTGAAGTGTAGTGTTTTTAGGGTACAGTTGCACGGGCAGGGGTTCACAGTAGTTTCTTGCTGGCAGTTTGAGCTGCGGCAGAAAATTTGCCGCAGCTCAAACTTGCAGCCGGATACTTACTGTAAACCTCCGCCCAGGTGAGTGTACCCTGTACGTTCACATTGGGAAGGGGGGAACATCCAGCTGTTGCAAAACTACAACTCCCAGCATGCGCTGACAGACTGTACATGCTGAGAGTTTCAGTTTTGTAACAGCTGTAGGCACACTGGTTATGTATCACTGAGTTTGTGACCTATCTCAGTGTTTCACAACCAGTGTGCCTCCAGCTGTTGCAAAACTACAACTCCCAGCATGTACGGTGCATGCTGGGAATTGTAGTTTGCAACAGCTGGAGGCACACCGGTCGTGAAACACTGAGTTAGGTAAAAAAAAACTCTGAGTTTCACTACCACTGTGCCTTCAGCTGTTGCAAATACTGTGGTGGACTTGGCGAACTCATCAGAGGATGATGTGTCCGCTTTGAGGCTCAAGATAGCGGATATCGAAGATCGCTCCCACCGCAACAACCAGAGGGTTAGAGGTGTGCCGGAGACGGTTAAAACTGAGGAACTGAATGGCTTCCTTACGGACTTTTTCGCCTTACTTTTGCCTCAAGCTACTACTCTAGACCTCCTCATGGACCGGGTGCATAGACTACCTAAGCCGAAAGCCTTATCCGGCTCTGTCCCTTGGGATGTTATTCTCAGAATGCATTTTTACCACATTAAGGACCAATTGATGCAGTCTGCCCGTTCTACCCCTGACTTGCCTGCTAGATTTGCCAACATCCAGTTGTATACGGACTTGTCAGCAGTCACCTTGGCCAGACGCAGGGAGTTCAGTGCAGGTGCCAAGCTCCTACGGGACCATGGTGTACCCTATAAGTGGGGCTACCCTGTGAAAATGATTGTCACCCGAGAAGGAGCCAAGATTGTGGTGAACTCGCCTGAGGACCTGGACAAACTTTGCATTGAATGGAATCTGTCGGCTCCTGCTGCTTCTCCACGCACATCTGGAGCATCACCTCTACCCAACGTGGAAGAAGAATGGCACCTGGGGGCTAATCGGAAGCGTAAAAGTGATAAGTGTCGCTCAGCGACAGAATAACTGTTCCTGCCTGTAACCAGAGTTGCTGGGACACTTGTGGACGATGCAGGATGCAGTATCTTATCCTTATGGTTTGGTTCTGAGGCGTCTACTAGAGTACTGAGTGGGAATTTGTTTAGAGTGTCACTGGCCCAGCTGCGGACGTTTTCCACACTATGTCCCCTATGAAGGCTTACCACATGGCCTTTATTGCTCTCTCTATGTCTGTATTGTTTTTGTTTGTGTTCCCCTTGTTTCCATGGTTTTCCCTTATTTGTTACATAGTTACATAGTTACATAGTTAGTACGGTCGAAAAAAGACATATGTCCATCAAGTTCAACCAGGGAATTAAGGGATAGGGGTTTGGCGCGATATTGGGGAAGGGATGAGATTTTATATTTCTTCATAAGCATTAATGTTATTTTGTTCCAGGAATGTATCTAATCCTGTTTTAAAGCTGTTAATTGTTCCTGCTGTGACCAGTTCCTGAGGTAGACCGTTCCATAAATTCACAGTCCTCACGGTAAAGAAGGCGTGTCGCCCCTTGAGACTAAACTTTTTCTTCTCCAGACGGAGGGAGTGCCCCCTCGTCCTTTGGGGGGGTTTAACCTGGAACAGTTTTTCTCCATATTTTTTGTATGGGCCATTAATATACTTATATACGTTTATCATATCCCCCCTTAAACGTCTCTTCTCAAGACTAAACAATTGTAACTCCTTTAATCGCTCCTCATAGCTAAGATGTTCCATGCCCCATATTAGTTTAGTCACGCGTCTCTGCACCCTTTCCAACTCCGCAGTGTCCCTTTTATGGACAGGTGCCCAAAACTGAACAGCATATTCCAGGTAAGGCCGTACCAATGATTTATAAAGGGGGAGTATTATGTCCCTGTCCCTTGAGTCCATGCCTCTTTTGATACATGACAATATCCTGCCGGCTTTGGAAGCAGCAGCCTGACATTGCATGCTTTTCTGTAGTCTGTGATCTACAAGTACACCCAGATCCTTCTCTACCAGTGACTCTGCCAGTTTAATCCCCCCTAAGACATACGATGCATGCAGGTTATTAGTACCCAGATGCATAACTTTACATTTATCCACATTGAACCTCATTTGCCAAGTGGATGCCCAGACACTTAGTCGATCCAAGTCATCTTGTAACTTATGCACATCCTCTATAGACTGTACTGTGCTACAAAGCTTGGTGTCATCTGCAAAGATAGAAACAGAGCTGTTAATACCATACTCTATATCATTGATAAATAAATTAAACAACAGCGGTCCCAGTACTGAACCTTGGGGTACACCACTAATAACCGGGGACCAATCAGAGTACGAATCATTGACCACCACTCTCTGGGTACGATCCATGAGCCAGTGTTCAATCCAGTTACAAACTAAAATTTCCAAACCCAAAGACCTTAACTTACTTGTCAGACGTCTATGAGGGACAGTATCAAACGCTTTAGCAAAATCCAGAAACACTATATCCACAGCCATTCCTCTGTCAAGGCTTCTACTCACCTCTTCATAAAAGCAAATTAGATTGGTTTGACAACTTCTATCCTTAGTAAACCCATGCTGGCTATCACTTATAATACAATTATCCCCTATGTATTCCTGTATGTAATCCCTTATAAGTCCTTCAAACAATTTACCCACATTGCACGTTAAACTTACCGGTCTATAGTTTCCTGGGGAAGACCTAGAGCCCTTTTTGAAGATTGGCACCACATTCGCCTTGCGCCAGTCCCTTGGCACAATACCAGACACCAGTGAATCTCTAAATATCATGAACAGGGATACAGATATTACTGAACTTACCTCTCTAAGAACTCTTGGGTGTAGTCCATCCGGTCCTGGGGATTTGCTTACATTTATAGCACTTAACTTACCTTGTACCATCTCTACATTAAGCCTGTTCAGTACATTACATGATGTGTTACCAGCACTGACCTGGCCAATGTCAGCTCCTTCTTCCATAGTGTATACAGAACTAAAGAACCCATTCAGTAGCTCCGCCTTCTCTTGATCGCCTGTGACAACCTCCCCATTATCATTATTAAGGGGTCCTACATGCTCTGTCCTTGGTTTTTTTGCATTTATATATCTAAAAAAATATTTAGGATTAGTTTTGCTTTCTTTGGCCACCTGTCTCTCATTTTGAATTTTTGCTGTTTTTATTACATTTTTACAGATTTTATTAAGCTCCTTGTACTGTTTAAATGGTATAGCTGACCCATCAGATTTGTATTTTTTGAAGGCTATTTTTTTGTTGTTTATTGCTCTTTTAACATCATGTGTCAGCCATGTAGGATTTAGATTTAATCGTTTAGATTTAATTTGTTCCCCTTTGGTATATATTTAGCTGTATAGTTATTTAGAGTTGATTTAAAGATGTCCCATTTACCTTCTGTATCAGTATTTGACAACACCTCCCCCCAGTCTATGTCCTGTAGTGCAGCCCTCAGCCCAGGGAAATTTGCCTTTTTAAAGTTATATGTTTTTGCCTTCCCCGCCTGTCTTTGTTTTCTACATTTTAAGTCAAAAGTAACTATATTGTGGTCGCTATTACCAAGGTTTTCCCGCACAGTTACATTACCAACCAGCTCTGCGTTGTTGGAAATGATCAGATCCAACAAGGCATCACTTCTTGTTGGGTCCTCCACAAACTGGCCCATAAAATTATCCTGCAATAAATTTAGGAATTGTCGCCCCTTTGTAGTTTTAGCCAACCCCGGACCCCAATCTATATCTGGATAGTTAAAATCTCCCATTATTACCACTGTACCTGCCCGGGCGTCCCTCTCTATTTGTTTATGAAGCCGAACTTATATCTCTTCAGTGATATTAGGGGGTCTGTAGATTACACCAAATACTATTTTTTCAGTATTTCCCTCCTTTTGTAATTCTACCCACAATGATTCCACATCCTCAGAATCATCACACACTATGGCATCGTTCACACTGACTTTCATACCACTTCTTACATACAGACAGACTCCACCACCTTTTCTGTTCATTCTATCCTTGCGAAACAATGTAAACCCCTGCAGATTGACAGCCCAGTCATGCGAGGAGTCCAGCCATGTCTCAGTGACCCCAACTATATCAATATGTTCCTCCAGTATCAAGGCCTCAAGCTCCCCCATTTTATTTGCTAGGCTTCTGGCATTTGTGAACATACACTTTACATTTCCATCCTTTATGTTATTGGGGTTAATGGGATTCAAGGGTGTAAGTTTTATTTTCCTATGAAGCTTATTCCTATTAACTATTCTAACCCCTCCCTCCGCTCCACCCCCAGGTACATTTATAATTCCCACCTCTCTATCTACACTATCTTCCCCCTCTTTGCTGTAGGTTCCCTCCCCCCAAGTCCCTAGTTTAAACACTCCTCCACCCTTCTAGCCATCTTCTCCCCAAGCAAAGCTGCACCCTCCCCATTGAGGTGCAGCCCGTCCCTACGGTAGAGCCGGTAACCGACAGCGAAGTCAGCCCAGTTCTCCATGAACCCAAACCCTTCCTTCCTACACCAGCTTCTGAGCTACTTGTTTACCTCCCTGATCTCCCGCTGCCTCTCTGGTGCGGCTCGTGGTACTGGTAGTATTTCAGAAAAGACTACCTTGGAGGTCCTTGCCTTAAGCTTGCGGCCTAAGTCCCTGAAATCATTTTTAAGGACACTCCACCTACCTCTTACTTTGTCATTGGTGCCAATATGTACCATGACTGCTGGGTCCTCTCCAGCCCCGCCCAACAACCTGTCAACCCGATCCGCGATGTGCCGAACTCGTGCGCCAGGCAGACAACACACTGTTCGGCGATCCCGGTCTTTGTGACAGATTGCCCTGTCTGTCCCCCTAATAATTGAGTCCCCCACCACTAGTACCTGTCTGGCCTGCCCTGTACTCCTCCCTCCCTCCTTACTGGAGCAGACACCTCCCTGGCGGTCAGAGGCGGTATCCTGCTGCAGTTCTGCTAGCTCTGTAATGGCATCCCCCTCATCTGCCAAGCGGACAAACTTGTTGGGGTGTGCCAGTTCAGGACTAGCCTCCCTGACACTTTTTCCCCTACCCCTCTTTCTAACTGTAACCCAGCTAACTGCCTGACTGTCCTGCAACTCCGTCCCACTGTCCTCCCCCACCTCTATTCCCGAGAGTGCCTGCTCAGTGAGAAGGAGACTCCTCTCCATGTTGTTAATGCTTCTCATTGTTGCCAGTTGCCCCTCTAGATGCAGGATCTGGGCTTCCAAACGGACAACTAGCACACAACTCGCACAACAATATGCACCCTCAAACTGTTGTTCAAGGATTGCATACATTGAACAGGATGTACATTGGACTGCATTTTCCAACATGGAGGCCATCTAGTTATGGGGATTGTTGATTTGTCCGGTCTTATCTTGTGTACATACTGCTAGGTAGTGTGCTGCAACTCTCTGAAGTCTGTGAGTAGTGGTGGTTCTATGATTGCGGACTATGTCCAAATGTGTATACTGTTTACTGTTACAGCGATGCGCCCTGAGGAGTGATGATACTTAAGATGGTTTCCCTTAATGCTAAGGCATTGAACTCACCGTTCAAGCGATCCCTCCTATTGAGAGACGCTATTCGGTTGCGGGCGGATGTTATGTGCATTCAGGAAACCCATCTTAACGTGAATGATGTGAGTCGCCTTAAACATAAAAAGTACCCTCACATGTTTCATGCCCATGCTCACCACAAGAAAGGAGGGGTTTCGGTGGCGATTCGTGATTCTGTAGCCTTCCCCTCACAGCAGATTCGTATAGATAATGGGGGACGTTACATTATCCTTCCCTGTCACCTTAATAGTGTCCCCTACACAATAGTGGCCCTCTACGCACCTAATCGCAAACAATGTGCGTTTCTTAAATCCTTGCTTCACACGCTGGGGAAAGTTGCCACCGGACATGTGGTGTTGTTGGGCGACTTTAATATGTCTATGTGGCTACAGATAGATAAGACTGCTGCACACTCCAGAGTGGGCCCGACTGGGTTCTTTACTCTCACCTCAGATGTATGTATGATATATGGAGGGTTAAACACGCTACTGAGCGAGACTTTACATTTTATTCTAATGCGCATAAGACTTATTCGCGTATTGATTACATACTCACTTCTAGGTCCTTACTACCCCTAGTTGCGCAAGCAGCCATTCTTCCTATAGAGGGGTCTGACCATGCTCCCACCTGCATTACCATTAGAGAAACATATGTCCAGCACCCGGTTTCTGTGTGGAGGCTCAATCCCTTGATATTACATAACTCTGAGTATGCTGAGGCTACTACCGCAGTAATCCCAGCCTTTTTCCAAGTTAATGACACTGGTGACGTCACTGATCCCATGCTATGGTGTGCCTTTAAGGCCACCATTAGAGGCCATTTCATTAGCCAGACCTCTCATGAGAGAAAGAGGAGATTGGCGCGCACTCTGGAGTTGCAGCTTCAGCTTGCTGAGTTACACAGACGGAATAAGAGAGCGTTTGATAGTGGAGTGGAGGCTGAGATTTCCCGGTTGCATGCAGAACTACATTCCTTGTCCTTACACACTTATGAGCTAGCCCTTAGACGACTTAAGATGACTTGGTACTGGCAAGGGAACAAATCCAGTTCACTTCTAGCTAAACAGCTTAAAAAGAAATCCAATAAGTCGCGAATAGCGTATCTGAGTGGCCCTAATAGTGCTAAATTTTTTGACCCTCAAGCCATCGCGAATTGTTTTGCTAGGTTTTATGAGAAATTGTATAATCTTAATTCCGATCCTGCGACTCACCAACCCTCTGCCGCTGCTATTTCTGCCTTTCTCGATTCTGTATCTCTTCCTTCTCTATCTCCTGATCAGGTGGAGGACCTGCAGGCACCCTTCACTGTGGAGGAGGTGCTTTCGTGTATACGCTTGCTTAAGAAGGGTAAATCCCCGGGGCCTGATGGCCTCCTGAATGACTTCTATAAAAAGTTTGATGTCCTGTTGTTCCCATTTTTGACACGGACCTTTAACTTTATAGCTAATTTAGGACAACCCCCAAAGGAGATGTTAGAGGCACTTGTCGTCACCATTCCTAAGGCAGGCAAACCACCGGAAGATGCGGGAAGCTATAGGCCTATTTCCCTTTTGAATGGTGACATCAAATTGTACGCTATGGTACTGGTGGCTCGTCTAAATAGATTTCTTCCCTCCCTTGTAAATAGGGACCAAGTGGGCTTTGTGAGACATCGTCAGACCTTGGACGGCACGAGGCGCCTCCTGAGCCTGATTACTAGAGCCCACTTCGATCGGACTCCTTCTCTTCTCCTATCCCTGGACGCGGAGAAGGCGTTTGATCGGGTGCATTGGGGTTATTTGCGGGCAGTTCTGGAGAAATTCCGCGTTCCCCTAGAGTTCAGCAGGGCAGTGATGGCCTTATTCTCGGCACCTTCAGCAAGGGTATTTTCATCTGGGGCACTCTCTGACAGCTTCCGCCTGAGCAATGGGACCAGACATGGCTGCCCCCTGTCCCCGGTCATTTTTACTCTCGTTATGGAGCCCTTTGCACAACACATTAGGGCGTTGTCAGAGGTGATGGGTATATCCCTAGGTCTTACGGACCACAAAATAGGATTGTTTGCTGATGACGTCATAATGTGTCTATCTAATCCCCGAAACTCCTTGCCCTCGGTGCTTAATATTGTCAATGCCTTTGGCAAGGTCAGCTATTACAAGATGAATGCCTCTAAATTGAGCATTCTAGCGCTAAATATCCCCCCAGATTTAGAGTCCGACTTAAAATCCAGATTTGGGAAAGAAATGTATAGATTTGTGTAGCTCACTTAGTAGTAGATTGTACCTGAGGTTAAAGGTGTTGCCTTTACCCAAGAAGGCCTATAATTAAAATGTATGAAGGTATATAAACGTAATTTATATAAAACCAGTCCTCAAGGTACAATTTGAAAAAAGAAAAAGAATAAGAAATAAGAAATAAGAGTTGGTCCAGTAAAAGTTAATATATGGTATTTATTGATTACAACAATTATTTAAAATATATATTATAGGACAACCTATTAAACCCCAGCAGGGCCCTTGCATGGGGTATAGGGGTCCAAAAAATTAGAGTGGTAAAATGGAAAAAAGAAGAAAAAGGTAAAACAATTATGTGAAGATAAAATTGAAAAATATAATAAAATATAATAATGTACTGTATATCGAAAACAGTTATTGGCAGTCTCTGGTGTGAATCAAGTTCATTCGTTTGAAGCGCTTGTTATAATCCAAAAAAGGGTGCCTGAGATGTTCAGCATTGGAGTGGAAGTATACTGTAGTAATGAGCTGGCGATCTGTCACAGTTCATTCATAAGTTAGGATACAGATTTGCCGCAATGGTACAGTGTAACAATGTTGGCACAGTTCATGTGACAGTGTATGGATATTGTCACAATTCAATCGTCGGTAGATGATACAATGTTGCCAAAGGACTGTGCTGCACTGGGGTATCGTACGGCTATTTGTAATAGAGTTCGGTGCACAGCACCACTCACCGGCTCCTAGGAAGAACAAGATGGGACAGACTGGTACGGCAGGGCAGTCAGCACAGATGGAAAAGTGACTGTCCGGCAGTTGGATAGCTGAGTCCTGGGTTGGCACGGCTGGTGTCCGGCCTGTTGAGGTAAATGTCCTGGACTCTGGTTTGCCGTTGGGTGTTCCGGAGCTAGTTGCGGGAGTGGTGATCTGTGGTGGCGTCCTCGTGTCTGAACGGAGCGCTATCTGCGTGCGTAAAGCGGTGGTCACCGCACAGAGGGCATCCAGCAGTTGCGAATGCCGGAATGGCAGGTGGGTTCTGATTAGCGATATACAGTTTGAGAATACACTGTATATCGCTAATCAGAACCCACCTGCCATTCCGGCATTCGCAACTGCTGGATGCCCTCTGTGCGGTGACCACCGCTTTACGTGCGCAGATAGCGCTCCGTTCAGACACGAGGACGCCACCAAAGATCACCACTCCCGCAACTAGCGCCGGAACACCCAACGGCAAACCAGAGTCCAGGACATTTACCTCAACAGGCCGGACGCCAGCCGTGCCAGCCCAGGACTCAGCTATCCAACTGCTGGACAGTCACTTTTCCATCTGTGCTGACTGCCCAGCCGTGCCAGTCTGTCCCGTCTTGTTCTTCCTAGGAGCCGGTGAGTGGTGTTGTGCACCGAACTCTATTACAGATACCCCAGTGCAGCACAGTCCTTTGGCAACATTGTATCATCTACTGAACTGTGCCAACATTGTTACACTGTACCATTGCGGCAAATCTGTATCCTAACTTATGAATGAACTGTGACAGATCGCCAGCTCATTACTACAGTATACTTCCACTCCAATGCTGAACATCTCAGGCACCCTTTTTTGAATTATTACAAGCGCTTCAAACGAATGAACTTGATTCACACCAGAGACTGCCAATAACTGTTTTCGATATACAGTACATTATTATATTTTATTATATTTTACAATTTTATCTCCACATAATTGTTTTACCTTTTTCTTCTTTATTCCATTTTACCACTCTCATTTTTTGGACCCCTATACCCCATGCAAGGGCCCTGCTGAAGTTTAATAGGTTGTCCTATATTATATATTTTAAATAATTGTTGTAATCAATAAATACCACATAGTAACTTTTACTGGACCAACTCTTATTTCTTATATTCTTTTTCTTTTTTCAAATTGTACCTTGAGGACTGGTTTTATATAAATTACGTTTATATACCTTCATACATTTTAAAATCCAGATTTCCCTTTCCCTGGGTGTCAGAGCAGATTCCCTATCTGGGTATAGCGTTGACCTCATGTCCTGATAGATTGATTCCAGTTAACTTTTCTACCCTGACGGTCCATATAGATAAGGAAATAAATGCTTATTCTTCACTCCCCATCTCCTGGGCGGGCCGCATTGCTGCGGCAAAGATGATGCTATTGCCCAAAATACTCTATTTCCTTAGGAATTTACCAGTGATAGTTCCAGCGCATTACCTTTCTCGGCTGCAGAAGATGCTCCTGCGTTTTATTTGGGCATGGAAATGTTCTAGAGTTGGGTCCTCCCTGATATACCAACCTGTGGAGAGAGGGGGAATGGGTGTCCCTAACCTTAGAGCCTACTATCTGGCAGTGTTATTGGACCAACTTAAGAAGTGGTGGTGGCAGAACAACTCATTGGGTTGACATTGAGGCGTCCCTCCTTGACTCATCTTCTCTCTGCTCCTTTCTCTGGTCTTTACGCTTCCACCCCACTTTTGCTCCCTCTTCTATCTACTCCACTATAGCAGCGGCAATTAGGATTTGGTGCAGGTCCGAAATTGGCCTTAGACTACTCCCAGCTAGGATCCAAAATATCCCTATGACTGCGGTAGGTTCCTGCCTGCTGGATATGGACCTCAATCACTGGATGGACAGGGGGATCCAATCTGTGGCCGATATTATGGAGGGTGAAGATTTGTTGCCCTTCTCTACCCTGGTTACTAAGTTCGGTATTTCCAACAGGGACTTTTATATGTACCTCCGACTGAGACATTTTCTTCGGTCCCTGAATTGGTCACCTGCTCCCATGAAATCGCCCTATGAATGCTACTTCACTAATGCTGACTCTTTTAGAAGAGGCATCTCGATAGGGTATACAGAAAGCTTGAAATTAGACTCCCCCGACCGATACTCCTTCCAGACCAGATGGGAGGAACACCTGACCATGACATTCTCTGACGAACAGTGGAAATTTGTGTTTACACTACCTAAACGACACTCTAGGTGCGCCAACCATTTTGAAGCATCGCGCAAGCTACTGTATCGGTGGTAATATACGCCACTAAGGCTGTCTAAACTATAACCTTCTGTTTCTCCACTCTGCTGGAGATGCGGAACAGCTGAAGGGACTTTGTTGCATATATGGTGGACGGGCCCAGGTTTGCAAGCCCTATGGGGCAAAGTGAAAGAATTTCTACACACACTGATCTGTGTCCCGTTCGAGTGGGGGCCAGCAATGGCCTTACTTACCTTAAAAAGTGAGATGCTACCCCATAGTTGTGTCACTATTCTTTTCCATGTTCTCACTGTAACCAGGTCCGCCATTGCCCAATGTTGGAAGTCCACCAATGTACCAGAGCTCCGAGCCATAAAGGCGGTGATACGCCACAACCTCACATTGGAAGGGGTAATTGCGAAGCGTATGGGCCTCTCTAAACAGCGTATTGATCAATGGTTTGACTAGACTAAAGCCTTCTGAGAATGTTATTATGATTTATTGACATAAGAGTCTTGTAGATTTTGGTGAACTACCTACAACTGATCTTGTACGTGATATTGTCACTGGATAGACCGTGTTATGGTTATAGTTATACCCTGTTATAATATCCTTCTTTTCCCCTGGGGGATGTCTATGTTTTCCCTTATAAAACTTTAAAATAAAGTATAAAAAAAAAAACAACAACACTTTTTTGACTGTGAAATAATAGCAGTCAGTTTCCTTCACACGTGTACGTTTCAGGGCCTGCCAGGGCACAGTGTCACACCAGTGTAACTCATATCTGGTGTGACAGTAGTATACCTTAAAAAAAAAATTATTGAAATTTGACTGTGAAATAATAGCAGTCAATTTCCTTCACACGTGTGCATTTCAGGGCCTGCCAAGGCAGAGTGTCACATCACTGCAACTCATATCTGGTGTAACAGTAGGGTATATTTAAAAAAAACAAAAAAACTTTTTTGCCTGGGAAATAATAGCAGTCAGTTTCCTTCACACGTGTGCGTTTCAGGGCCTGCCAGGGCACAGTGTCACACCAGTGCCACACATATCAGTGTAACAGTAGTGTACATAAAAAAAAAAAAAATTTGAAATGTGACTGTGAAATAATAGCAGTCAGTTTCCTTTACACATGTGCGTTTCAGGGCTGGCCAGGGCACAGTGTCACACCAGTGCAACTCATATCTGGTGTGACAGTAGTATACATAAAAAAAATTAGAAATTTGACTGTGAAATAATAGCAGTCAGTTTCCTTCACACGTGTGCGTTTCAGGGCCTCCAAGGGCACAGTGTCACACCAGTGCAACTCATATCTTGTGTAACAGTAGTGTACATTTAAAAAAAAAAAAAATGTACACACGTGTGTGTTTCAGGGCAGGCCAGGGCACAGTGTCACACCAGTGCAACTCATATCTGGTGTAACAGAAGTGTTCTAAAAAACTTTTTTGACTGTGAATTAATAGCAGTCAGTTTCCTTCACACATGTGTGTGTTTCAGGGCCTGCCAGGGCACAGTGTCACACCAGTGCAACTCATATCTTGTGTAACAGTAGTGTACATTTAAAAAAAAAAAAACTTTACACACGTGTGTGTTTCAGGGCAGGCCAGGGCACAGTGTCACACCAGTGCAACTCATATCTGGTGTAACAGAAGTGTTCTAAAAAACTTTTTTGACTGTGAATTAATAGCAGTCAGTTTCCTTCACACAAGTGCGTTTCAGGGCCTGCCAGGGCACAGTGTCACACCAGTGCAACTCATATCTGGTGTAACAGTAGTATACATAAAAAAAAAATTGAAATTTGACTGTGAAATAATAACAGTCAGTTTCCTTCACATGTGTGCGTTTCAGGGCCTGCCAGGGCACAATGTCACACCAGTGCAACTCATATCTTGTGTAACTGTAGTGTACATAAAAAAATAAAAAATAAAATTGTTGACTGTGAATTAATAGCAGTCAGTTTCCATCACACGTGTACGTTTCAGGGCCTGCCAGGGCACAGTGTCACACCAGTGCAACTCATATCTGGTGTAACAGTAGTGTACATAAAAAAATAAATAATAGAAATTTGACTGAAATAATAGCAGTCAGTTTCCAGCACACGTGTGCGTTTCAGGGCCTGCCAGGGCACAGTGTCACACCACTGCAACTCATATCTGGTGTAACAGTAGTGTACATAAAAATTAAAATTATAGAAATTTGACTGTGAAATAATAGCAGTCAGTTTCCTTCACACGTGTGCGTTTCAGGGCCGGCCAGGGCACAGTGTCACACCAGTGCAACTCATATCTGTTGTAACAGTAGTGTACATTTAAAAAAAAAAAACTTTTTTGACTGTGAAATAATAGCAGTCAATAACCTACAAAATTAGCCCAAAGATATAGTCAAAAAATTCCTCTTTATTATAAATACAAAAACAGGTAGAAAAAAATACCCATAAAATGACCCACCCTTAAAAAAAACCCCAACACAAAGCTAAGCAGGATATCACTGGGATATATAGTAATCGGTAATGCCATATACAGTCTAGCAATATTAGTTTGGTCAGCACATAAAAACACAATAACTTAAATCAACACAATACCTAGTTGTGACATGCTGACGGCTTCCCGGTGATGATCCTGCAACCTCGACACGTGTTTCGGATGATTCCTTTCTCAAGAGGCGCTACATGAGGTAGGAACTACCGGCTATTTATATGGTCGCCCTCAAATGGCGCATGTAGCGGAACCGGACGCTGGCCGACTTCCGGGTGGCGTCACCAACGGATGCGCGTCATAACTTGAAGCACATCCGCCCGTACTGACTGGCCTCCGAAAGACGGCACAGCGCCATGAATCCGCGCATGCGCTCCGAGCGTAACCATCCTCAGGTATCCACTAGGGGAGCCGCATCGCATATCCCAACAAGGGAAAGGTATACAAGATTATAAATTGTTTGCACTGTATTAAGAAATATGTATATAGAATAGAAATAATGATCATATATCAAAAGTAGGAATACCATACCATTCGATCCTAAACATGACTCAATTTTTGCTATATAATTTTGATACCCTCATTATCTATCATAGCAAATATAAATCAATTTTTACAATACAATTTAATACCCTCATTGTCTATCAAAGCAAGAATCATGAGGACCTATGAACCATACCACTATCCATATTTATCGTATAATCACTTAATATCTCTCGTAACTATGTATCCTTGTCTTTAGGGAGCCCCCTAATATACTAGTTTGGAACCTACACAAGAATCCTACAGCCTCCACCTAATATCCCCTATCCAATGATATATTCTAACCAATCCATCCATTTACACTTATCATAGAAACAATATAAACAATGATTAAAAAAGTGAAATAATATTATGTGAAATTTTTTTTCTATATATGTAGAAAAATTATATATATATATATATATATATATATATATATATATATATATATATGAGGTGAATGCACACACATAATTGCACACACACGTTATTGGGGGAATACCCCGGGGGCAACTCATACGGGCTAAACGTATATGCTATGTTTGATAGACAAGCGGATGATATGGTCAATCGATTTTCTAGCAGGGGATACCCACGTGATAAGGTAGTGCAGGAGTGGTTACAAGTTAAACAAATACCGAGGAAGACACTTATGAACAAGAAGGAGAAGAAGGAGGATGAGGGAATTGGACACACGAGGTTCATATCCCAGTTTAACAAACAATGGTCAGGGATGCGGAGGATCTTGACGCGCCATTGGCACGTCTTACACAGTGATGCTAAGTTAAGACACCTACTACCGGATAGGCCTCTTATGACACCCAGGAGGGCACCCAACTTGAGGGACTTATTGGTGACTAGCCATTATGTCCCTCCTAGGTCAGGACAATATTTGTTTGGATCAAAGGGACCGCCCTGGGGCAACTATCCTTGTGGTAGATGTGGAGCCTGTTCCGTTATGGAAAGGACTCAGAATTTTGCCAATTCTGACAGGACGAGGGAATATAAGATTGTCCACACCATCAACTGTGGTGTCTCTGGTGTGGTTTATCACGCGCGCTGCCCATGCAATAAAATCTATGTGGGTATGACCACACGGGAAATGAGAGCGCGCGTGATGGAGCACATCAGGGACATCAAAAATTCTGCACGCGATGATTGGATAGATGAGGGTGGATCACGTGGGAAACCTCTAGCTAGACATTTTAAGATCATGCACCAATCCAATTGGAGATTATTGAAGGTCAAGGGCATTGATAGGATCTATATGGGGAATAGAGGAGGCGATGCCACAAGGGCCCTCCTACGTAAGGAGACTAAATGGATTGTGACATTGGACACCATGGCCCCTAAAGGGCTAAATGAATATGTGAGTTTCTCTCCCTTCCTATAATTTGGGACTTGTTTTTAATGACTGTTTCTTTTATTGAGGTACTACTGTGCTCTTTGTGATGAAGTGACGTATATGACCTAAGGAGGAGTGAGTCGATTGGCATCATTGCAAGAATCATTTTTCACCCACATGGAAGAATAACAATTGAAGGATGTGGACCCACGTGCTTATCCGACAGCAAAGGATTTGGACTCTCAAAACATGGGACTGATATATAACAATAATGGATAGGAATCTTTTGGTCCTGAGGACCAATTGGGTCTAATTTATATTGTAAAGTTGTGTCCAGGTTTTGGGAACTTTCACTATGTGGTTATAGGCATATGTGTAGGTTGTGTTGTGAATGTGGTATGGGTGTGTAGGTGGTGGGTCACAGTGTATTATCACATAGCATGGGGTGTAGGCGTGTGTATGTGTGTGGGTTTGGTATTTGATATTTGGGGGCGTAGGGGGGGGGGTTATTGATTGGTATGTGTGTGTGGTGTATGGGTTGTTAGCTACCATGGATATGGATACCATAAGGGGGTATGGGGGGGATGGGGGTGAGGTTGTCGACATTATTACACGACATTATTACACGAATTAATGAATTAATCAATTACAGTTACACTTGCACTACAATTAGTATAGGTTATTTATATCTTCACATTATGTTCACTAGCACACACAATGATCACAAGCACACATAATAGGGGGTTTATCACTAGGTGTTTTTTTGAGCTTCGCTCTCCTATGGGAATATTATCAATTGTATATTTGTATGATATATCACTCTATTTTTGGGTATTTATGGTGTTGGGTCGTGCATGCATGGGTATGTATGCGGGTGTGTGCGCATGCATACATGCATACACATGGGTGTGTGTGTGCAATTATGTGTGTGCATTCACCTCATATATATATATATATATATATATATATATATATATATATATAATTTTTCTACATATATAGAAAAAAAATTTTCACATAATATTATTTCACTTTTTTAATCATTGTTTATATTGTTTCTATGATAAGTGTAAATGGATAGATTGGTTAGAATATATCATTGGATATGGGATATTAGGTGGAGGCTGTGGGATTCTTGTGTAGGTTCCAAAATAGTATATTAGGGGCTCCCTAAAGACAAGGATACATAGTTACGAGAGATATTAAGTGATTATACGATAAATATGGATAGTGGTATGGTTCATAGGTCCTCATGATTCTTGCTTTGATAGACAATGAGGGTATTAAATTGTATTGTAAAAATTGATTTATATTTGCTATGATAGATAATGAGGGTATCAAAATTATATTGTAAAAATTCAGTCATGTTTAGGATCGAATGGTATGGTATTCCTACTTTTGATATATGATCATTTTTTCTATTCTATATACATATTTCTTAATACAGTGCAAACAATTTATAATCTTGTATACCTTTCCCTTGTTGGGATATGCGATGCGGCTCCCCTAGCGGATACCTGAGGATGGTTACGCTCGGAGCGCATGCGCGGATTCATGGCGCTGTGCCGTCTTTTGGAGGGCAGTCAGTACGGGCGGATGTGCTTCAAGTTATGACGCGCATCCGTTGGTGACGCCACCCGGAAGTTGGCCGGCGTCCGGTTCCGCTACATGCGCCATTTGAGGGCGACCATATAAATAGCCGGTAGTTCCTACCTCATGTAGCGCCTCTTGAGAAAGGAATCATCCGAAACACGTGTCGAGGTTGCAGGATCATCACCGGGAAGCCGTCAGCATGTCACAACTAGGTATTGTGTTGATTTAATTTATTGTGTTTTTATGTGCTGACCAAACTAATATTGCTGGACTGTATATGGCATTACCGATTACTATATATCCCAGTGATATCCTGCTTAGCTTTGTGTTGTTTTTTTTTTTAAGGGTGGGTCATTTTATGGGTATTTTTTTCTACTTGTTTTTGTATTTATAATAAAGAGGAATTTTTTGACTATATCTTTGGGCTAATTTTGTAGGTTATTGATTAAAGTATTAGCAGCGTTGGGCTTGTAGGTAATATAATAATAGCAGTCAGTTTCCTTCACACGTGTGTGTGTTTCAGGGCCTGCCAGGGCACAGTGTCACACCAGTGCAATTCATATCTTGTGTAACAGTAGTGTACATTTAAAAAAAAATAACTTTACACACTTGTGTGTTTCAGGGCCGGCCAGGGCACAGTGTCACACCAGTGCAACTCATATCTGGTGTAACAGAAGTGTACATAAAAAAAAAAAAAAAAAAACTTTTTTGACTGTGAATTAATAGCAGTTAGTTTCCTTCACATGTGTGCGTTTCAGGGCCTTCCACTGCACAGTGTCACACCAGTGCAACTCATATCTGTTGTAACAGTAGTGTACATAAAAAAAAAAAAATACAATTTTGACTGTGATAGATTGAATAGCAGTTAGTCGTCTGCAAGCCTGTGTGTCAGGCCTACAGCGTCTACTCTGCCAACTTCTTCCAGTGCACAGTGCCACTCATATCTGTTGTCACAGGAGCTTGCACGCATAGTACCACTAATCAAAAAAAAAATGACAGGCAGAGGAAGGCAACGCAGGGGCCATCGTGGTCGTGGTGCTGTGATTCCCTTTTGCCCTAGAATAATGCCCAGTGTTCAGAGGCCACGTACCCTGAACTCAAAAAGTTATGAGAACATAGTTGACTGGCTAACACAGGACACCCAATCTTCTACAGCTTCCGCTCGGAACCTTGACGCACCATGCTCCTCCAGCTTAGCTTCGGCACCTCTCAAGTTACCACTCGCCCGCCTGCCGCGACCACCAACACTAGCACCACTGCCGCTTCACTTGATCTGTCAGGGAGTTATTTACACATCAGTTGGAAGAAATGAGTGATGCACAACCATTATTGCCAGAGGATGTAGATAACAGAGATATGTCTCAGTCAGGCAGCATTACACACATGGACGTACGGTATGATGATGATGATGATGTTGTACCCACTGCTGCTTCCTTTGCTGAGTTTTCAGATACAACTGAAGCGGTTGATGATGACGATGCGTCCTTGGATGTCCCGTGGGTGCCAGCTAGAAGAGAAGAAGAACAGGGGGAAAGTTCAGATGGGGAGACAGAGAGGAGGAGGAGACAAGTTGGAAGCAGGGGGAGGTCGTTGCAAGGAGCTAGTGGCACAGTCAGACAGCATGCATCAGCACCCGGGGGTCAGCCAGACAGCACGCCAATCAACGCATGCTGTTGCCACCACCAGAATGCCGTCATTGGCATTTTTTTTGTGTGTCTGCCTCTGACAACAACAATGCCATTTGCAACCTGTGCCAAAAGAAACTGAGTTGTGGGAAGTCCAACACCCACCTAGGTACAACTGCTTTGCGAAGGCACATGATCGCACATCACAAACGCCTATGGGATCAACACATAAGTACAAGCCACACACAAACTCAAAGCCGCCATCCTCCTCCTGGTCCAGCATCCTCAGCCACGTCAACCACTGCTGTCCTCCTTGGCCCCTCTCAACCATCCGCCACTCCGTCTCTCGCCTTGAGCAGTTCCTGCTCATCTGCCCACAGTCAGGCGTCTGTCAAGGACATGTTTGAGCGTAAGAAGCCAATGTCACAAAGTCACCCCCTTGCCCGGCGTCTGACAGCTGGCTTGTCTGAACTCTTAGCCCGCCAGCTTTTACCACACAAGCTGGTGGAGTCTGAGGCGTTCAAAAAATTTGTAGCTATATGGACACCGCAGTGGAAGGTACCTGGACGAAATTTATTTGCACAAAAGGCAATCCCCAACCTGTTCTCGATTGTGCAAAAGGAAAGTAATGGCATGTCTGGCACACAGTGTTGGGGCAAGGGTCCATCTGACCACTGACACCTGGTCTGCAAAGCATGGTCAGGGCAGGTATATCACCTACACTGGGCATTGGGTAAACCTGCTGACGGCTGCCAAGCATGGAATGCGTGGTTCTGCAGAGGATTTGGTGACACCGCCAAGACTTGCTGGCAGGTCTGCTGCCACCTCCTCTACTCTTTCTACTCCATCCTCTTCCATAACCTCCTCAGCTGAGTCCTCTTCTGCTGCTACGTCTTGCTCCACATCAACAGCACATCCCCCCCCAGCTCCCCAGGTACTATTCCACATCCTGGATACGGCAGTGTCACGCTGTCTTGAGGTTGACTTGCCTGAAAGCAGAGAGTCACACCGCACAAGCACTCCTGTCCGTCCTGAACGCACAGGTGGATAAGTGGCTGACTCCGCACCAACTGGAGATCGGCAGAGTGGTTTGTGACAACGGAAGAAATTTGTTGCCGACATTGAATTTGGGCAAGTTGACACATGTGCCGTGCATGGCACATGTGTGTAATCTGATCGTACAATGCTTTGTGCATAAGTACCCAGGCTTACAGGATGTCCGGAAGCTGGCCAGGAAGGTGTGTGGCCATTTCAGGCATTCCTACATGGCCATGGCACACTTTTTAGATATCCAGCGGCGAAACAACATGCCAGTGAGGCGCTTGATTTGCGACAGCTTGACACGTTGGAATTCAACACTCCTAATGTTTGACCGCCTGCTCCAACAAGAAAAAGCCGTTAACGACTATTTGTATGATCGGGGTGCTAGGACAGCCTCTGCGGAGCTGGGAATTTTTTTTGCCACATTACTGGACGCGTTCCTGGAGTGTGCCCTGAGAAGAGTGCTGGATCAGGCCATAGATGAGCATGAAGAGGAAGAGTTGTGGTCACCATCACCACCAGAAACAGCCTTATCAGCATCGCGTGCTGGACCTGCGGCAACGCTGGAAGAGGATTGTGAGGAAGAGGAGTCAGAGGAGGAATGTGGCTTTGAGGAGGAGGAGGAAGACCAACCACAACAGGCATCCCAGGGTGCTTTTTGTCACCTATCTGGTACCCGTGGTGTTGTACGTGGCTGGGGGGAAGAACATACCTTCAGTGAGATCACTGATGACGAGGAACGGGACATGAGTAGCTCGGCATTCAACCTTGTGCAAATTGGGTCTTTCATGCTGTTGTGCATGTTGAGGGACCCTCGTATAAAAAGGCTGAAGGAGAACGACCTGTACTGGGTGTCCACGCTACTAGACCCCCGGTATAAGCAGAAAGTGCCTAAAATGTTACTGAATTACCGCAAGTCGGAAAGGATGCAGCAGTTCCAAAATAAATTAAAAATATGCTTTACACAGCGTATAAGGGTGATGTCACAGCACAACAGGGATCTAACAGAGGAAGAGGTTAAAGTAATCCTCCTCCTCCCACGACCATGCTGGCAAGGACAGGACGCTTTACAGACGTAAAGTTGATGGAGGACATGCAGAGCTTTTTAAGTCCTACACATCGCCACAGCCCTTCGGGGTCCACCCTCAGAGAACGACTCGACCGACAGGTAGCAGACTACCTCGCTTTAACTGCAGATATTGACACTCTGAGGAGCGATGAACCCCTTGACTACAGGGTGTGCAGGCTTGACCTGTGGCCTGAGCTATCCCAATTTGCGATAGAACTTCTGGCCTGCCCAGCTTCAAGTTTCCTGTCAGAAAGGACCTTCAGTGCAGCAGGAGGTATTGTCACTGAGAAGAGAAGTCGCCTAGTTCAAAAAAGTCTAGATTACCTCACCTTTCTTAAGATGAATGAGTGATGGATCCCGAAGGGACTGACAGTGAGCGATACATTCGACTAAAAGGCCTGATGAGATGAGCTGCTTTGGGCTAAAAATGGTCCTGTATTTTATCTCTGAAAGCCAGATGATTTGCATGACTTATCTGCCACCAACTAGGGTTCAAGCCGCAATGTTTTAGGGCACTTTCTGCCTGGGAAACAAACATCAATTTTTCTGGCCACTGCTACAGCAGCGACTGCAACAATACCTAATTTTTCAGGAATGTGTACATGCCTAATTTTTCTGGCCTCTGGTGCTGCACTGTGGCTTCAAAAACCAAACCAAAAAAAAAAAAAGGCACATAACAGGGATTAAACTGATAGGACAGCTGTGTTACCATATATACTCGACCCGAATATAAGCCGACCTGAATATAAGCCGAGGCCCCTAATTTCACCCTAAAAACCCAGGAAAAGTTATTGACTCGACTGTAAGCCTAGGGTGGGAAATACATCATCCCCCCTGTCATCATCCAGACCCCCGTCATTAACAACCTCATCATCATCACCCTGTCATCATCCCCCCTTCATCATCACTGCCTGTCATCATCCCAATGTCTAATACAGTGGTCTTCAACCTGCCATCGGCTGTCCGGGCTTGCTGGGAGTTGTAGTTTTGAAACATCTGGAGGTCCGCAGGTTGAAGACCACTGCAGCCTTCGACATCATCCAGCCCCCCCCCCCCCCCTCTCACCCCCTTTAGTTTTGTACTCACCTCCGCTCGGCGGGACGTTAGGGTGTGCTGGTCCGGGCCATCTGCAGGACCGTCCGGTGGGGAGGGATAGTCTTTCCGGGCTGTCCATCTTCACCGGGGGGGGGGGGGGGGCGGACCAGCGCACCCTAACGTCCCGCCGAGCGGAGGTGAGTACAGAACTAAAGGAGGTGAAAGGGGGGGGGGCTGTATGATGTCGAAGGCCGCAGTGGTCTTCAACCTGCGGACCTCCAGATGTTTCAAAATTACATCTGTAGTTTTGAAACATCTGGAGGTCCGCAGGTTGAAGACCACTGAGGGCGGAAAGTTCACTCGAGTATAAGCCGAGGGGGGTGTTTTCAGCGCGAAAAATCGTGCTGAAAAACTCGGCTTATACTCGAGTATATACGGTAAATAGTACTATTCTTATCAGTTTAATCCCTGTTACGTGTACCTAGCAGGGGACTTGTATATGGCATCGATTTTAGGAACCGGGAGATGGAAAAAGATGCTTGGTCTGTCCTCCAACTTCAAATTTGGGGCACTGCGCGTGCAATTTTATGTGCCACCAGATAGGAATAGTACTGCTTAACACACCACTCCTATCTGGTGGCACATTAGATTGCATGCGCAGTGCGCCAAATTTGAAGTAGGAGGACCGACCAAGCATCTTTTTCCATCTCCCGATTCCTAAAATCGATGCCATATACACGTCCCCTGATAGGGGATGTAACAGGGATTAAACTGATTAGAATAGTACTACTCAACACACCACTCCTATCATTTTAATCCCTGTTACGTCCCCTATCAGGGGACGTGTAAATGGCATCGATTTTAGGAACCGGGAGATGGAAAAAGATGCTTGGTCGGACCTCCTACTTCAAATTTGGGGCACTGCGCGTGCAATCTAATGTGCCATCAGATAGGAATAGTACTGCTTAACACACCACTCCTATCTAGTGGCACATTAGATTGCACGTAACAGGGATTAAACTGATAGGAATAGTGCTACTTAATACACCTTATAATAACGCAGAGAGAGGAGTCTGAAGAAGAGGAGTCAGAAGAGGAAGGTGGCTTTGAGGAGGTGGAAGACCAAACACAGCAGGCGTCCCAGGGGGCTTGTTGTGGGACCCTTGTTGTTGAACGTGGCTGGGTGGAGGAAGAAACCTTCAATGACATCAGTGAGGACAAGGAACAGGACATGGCTATCTTGGTATCCAACCTTGTGCAATGGGGAGTTTGCGGTTGTGCAAATGGACTGTTTGCGGTTGTTTGCGGTGCTTTAAACGGGGAGTTTGGTCTGTCACTGGTCTGGTCTGTCACAAAGCGGGCGTAACCCTTACACTACCTGATCGATACAACATCATACCTGATGTTTTAAAGCACGTTATTCCAAACAATTTAGGAGTGTTAGGTGATTTATGCCCTTTATGGATTAAAACCAGACTCTGAATCAACTATGTAATTTTCCATGAGAGTTTTGCCATGGATCCCCCGCCGGCATGCCACAGTCCAGGTGTTAGACCCCTTGAAACAACTTTTCCATCACTATTGTGGCCAGAAAGAGTCCCTGTGGGTTTTAACCCCTTAAGGACGTAGGGTTTTTCCTCCTCACCTTCTAATAATCATAACGCTTTAAATTTTGCACATAAAATTCCATATGATGGCTTATTTTTTGCGCCACCAAATCTACTTTGCAGTGACATTAGTTATTTTACCCAAAAATCCACGGCAAAACAGAAAAAAAAATCATTGTGCGACAAAATTGAAGAAAAAATTTAATTTTGTAACTTTTGGTAGTTTCCGTTTTTACGCAGTGCATTTTTCGGTAAAAATACTTTGGAAAAAAAATCAAAAATACATGCAGGAAAATTTATATGTTAAAAATTATCATCTTCTAACCCCTATAACTTTTTTATTTTTCCGCGTACGGGCTGGTATGAGGACTCATTTTTTTCCGCTGTGTTCTCAAGTTTTTATCGGTACCATTTTTCTATTGATCTGACTTTTTGATCGCTTTTTATTAATTTTTTCATCATATAAAAAGTGACCAAAAATACGCTATTTTGGACTTTGGAATTTTTTTGCGTACGCCATTGACCGTCTGATTTAATCAATGATATATTGTTATAGTTCGGACATTTCTGCATTCGGCGATACCACATATGTTTATTTTTGTTTACACAGTTTTTTTTATGGGAAAAGGGGGGTGATTCAAACTTTTATTATGGAAGGGTTAAATGACCTTTGTTAACTTTTTTTCCCCTTTTTTTTTTGCAGTGCTATAGCTGCCATGGGGACCTATAGAACTGCACACACTGATCTCCTATGCTGATCTCTGCAAAGCCATAGCTTTGCATGGATCAGTGAGATAGGTGCTCGATTGCTCAAGCTTGTAGCTCAGGCTTGGAGCAATCAAACCCAGATCGGACGCGACGGAGCAAGGTAAGGGGGTCTCCGCTCGTGTCCCAGCTGATCGAGACATCGCAATTTTATCGCGATGTCCCGATCAGTCCGACTGAGCTGCCATGAAGCGTTTAATTTCACTTTCAGGAGCGGCGGTCAACTTTGATCGCCATGTCTGAAGGGTTAATAGCGTGTGGCACAACGATCGGTGCCGCGCGCTGTTAGCCCAGGGTCCCGGCTATGAATAGCAGCCGGGACCGACCCGGTGTGATGCGGGGTCACGGCGTGACCCCGTTTTAAACACCCGGCATAGGGCGTGCAGGTACGCCCTACGTCCTTAAGAGGTTAAAATTCGCCTACCTATTGAAGTCTATAGCGGTTCGCCCGGTTCGCCCGTTCACAAACAATTGTGGAAATTTGCATTCGCCTTTTGCGAACGGAAAATTTTACGTTCGTGACATCCCTAGTTTTGAAATGTATTAATTATTTTTATGTATATTGATATCTCTATATATATAGTGAATATTTATTTGTTTCATTACTTCTACACTTTTACCATCACAAATAAAAATCTATCCTTGAAAATAGAAAGCAACCAGTAAATGTTTTGTTTGGTGTTTTAGTGACATTGCATTTCTTTAACGCTTATATTGGTACTGTACACATTTTTAAGCTGTCCGAGAAGGAGAATGAAATGTCCTTGATTCCTCCTTTATCTGAAGGATTAAAAAGTAAACATCAGGATGCACATGTAAACTCATTGTAATTTGCTGAGCTGCATGTAACCCTTTTTCCATTTATAAATATAATTGCTTTCATACAGCAAAAGAAGTATTTTAAATGACACCATGCAGTACAAGGACAGGCGATGTGCTGTATACAAGGCTTTTTTAAAGTGTTTTGTGAAAAAGAAGACCTTGTTGAGAAAGCAGCTTGAATTGCATCTGTCAATCAATTATCAAAGATAAAAGATTGAATTCTTTATAAATTTAATTTTAACATTAACTGAAATGTGATGCTCTGGGTGCTGTCATTTTAGTATAATCAATCTGAACACTTCGCTAAGTAGGTGAAATACAATGCAGTCATGAAAAGAAAGCTTTGATGGACTGTGTATTAAGCAATAGTGCACATTGCACAAATGTAATAGCCTAGTTTAAATTATATTTCCCCAGCCAACAAATGGAAAATAAATATTCATCTTCATCAGTAATCAAGGAATGGAGATTTGTAATATTACTGAAGAATATTTTCCTTTTTTTTTTTTTTTGCAAAAGAACTATATCTTTAATAAATGTGAACATTTTTGTATTTTTATTTTATAATTTCTCCTCCTCCATAATAATAATAATAATAATAATAATAATAATTAATTTTTATGGGAATATACATTATATTTACCGTATATCCCGGCGTATAAGACAACTTTTTAACCCTGAATTTTGTACTGAAAATAGGAATACTTATGATTATCCGCCCACCCGGCTCCTGTGTGCGGCTGCAGGCAGGGGCTGGCCAGAGCACGTACAAACTAATAACTGTATACTTAAAAACCAGGGTGCCTCCAGCTGTTGTGAAACTACAACTACCAGCATGCCCGGACCGGCAAAGGCTGTCCGGGCATGCTGGTAGTTGTAGTTTCACAACAGCTCGAGGCACCCTGGTTTTTAGTATACATTAATTTGTTTTTACATGCTCTGGCCGGCCCCCGCCTGCAGCTGCACACAGGAGCCGGCCTGGGCAGATAATCATAAGTATTCCTATGCCGGACATCCCTGTGTCCCGAAAAATCTTTTCGGGACATAAGGATGTCCATGGTTCACTAACCATTCTCCGGCCGCCGCGCGTCCTCCTCCGGTCCTCCTGCGGTCTTCCTCCGGTCCTTCTGCGCGTCTCCACCTCTCTATGGTTGTACGCACGGGACGTCACTGACATCCCATGCGTACAACCATAGAGGCGCAGGAGGACGAGCGCCGGCCGGGGCCTGGTGAGTGACCGGAGGCGCGTCATCTACAGTGTCCCAATCACCGCTCCTCTGGTCCCGGGACTGCTGCTATGGTCCATAGGCCATAGCAGTAGATTGTGACCCCGGGCCGGAGGAGCAGTGACCGGAACACTGTGGGGGGCAGTACACAGACATACAGCCTGGAAGTTGTATGTCTGTGGGGGGAGCTGCGTACTATTGTGGGGGGGAGCTGCCTACTATTGTGGGGGGGGGGAGCTGCCTACTATTGTGGGGGGAGCTGCCTACTATTGTGGGGAGGAGCTGCCTACTATTGTGGGGGGAGCTGCCGACTATTGTGGGGGGGAGCTGCCTGCTATTGTGGGGGAAGTTGCCGACTATTGTGGGGGGCAGCTGACGACCTAATGTGGGGGAGCTGCCTACTATTGTGGGGGAACTGCCAACCTAATGTGGGGAAATTGCTGACCTAATGTGTGGGAGCTGCTGACCTAAGGTGGGGGAACTGCTGACCTAATGTGTGGGAGCTGCTGACCTAATGTGAGGGAGCTGCTGACCTAATGTGGGGGAACTGCTGACCTAATGTGGGGGAGCTGCCTACTATTGTGTGGGAACATGCTGCCTACCTAATGTGGGGGAACTATACTGCCTACTTAATATGGGGGGAACTACAAGATACTATGCATCGCGGTAGGAGGGGTAGTCTTATACAGCAAGTATATCCCAAGCTCTATATTTTAACTGTAAAAGTTGGGGGTCGTCTTATACGCCCAGTCGTCTTATACGCCGACATATATGGTACTTTGGCTCACTGCAATGCAACAGCCCACAATGACCAGTGGCATAGATGTAGGTGCAGCCTGAGAAAATGTTACACCAAATGCACAAAATTTAACCTAAGTCGATTGTAGAATGGACCCTCAAGTTACAATGATCTCAGTTTTCAATATTTTTTACATACTATGGTCTATTTTGCTATCTAGTAGCACCTTCCTAATGTATAGTGCATTACTGTACAACTCAACCTGTGCCAGGACTAGCTGCTTCTCCACACACTATGTGAGGGTTGCTTTAGTTTGTATCACCGGTACACTGCACATACTGTACAGGACCCGAAGTACCTGTTCTTTAGTTATAAAGTAATTTATTGCTTCTAGCAGCTATTTCTTACTTTTACATGAAAGAACTGGCTTTATCTTTATTAGTTTTCTTGTCATTGTTCTTTAATCTTTATTTTTTTATTTTACTTTGGGTTGACATTAGAGATGAGCGAACTTTTCAAAAATTCGATTTGGCCAATTCGCCAAATTTTCCCGAAAAGTTTGTTTCGATCCGAATTTGTTCGCGGCGAATCGATATTAAAAAAGGCTATTTCTAGCCTACATACAGCCTCTATAGGGGTACAGAACACTTTGCTGTGTCCTAAAACGCATATGCAGTGTGCTGGGGTAGTGACATAATACTGTTATTCAGAATAGCATGCAGATTACCGGCATTGCTCTTAGAATCATTGCCGCACAGCAGCACAATGACAGAGCCTGGTGGTGGCATCAGTGTCAGGAGACCATATAGTGACTGAATGACATAGCGTGGACATGTTGGCAGCAAGGAGAGACCATTTAGTGGCTGAATGGCACAGCGTGAAGTTGGCTGATGCACTAGTACACTACACACCAGGGCTTCACAATTCCCCCCAAAAAAACAACACAATATATGACATTTTTGACCAAGATTTCTCATTGGTAGCACCCGCTATCCAAAAATTTGAAATTAACAGACCCAGGCCCCACCTCTGCGGCATCAGTAACCCATATCTTGCCTGAAGGACACAGCCTGGAGTTGGCTGATGCACCAGTACACACCAGGGCTTCACAATCCCCCCTCCAAAAACAACACAATGAGAAATTTTTGTCAAAGATTTCTCATTGGCAGCACCCGCTATCCAAAAATTTGAAATTTCCAGAACCAGGCCCCACCTCTGCGGCATCAGTAACCCATATATTGCCTGCGTGACACAGCCTGGAGTTGGCTGATGCAAGAGTACACACCAGGGCTTCACAATCCCTCCCCAAAAAATAACACAATATATGAAATTTTTGACAAAGATTTCTCATAGGTAGCACCCGCTATCCAAAAATTAGAAATTTCCAGACCCAGGCCCCACCTCTGCGGCATCAGGAACCCATATATTGCCTGAAGGACACAGCCTGGAGTTGGCTGATGCACCAGTACACACCTGGGCTTCACAATCCCCTCCAAAAAACAACAACATTTTAGAAATTTTTTAAAGAAATACCTTTGTGTAAGAACAAGAGCATATCCAATAGTTCACAAGACTCTATAATGCAGGACGGTGGACCACCCAAAGACATTCTTCTCAAAAATAATAAACCACACAATGTTTGAAATATTTTTACAAAAACTCATTTAATATGTGTATAAGCGCATCTGTCTCCAAAAGATCAGATCACCAAAGGATTTTTTTCGCCAAAATGATGAAGCAGAGTTAACCCCTGCCCTTTTTTTTTTCAGTAAAAAATCACACGCAACAAGCGTTCCGTTATGTAACGATTAGCATTCTGGAAAATTCTATTTTATTACCGATAAAATTATCAGTAAATTAAAAAAAACACTACCCAAGAGTGTTTAATTACCCTATACATTACACCAGGAGCAGTCAGGAGTACGCCTCAGCAGTACCAAAGAGGCTTTAATAACCCCCTACCTTTGCACGATCAATTGCGAGATCGAGCAATACCAGGTGTGTTAAGCCCTCAGATTTCTGGGGCCACAGGAGCGCTCCACTGAACGGATTAGCGTGTCTCTATCTTTCATCGACCGCTGCTGGTAACCCACTAACTCCCGGACAGGTAAGCTGCCGCAAAGCAGGTGGTCTCCCCCGGGCATGTTTGGCTCCAGAATTTCCACTACTGCTACACCACGCTGACTGCCAACCATGCTACCGCCTTGCTGACTCAAGGGCAACCTGCAACTCTCTTCTCCCGATGATAAACCCCCCTTCTCCTGAGATCGAGCAATAACAGGTGTGTCATGCCCTCAGATGTCCGGGGCCGCAGGCTCGCTCCACTGAACGGATTAGGGTGTGTCCATCTTTTTTGGTAGCACTCGCAATCCAAAAATGTTCAATTCCCAGACCCAGGCCCTCCTCTGCGGCATCAGGAACCCATAGTTTGCCTGAAAGACACAGCCTGGAGTTGGCTGATGCCCGAGTACTCACCCTGGCTTCACAATTCACCACAAAAAAAACTGAAAATGTTATTGAAATTGTCTGACAAAATACCTGTTTTTTTAAAACAAGCGCATTTACAGCAGTTCAGAAGACTCTATGATGCAGGATGGTGGACCACCAAAAGACATTCTTTGTCACACAATGTTTGCAATTTGGTAAAAAAAATTATTACATGTGTGTAAGCACATCTGTCTCCAAAAAATCAGATGACAAAAGGATTCTAATTGCCAAAAATGATTAAGCAGAGTTAATCCCTCTCCATCTATTTTATTTTTTTTTTTCATTAAAAAATCACACGCAACAAGCGTTCTGTTGTGTAACGGTTAGCATTTTGCAAAATTCAATTTTATTACTGATAAAATTATCAGTAAATTTAACAATAACACAACCCAAGAGTGTTTAATTACCCCACACATTGCACCAGGAGCAGTCAGGAGTAGGCCTCAGCAGTACCCAAGAGGCTTTAATAACCCCTTACCTTGCCCGATCAATTGTGAGATCAAGCAATAACAGGTGTGTTATGGCCTCAGATGTCCTGGGCCGCACTAGCGCTCCACTGAACGGATTAGCGTGTCTCTATCTTTCATCGACAGGTGCGTGTTGCACGCTGAAACCAGTTGGTGATAGGGATCTGGGATTGCAATTATTTAACCTTAAAACGAGGAATTACCAGTAAGTGAGGGTCATAAGCTGGCGTTGATTAAGTCCCTGCCCTTTGTACACACCGCCCGTTGCTATAAACGATTGGATTAGTTAGTGAGTTGGTTAGTGAAGTCCTCGGATCGGCCCAGGCGGGGTAGGAGAAGGCCCTGGCAGAGCACAGAGAATTTAACGATCATTGTTGAAATTTGCATTAAGCATGTATTTAGCTACTGCTAAACATCCAAAAATTTAAGGCCCAAGGCCAGAGGCACCAGGGAGGCAAGTAGTTACTGAAAGACACAGAATGAGTCTGGAGCATGCATTTGCAGTACCCAAGAGGTTTTCATAACCCCTTACATGTAAAGATCACAGTTTACATTTGCATTAAGCATGTATTTAGCTACTGCTAAACTTCAAAAAATTATAGGCCCAAGGCCAGAAGCATCAATTTTCTCCATATTAGGAGCATAGTTGTCCCCCAGATTAGGCAGCATAGATGTCCCCCAGATTAGGAACATAGTTGTCCCGCAGATTAGGCAGCATAGATGTCACCCAGATTAGGCAGCATAGATGTCCCCCAGATTAGGAGCATAGATGTCCAACAGATTAGACAGCATAGATGTCCACCAGATTAGGCAGCATAGATGTCCCCCAGATTAGGAGCATACTTGTCCCCTAGAGTAGGCAGCATAGATGTCCCCCAGATTAGGAGTATACTTGTCCCCCAGATTAGGCAGCATAGATGTCCCCCAGATTAGGAACATAGTTGTCCCCCAGATTAGGCAGCATAGATGTCACCCAGATTAGGCAGCATAGATGTCCCCCAGATTAGGAGCATACTTGTCCCCCAGATTAGGCAGCATAGATGTCCCCCAGATTAGGAGCATACTTGTCCCCCAGATTAGGCAGCATAGATGTCCTCCAGATTAGGAGCATAGTTGTCCCCCAGATTAGGCAGCATAGATGTCCTCCAGATTAGGAGCATACTTGTCCCCCAGATTAGGCAGCATAGATGTCACCCAAATTAGGCAGCATAGATGTCCCCCAGATTCGGAGCATAGTTGTCCCCCAGATTAGTCAGCATAGATGTCGCCCAGATTAGGCAGCATAGATGTCCCCCAGATTAGGAGCATACTTGTCCCCCAGAGTAGGCAGCATAGATGTCCCCCAGATTAGGAGCATACTTGTCCCCCAGATTAGGCATCATATATGTCCAATAATACCCAAACGGACAACTAAAACCTGGAAGTAAAAAATTATTATTATGACTAAGCAGTATGTAAGTGACCAAGCACTATCGATTAATCCAGGTACTGGTGTTTGGCTATAAGTATGTGAACTCCAAACAGAATTAGCAAATAACAAGAAAGAGAAAAACGGAGTCACTTATAAAACGTATATCATTTTATTAATTCCGTGGAATGTAAGTACATAAAAATTGTATATATATTAGTTAAAAATATTATTTTTCAAGGAGGAATGAGGCTAAAAGGTGGTGTCACCGGCTCTGCAATGAAGGCTGGGTATAGTGTATATATTACTGGATCCACCACAATGAGATAGAAAAGATGCAATAATCTTGTACACAAATTTGCAAAAACAGGATGTTTAGCAGCATGTAGGAAACATGTATATGAATCTCACAGTGAGAGCAAAACAATTATTATATATATATAGCATGCAAAATAAAGTGCAGTGTGCATGTAAACAAACATAACATTGTAGGGATACAAATCAGTATAGCGATATACCAGAGTACAGCAGCAATCAGCAGAGACCGGGACAGCACAGTGGTGCTGTCCCGGTCTCTGCTGATTGCTGCTGTACTCTGGTATATCGCTATACTGATTTGTATCCCTACAATGTTATGTTTGTTTACATGCACACTGCACTTTATTTTGCATGCTATATATATATAATAATTGTTTTGCTCTCACTGTGAGATTCATATACATGTTTCCTACATGCTGCTAAACATCCTGTTTTTGCAAATTTGTGTACAAGATTATTGCATCTTTTCTATCTCATTGTGGTGGATCCAGTAATATATACACTATACCCAGCCTTCATTGCAGAGCCGGTGACACCACCTTTTAGCCTCATTCCTCCTTGAAAAATAATATTTTTAACTAATATATATACAATTTTTATGTACTTACATTCCACGGAATTAATAAAATGATATACGTTTTATAAGTGACTCCGTTTTTCTCTTTCTTGTTATTTGCTAATCATATATGTCCACCAGAATAGGAGCATAGTTGTCCCCCAGAGTATGAGCAAAGTTGTCCCCCAGATAAGGAGCAAAGTTGTCCCCCAGATAAGGAGCATAGTTGTCCCCCAGATTAGGCAGCATAGATGTCACCCAGATTAGGCAGCATAGATGTCCCACAGATTAGGCAGCATAGATGTCCCCCAGATTAGGAGCATAGTTGTCCCCCAGATTAGGCAGCATAGTTGTCCCCCAATCAGCGCGGGCCGGTCTGAGCCAATCAAAGGGCCGTATGTGGCAAGCGGGCCATACAATGCCCAGGTCTGCCCCAGAGGGTTTCATAACCAACCACAATAGAGAAAATTTTGTTGTAGGAGCATGGTCAATCTACTCAGACCCATCTGTCATTGGTGGCTGGAAATCTTGGCTGATCCATCCCTGATTCATCTTGACAAACGTCAGTCTCTCCACATTTTTTAATGGACAGACGAGTTCGCCTTGGGGTGACTATGGCCCCGGCCGCACTAAACACCCGCTCTGATGGCACACTACTGGCCGGGCAGGACAGCTTTTCCAGGGCAAACTCTGCTAGTTGCGGTCATAAATCGAGTTTGGCTGCCCAGAAGTCCAGCGGATCTTCAACGGTTGTTGGCAGGGTCATGTCGAGGTAAGCCACCACCTGCTGGTTCAGATCCTGCTCCATGTCCACCTGCTGCTGATGAGTAGCTTCACTATGCGGTTGAAGGAAGCTACTCATCAGTGACTGTAGACTCATGCTGCTTCTGATTGAGCTGGTACTGCTCCTGCTACCCCTCCCCTCCCCAGCAGCCGTGGCAGTGGAAGGTGAGCGCAGAGTGCCCCCCGAGTCAGACCTGCGAGTGGATGGATCATGTGGCCGATAGGCATCGGCCAACCGAGTACGTAGAAGCTCCCTGAAGTAGGTCAGTTTGTCCTCCCTCTCAGTGGGTGTAAAAAAGGCCCCCATTCTGGGCCGGTAGCGAGGGTCTAATAAGGTGGAGATCCAGAAGTCATCGCGCTGACGAATTTTGACAATTCGGGGGTCACTACGGAAGCAACTCAGCATGCATCGTGCCATTTGTGACAGTGACTCGCTGGGACTACCTGCCCCCATCTCCAATGCATACTGCCACGGATTGTCTGGGTCCTCTGTCTTGCCTCCTTGTACTAACCCTCCAGCTCCTTTGGCTGCTCCTGCTCCTCTCCAGTCCAATGACCAGAAACACCAGCCATCTCATCCACTGTAAACTGTACATAAACTGTATGTAGGAGTGGAATTACGTCGTTCATGGCGTAATTCGAGCGACTAACAAAAATGTGGCTTCCTCAAAGGGCCTCAGCAAACGGCAGGTGTCACGTATGAGCTGCCACTCGTTCACATTGAAGTTACACAGGGGAGTACTCCTATCTGCTTGTATCATCAAAAATCCGTGATGGCTTTTCTTTGTTCGTATAGTCTGTCCAACATATGGAGGGTGGAATTCCAACGTGTGGGGCCGTCACAAATAAGACTATGTTGTGGGATACCGTTCTGACGCTGCAGCTCAAGCAAAGTGTGCTTGGTGTTGTACGAGTGGCTGAAGTGCATGCACAGTTTCCTTGCCATTGTCAGGACGTCTTGCAAATGGGGTGAAGACCTGATGAACTTCTTGACAACCAGATTCAACACGTGTGCCATGCAGGGCGAATGGTTCACACTTCCTTGTCGCAATGTTCTTCCCATTGTCCGTCACCATGGTTCCCATTTCCAGATTTCGTGGAGTAAGCCATACTCGGATTTCTTCCCTAATGAACTTTAGCAGTTCCTCCCCTGTGTGACTCTGTTCGCTAAGGCAAACCATGTGGAGGACGGCTTGACACCGCTGTGCCCTACACACGTCGTACGATGAAGGGCCACCGAGATTTGGACGTGCAGTGGAGGCCGAGGACACGGGGGAGGAGGAGGTGCACACTGTAAAAGGACCAACTGCCTGGGAGCCAGAGCGTGGAGGAGGAAGCGGTGTGACCTGTCCAAGTTGCTGTTGTGGCTGTGCAGGAACAACATTTACCCAGTGGGCCGTAAAAGACATGTATTGTCTCTGCCCGTAGTTACAGCTCCACACGTCGGCGCTGCCGTGCACTTTTGAACACACCGACAGGCTCAAGGACTGGCCCACCTTCTCTTATACAAACTTATGCAGGGCTGGTACTGCCTTCTTCGCAAAGAAATGACGGCTTGGGACTCTCCACCTCGGCTCGGCACAAGCCATCAATTCCCTGAAAGGTGCAGAGTCCACCAGTTGGAAAGGGAGGGACTGCAACACCAGCAACTTGGACAGGAACACATTCAACTTCTGCGCCGTTGGCTGAGTGGGCGCATACTGTTGTCTCTTGGACATGGCTTCGCCGATCGATTGTTGGCGGAATGGCTAACTACGAGCGGAAGAAGCAGGAGCGCAAGAAGGAGGGTTTGACACAATGCTCCCTTCGGCTGAGGTGGTGGAGCCTTGGCTGGATGACGGAGGGAGCGGATGGCCACTGGGTGATGTGGCAGGCTGGACCACTACCTCGGAGCCACGGTTGTCCCAGGCCGCTTTATGGTGGCTAATCATGTGTTGACACAGGGCCGTGGTGCCGAGATTGGTACCCTGGCCACGTTTCACTTTCTGCCGACAGATTTTGCATGTGACTACGCTAAGGTCCTCCGGATTCTTTATGAAGAACAACCACACCGCAGAGAAGCTGATTTTCCCACCCGCAGTTCGCACTATTTCACTGCTATTGGCGCCGTCTCCAGGAACCCCTGTTCCACTACCTCCCTGAATGGTAGCTTGCCGCGAAGCAGGTGGTCTCCCCCTGGCACATTTGGCTCCTGAATTTCCACTACTGCCACCACCACGCTGATTGCCAACCGTGCTACCGCCTTGCAACCTCATAGACAAAGGGCAAATCTATTCTCCTGATGATGATGAAGCCCCGGATTCTGCACCCGGCTCCCAATTGCGATCGGCTTCATCATCATCAAAAGATGTGTGCATGTCACTGATGTCCTCCTCGTGTTCCACAACAATGTCTGCCTCAGGACCCTGAACAATTGAAACACTGCCTCCCACGTCACTCTCCGCATCAATAATTGCCCGCCTTGCGGAACAAGGGACGCATGTCTCCTCACATTCTTGGCTGCCCATTAGATGCTGACTGTCCACTATTACATCGTCCTCACTAAATAGTGGAGCTGAACCCAAAGCATGAGATACTTCTTTGGGAGAGGGAACAGCATAGGACAAAGGCAATGGGATTACGGGGACTGCTCCCGGGCCATGCCAACTGAGGGTTGTGTCTGAGGAACCCACTGACTCTTGACTGGGGATGTCACATGTTGCTTGTAATGATGGGGACGAGTGTGCAATCCAATTGACAAGGAGAGATGGGTCGACGACATGACCGCTGGGTGTTAACGGGAGCTCAGGCCTATTGCTGCAACTCCTGCTGCCACTCGCCCCAAGTCTGCTGCCAACTCTGCCTGATGTAGGCTTCTGCCCCTTCTCTGTGCACATCCTGGCACTTCCCTGCCTGACATACTTCGTTCGTTTATGAGGGTATAGAATAGCAGGCGATTACTTACGGCTGTCCTTTCAAAGTATATAGTCCCTAGACAGAAGAACAGTTACTAAATAGTACACTCCTTTGTTGTATGTATGCCTTTTGCAATGATGAGCGCACTGGTATGCGTATTTCTACGCAGAAAAAACACTTTTTTTTTTCTTAAATACACCAGCAGGTGTATACTAATGTGTGGAATAGCACTGAATTTAGCACTGAGACAGAATAACAGGTAGTAAATAGTACACAACTTTGTTCTATGTATGCCCTTTGCAATGATGAGCGCACTGTTAAGCGTATTTATATGCAGAAAAAAACTCTTTTTGTTGTATACACCAGCCGGTGTATACTAATGTGTTGAATAGCACTGAATTTAGCACCGAGACAGAAATACAGTTACTAAATAGTACACTACTTGGTTGTATGTATGCCCTTTCCAAAGATGAGCGCACTGTTAAGCGTATTTGTATGCAGGAAAAACTTTTTTTTTCTTTAATACACCGGCAGGTGTATAACGTGTGGTATAACACTGAATTTAGCACAGAGACAGAAAAAAAGGTAGTATATGGTACGCTATTTGCTTGTATGTAGGCCCTTTGAAATGTTAAGGCCACTGAAAAAGTGTATTTGTATGCAGGAAAAACTTTTTTCTTTAATGCACCGGCAGGTGTATAACGTGTGGTATAACACTTAATTTAGCACAGAGACAGAAATAAAGGTAGTATATGGTACGCTATTTGCTTGTATTTAGGCCCTTTGCAATGATAAGGCCACTGTTAAGTGTATTTGTACTCAGGAAAAACTTTTTTTTCTTTAATACACCGGCAGGTGTATAACGTGTGGTATAACACTTAATTTAGCACAGAGACAGAAATAAAGGTAGTATACGGTACGCTATTTGCTTGTATTTAGGCCCTTTGCAATGATAAGGCCACTGTTAAGCGTATTTGTACGCAGGAAAAAAAAATTCTTTAATACACGGCAGGTATATAACGTGTGGTATAACACTGAATTTAGCACAGAGACAGAAAAAAAGGTGGTATATGGTACGCTATTTGCTTGTATGTAGGCCCTTTGCAATGATAAGGCCACTGAAAAAGTGTATTTGTACTCAGGAAAAACTTTTTTTTCTTTAATACACCGGCAGGTGTATAACGTGTGGTATAACACCAAATTAAGCACAGAGACAGAGTAACAGGTGAAAATGGTAAAAAGGCACTAAAGCCCACACTAATATGATTTATTTCTGAACAGCAGCAGGACCCAACAGTGCAGCACCTCAAAAAAAAAAAAAAAAACAACAGGGATTAAACCCTAAATTGCAATCACACAATTCTGAGCAGCAGAAGATTTGTGGAGCAAAAAAAAAAAAAATAACTCAATTGGGCTGAAAAATGAGGAGATAAGATGCTTCAGAAAGTTCAGGCAGCTTGGAGATCTGTATGAGGCAGCTGACAGCTATCTGCCCCTCTCTGCTGCAATGCTCAATAACGTGAATAGGAGGTTTAGCTATCAATGATCCTTCTCAGAGTAACAGCACAGCACTCTGCACTCCTGTCTTTCCCTAATGCTGATGTGACTAGCAGTTGCAGTGTAACACTGTGGTATGAGCTATTCACACACACACAGTCCCGCCCTCTCCATCTGAGTGCATAGATGAAATGAAGAGAGGCAAGATGGCCGCCGATTATATAGGGCCTGTGACATCACAGGGGTCAGTGAACACTGATAGGCTGCATCTCACATGTGATTCAGGGTCAGCCCACCTACCTTCATTCCCGCCGCTGTTTCCCACCCTCACATAATCCCCTGCCCCATGTACTCACATGTGGATCCGCCATCTTAGGTCTCCAATAGCCTGGAACGCTGTAAAATGGAGTTTAATGAAGCAATTCGTGCGATAGAATCGCGGCGATATTCGTATTCATTATGAATCAAATTTTTCATGAAATTCGTAACGAATTCGGGTTTGTCAACTTCGATTCGCTCATCTCTAGTTGACATGTTGGAGATTTTGGAACCAATTACTAGTTTTACAGAAAGTTATCGTCTCAAGATACAATAGTTTCCACACATATTTTTTTGGCCTAGAACCAATTAATATTGTAATTTGAGGAACCACTGTATTATATAAAGCTAGTGGTTGTCACCCGCTGGCAAGGAGCATGTTAAAGACACTCACCGCTGCCAGGCTTTGATCTCTGCTCCGCTTCAAAATGATAATGAGTTATGTTACGGCCTCATAAACCCCACTTGGTGGAAACAATCCAGCATCAAACAAGAATATTTTTTTTATAAACAACTGAAAGTGCCCTAAAGCTTAACTTTTATTAAAGTGTCCCTTTAAAAAACACCCATAGTGTGCCAAACATGATAAAATTGAGAGCTTATTATCTCGATGCACAAAGCAGGCAAATAACATGTACCTGAGTTATCCATCACTCAGGATTTATCGATAGCAGTAGTATATTCAAGCTAAAAGTCCAATAGTGGACCCATACATGAACATTTTCCACGCCCTCTACGCATTTCTGTCAACCTATGATGGCTGATGTCTTCAGGATGGCGAGGAGCCACTGGCATGAAAGTGACTCAATCCAAATCACAGTTGTCTTACTCATTATCATTTTGTGTATGATCTGCTTTTACGGGTGTTATGGCAGGATTTCTGAGTAATTCTGCAGATACCTGAAGCTGGTTATGTGAAGCAAAGGAGGTATTCTCTGAGAAGGCCTATTCTCAGCCCAAATACACACCCTCTCTATGGTCAGCATTCAGGGAACTGACAGTCTGCTATAAAGTTTTCAGTTTAATTTTGGGAGGTTCAGGGCTTCGAATGCTACATAAAAAATGTAATTGTTCCTCGTGGCTTGAGGATCCTGGTATTGCCAGCTACTAAACTGAGAACCCGGGGGTACTAAGTAAGTGGGAACAAGAGGCCACTGATTGTTCATTTTGATTTTTAACTTTCAATTGGAGGAGGAAAGATCAAATCTTGAGGCTGCTCAAGCTAAACTGCAAGACCAAAGAGAGGTTGTTTTAAAATGTAAAATTGATCTTGAGTTTGCTAATAAGGTAATCCAATTACAAAACATCATCAACTGTAAGAAAGAAAGCATACGCAGTTCATCAGAGATTTGCATGATTTTAAAGAAAACAAAGTGTACTCGGTACTGGAGAATGGAGGCACGAGAGCTCTAGATACAGAAGCCTCCACTACTTATACCGGGGTTTCAGAAGGAGAGAGATCCAGTGGTAGGGATGGTAGATGTCAAGGGATGGGGAGGAGTAGAGGTAATCAAAATAGAGGGAGAATGAGAGAAGGTAACAGCTCTATCAGAGCATGCGGCCCCCCACAAGCACTACCCTCTTCATCCTCTTACTCCTCTTTTTTAGAGAGAGAACAATACCAACTGTGGTTTCCTCCGAGGAACCCGGCCAATCAAACATAGCTTCAAAGGGAAATCATGCCTCACAAATAATAAATGTATTTGATTGCACATTAACAGATTCACAATTGCAACTATCGCAAAAAGGTTTGTCATTTGTTCCGGTTGTCAAATTTGACTTGTATGAGTGGACTAAAGACCTCCACAAACTCCTGGAAAAGCGTGAAACCCATGAGTCGGATTTGACAGTTATGGAACTAAGAGCAGCTAGGGATCTTGTCGAACTGTTGGAGTCCAAGGAAAGACCGAGTACTGAGGGCCCCTTTTCCGGTTGTGAACTGAAAAACAAAACTTTTGCTCCCATTGGTGAACCATTGATGTTTTTCTTGACTTGGTTTTGAGAGATCTTAGAGCCCTTTCCACCATACAGGCAGAGGATAATTGTTACACACTGCGCTCCGGCTGGACACGCCAGCCGTGAGTTCATCTCCCCTCTCATTTCTCCTGCCTGTGGGGCTGGGATTCCCATTGCGGGATGTGCCCACATGTGAGTCCCAGCTCGTCACTCACCTCCGCCTTCTGTCTCTGTCTCTCAGCTACGGCGCGCGTGCCCCCTCCTAGGGCGCGCATGCCCCGGAGCTCTGAAATTTAAAGGGCCAATACGCCCATAATAATGGGTTTTACCTGTCCCATTGTTATACGTTTCTGCACCTCCCTCATACCTCCAAAAGAAAGCGTTTCCTGTGTTGTCTTCTCGTGTTTCTGACCTTGCATTCCGTGACCTGACCGTGTTCCTTGCCGCCTGCCTATTGATCTCCTGCTACGTTCCTGACTACACTCCTGTGTCGCCTGCCCTAACCTCCTTCTATCCTGACCAAGTCCTGTCTCGTCCCTTCTGTGCCTCGCTTCACCTCAGCCGCCTGTGGGGTCGAGTCATGCCAGGGGTAGCGCCCTGGGTGCTGCCTGCCGCAGCAAGGCCGTCCCACTTTGCGGCGGGCTCTGGTAAAAACCAGCGGCACCTTAGACTCCGCTCCCTGGCACGGCCCGCGTCATCTACCACACAGGTCCAGCAGATCTACTACCTCTCGTGTTCCAGACTACTGCGGTCCAGCGCATCTACTACCTCCCAGTTCTAGTCGACTGCGGTGAGTCTAACAGTAAGATCCAGCCGAGGATCCTGCTGAGGTACCTCTGCCAGAAGTTTTGGATCTTCCTTCGGTTGTGGTCAGTCTCAGAAGTTAGCCCGTCAAGCACAGCAACTAAGTCAATTGTCCGCCGTAATGCAGCAACTTCTGGCCATGCAACAGCAGCAGCAACCAGCTCCTTTTTCTCCATCTGTTTCTGCAGCTTCTTCCAGATCAAAGCTTCATCTAGCCCTTCCCACAGAGTATGATGGTGATCCAAAGTTGTGTAGAGGTTTTGTGACTCAGTATTCCATGAACCTGGAACTCATGGCGGACCAGTTCCAGACGGAATGAGCGAAGGTGGTGTTTGAGGTCAGCCTCTTGTCCATAAAGGCCCTGGCCTGGGCTACTCCTCTCTGGAATTGCAGTGACCCGATTACCTCTAACCTCACAGCCTTCTTAACTGAATTCTGCAGTGTTTTTGAAGAACCCGCACATGCCTCCTCTGCCGAGACGGCTCTTCTAAACCTCAGCCAAGGGACCTCCTCCGTAGGAGACTATACTGTTCAGTTTCACACCCTCGCTTCAGAATTGACATGGAATGACAAAGCCTTGTGTGCTACATTTAAAAAAGTTTGTACAAAAGAATGGGATGGAGTAATAAATTGATAAAAATATTATGATTTTATTAATAATTCATTACATTATAAAAACAAGAAAAAACATCATAGAAAGGAAAAGCCAACTTGTGGTGGAAAGAGGGTGTCACTCCAGGAGGTCCACAATGTAAACTACAGTATTAGACACATTTCATAAGTTGCACTACTGCTCGTTCTATTGCACAATCCCATAGAGGATATACCTCAACAACTATAAAGTGCTTAGAGACAGTATACATACCAATAAATAAAATCAAAGTGCAAATAGGAGAGGGACCGCTGAAGAGACGCCACCCCAACGTACGTTTCGGGTTGTCCTTCCCAGGACGAAGGACAACCCGAAACGTACGTTGGGGTGGCGTCTCTCCAGCGGTCCCTGGAGTGAGTATTTACACCCCACTGGCATTTGACAGATCTTTGGAACAGTGGGCTGTGCAAATGAAAAATGTAATTATTCATTTTCACGGACCACTGTTCCAAAAATCTGTCAGACACCTGCGGGGAATAAATGCTCACTGTACCCCTTATTACATTACATAAGGGGAGTAGTTTCCGAAATGGGGTCACATGTGGGGGGTCCATTGTTCTGGCACCATGGGGGCTTTGTAAACACATGTGGCCTTCAATTCCCGACAAATTTTCTCTTCAAAATCCCAATGGTGCTTCTTCTCTTCTGAGCATTGTAGTTCACTCGCAGAGTACTTTACATCCACATATGGGGTATTTTCTTACTCAGAAGAAATGGGGTTACAAATTTTGGGGTGCTTCTTTCCTATTTTCCCTTGTGAAAATGAAAAATTTAGGGTAACACCAGCATTTTAGTGAAACATTTTTTTTTTCATTTTCCCATCCAACTTTAATGTAAATTCGTCAAACACCTGTGGGGTGTTAAGGCGCACTATACCCTTTATTACATTACATGAGGGGTGTAGTTTCCAAAATGGGGTCACATGTGGGTATTTTTTTTTTTTTTTGCATTTATGTCAGAACTGCTGTAAAATCAGCCACCCCTGTGCAAATCACCAATTTAGGCCTCAAATGTACATAGTGTGCTTTCACTCCTGAGCCTTGTTGTGCACCAGCAGAGCATTTTACGGCCACATATGAGTTATTTCCGTACTCAGAAGAAATTGCGTTACAAATTTTGGGGGTCTTTTTTTCCTCTTACTGCTTGTGAAAATAAAAAGTATGGGGCAACACTAGCATGTTAGTGTAAATATTTGTATTTTTTTACACTAACAGGCTGGTGTAGCCCCCAACTTTTCCTTTTCATAAGGGGTAAAAGGAGAAAAAGCCCCACAAAATTTGTGGTGCAATTTCTCCCGAGTACGGAAATACCCCATTTGTGGCCCTAAACTGTTTCCTTGAAATACGACAGAGCTCCGAAGTGAGAGAGCGCCATGCGCATTTGGGGACTACATTAGGGATTGCATAGGGGTGGACATAGGGGTATTCTATGCCAGTGATTCGCAAACAGGGTGCTTCCAGCTGTTGCTTAACTCCCAGCATGCCTGGACAGTCAGTGGCTGTCCAGAAATGCTGGGTGTTATTGTTTTGCCACAGCTGGAGGCTCCATTTTGAAAACACTGCCGTACGATACGTTTTTCATTTTTATTGGGGGGGACAGTGAAGAGGGTGTATATGTAGTGTTTACCCTTTATTATGGGTTAGTGTAGTGTAGTGTTGTTAGGGTACATTCGCACTGGCTGGCTACAGTGAGTTTTCCCACTAGGAGTTTGCGCTGTGACGAAAAATTTGCCGCAGCCCAAACTTGAAGCACGAAACTTACTGTAAACCTGCCCGTTTGAATGCACCCTGTACATTCACATGGGGGGGGGGCAAACCTCCATCTGTTTGAAAACTACAACTCCCAGCATTACTGACAGATCGTGCATGCTGGGAGTTGTAATTTGCACCGATCACCGACATGGGGGGTCTGATTACCCCCCTGGGCATTTTTGCGCGGGGGTGCCTGCTGATTGATATCAGCAGTCACCCCGGTCCGGTCCCCGCCCGGCGGGTACCGAAATTCCCGCGGGCGTATGGATACACCCTGGGTCCTTAAGTACCAGGAAGCCAGGGCGTGTCCATACGCCCTAGGTCCTTAAGGGGTTAATAACTCTGGGATGCTTTTACCTTTTATTCTGATTCCGATATTGTTTTTTCATGACATATTCTACTTTAACATATTGGTAAATTTTCATCATTACTTGCATCCTTTCTTGGTGAAAAATCCCAAACTGTTATGAAAATTTTGAAATCTTTGCATATTTCTTACTTTGAAACCCTCTGCTTGTAAGGAACATGGATATTTCAAATTAATTATATATTGATTCATAAATACAATATGTCTACATTATGTTGACTTCATAAAGTTGGCATTTTTTTCTTTTTTAAGACATTAGAGGGCTTCAAAGTATAGCAGCAATTTTCAAAATTTTCACGACAATTTCAAAATCTGAATTTTTCAGGGACCAGTTAAGTTTGAAGTGGATTTGAGGGGCCTTTCTGTGAGAAATTCCCCATAAAGAACCCCATTATAGAAACTACACCCCCCAAAGTATTCAAAACGACATTCAGAAAGTTTGTTAACCATTTAGGTGTTTCACAAGAATAGCAGCAAAGTGGAGGAGAAAAATCTACATGATCTTGTAGCCCTATTTTTTTTCATTTTTAAAAGTGATATTAGGAGAAAAAGACCACAATTTTTGTAGCCCAATTTCTCTCGAGTATGGAAATACCTCATATGTTGACATAAAGTGCTCTGCAGGCTCACAACATGGCTCAAGAGGGAAAGAGCAACTGTGGGATTTTTTAAAGCAAATTTTGCTGTCATGGTTTTTGGGGGGCCATGTTGCATTTAGGAAGCCCCCATGGTGCCAGAACAGCAAAAAAAAAAAAAAATAAATAAACCCCTCATGGAACGTAACAAGGTGTATAGTTAGCCTTGACACCTCACAGGTGTTTGACAACTTTGTGTTAAAGTTGGACGTGAAAATGAAAAATTAGATTTTTTTTAAAAATGGCTGAGTCCAGACAAGTTTGCCAGTATCAGGCACCAGTAAACTTGGCTGGGGGGCTTGACTAGTATGAGTGCCAGGGGGACTCATACTAGCATGGGGCACAGAGTCAGGAGCAGGGGAAGTTAGGGGCCTCGCTTGGCGGCGTGGTGCCACCTTGGTGGCTCATCATCAGAACTAGATGATGAGGAGGATGAGGAAAAAAGGAAGGTGGGGTCTTCCTCATCCTCTGAGATGCTTTCAGTGTTGGAGGCAAGTATGGCATATGCCTCCTCCCCTGTGGGCCATTTCCCTACTCTAATGGGGATGGGGGGGGGGGAAGGTGTATGTGTGTGGGAAAAACTTTATTAGTGTAAGGGCTGCGTGTGGTGTGGTGCGAGACTACCTCCCTAACCCGCCATAACCTAACTAAATCTAAAAAGATATATAAACTAAAAAGGGGAAAAAAACATAAAAAAAAGACTTCTAGCACAAAAAAAGCCCTGCGCCACCCCCCCCCCCCCCCAAAAAAAAAAAAGTGTTTACCTAATCAGTGGTGTGCACACTGATTAGAGCTTAGTGGCGACAGGGAGCACAAAAGTCAGTGGGAGTTCAGGCCACTCAGCCCAGAACAGTGGCTGGTGGCACTTGCAGACCCCCACACAAAATACTCGTAAAATTAAATAAAAAAAGCTAAAAAGCTAAAAGCTAAGCTAAAAGTGCTGTTGACCCGCGGACACCTACAGATGTGCACTGAAAAAAAAACCTCTAAACTCTTTCCCTGCCTAATCTAAAACTGTCCCTAAATGTTGCTGTGCCAGGGGGGCACAGAACAATGCAAGATGGCACTTTTTGGACTGTGAGGGGGAGATACAGGACGGAGCTCTGCTCTGATCAGCACCAGATGTAAAATGGTGCTCATTAGAGCGGAGCAACATGCCCCTGCTCTCCTCCCCCCTCCTCATACACTGTGATTGGTGCGGTCACTACTGCCGCCCAATCACATCTCTACTGGGGGGGGGGGGGTGTGGCAACACTGCCACCTCCCAGTACAGTACAGATGGTGATTGGTGGTGCATACTACCCCACTGATCACCATTCTTATCTGGTTCATCGGGTCACACGTGACCCAGATAACCCGGAATTGCCGCAGATCCCCGGTTTGTATTTACCGGCGATCTGCGGGATCACTGATATGGAGGATCCTCAGCAGGATCAGCCATCATTTCCAACACGTGTTGTAAGAAATTAAGCAGTGGAATGACGTAGTTCATCCCATAATCCTGGCGACTTACTAATAATCTGGCTTCCTCAAAGGGCCTGAGCAAACGGTAGGTGTCACGTATGAACTTCCACTGGTTCACATTGAAGTTACACAGGGGAGTAATTTTGTCCGCTTGGATCATCGAGAAATCGGTGATGGCTTTTCTCTGTTCGTACAGTTGGTCCAACATATGGAGGGTAGAATTCCAACGTGTGGCAAAGTCACAAATCAGACTATGTTGGGGGATACGCTGCAGCTCAAGAAGGGTGTGCTTTGCGGTGTATGAGTGGCTGTAGTGCATGCAAAGTTTTCTTCCCATTGTTAGGATGTCTTGCAAATGGGGGAACACTTCATAACCAGATTGAACACGTGTGCCATGCAGGGCGCATAAATAATGCACAAAACACAATCTCCCAGAGGTTCCGGGGGTTAATACTAATGAATACAAACTGAGGAAAAAACCCTCAGATAATATCCCCAAACTAGGAAACCCCCCACATTAGTATAAAATTGTTGGTAAACTTTATTATACTCCGTAGAGTGTATAACCCAAATTAATGCAAACTTATTTAAAAATACAGTGTGCTTCCGACATTGTGCAGCTGCACTAATTCACATGTAGAGGAATGCCTATCACCCCCTTTGTATATATGTGACACGCTATGTATATATCTGTGTTATCACAGCAGTTAAAAAAGAGAGGGACATGCATTCAATATAGGCTTATGCTCCGGTATCTGTTCGGTGTAGCACATTGCTTATTAAAATAGAATAGTTAGCCTGTCCGACGTTTCACCGGTGGAACCGGCTTTGTCAAGGACACAGAGGCTACAGTAGCATCTCCAGATGCCAGATGTCTCCTCAACTTCTTGGCTGGGCAGTAGCTGCTGACTGTCCTCACTGAATAGTGGAGCTGAACCCACAGCATAAGATACTTCTGTGGGGGAGGGAACAGCATAGGCCAGAGGCAATGGGAGGACAGGGACTGCTTCCAGGCCATGTCAACTAAGGGTTGTGTCTGAGGAACCCACCGACTGTTGACTGGGGGTATCAGATGTTACTTGTGATGAAGTGGATGACTGTGTTAACCAATCAATGAAGGCAGATGGTTTGCTGGTCAGGACACGACCACTAGCCGATACTGGAAGCTAAGGACTCTCACTGCAACTCCTGCTGCCACTCACCCCTAGTCTGCAGCGACCTCTGTTTGATGAATTTAGACCCTGCCACTCCTCTGTGCACGTCCTGGCACTTCTCTGCCTGACATACTTAGTGCATATATGAGGGGAGGACAATACACTTCACTACGCTTAAAACAGTATTTGTCTAGAACAGCAGCAGGTGTGTACTTATGACTGTCCTTTCACAGTATCTAGGCCCTTGATAGGTTAACAGGTACACAATAGTAAACTACTTAGATGTAGGTATGTGGTATGCACTTATGAAGGCAGAAAAATGTGCTACAGTACGCTTAATAAACGTATTGGAGTAAAACACCAGCCGGTGATTACTTTTGGCTGTCCTTTCACAGTATGTAGGCCCTTGACAGATTAACAGGCACAAAATAGTTCATCACTTAGATGTAGGTATGTGGTATGCACTTATGAGGGCAGAAAAATGCGCTACTGTACGCTTCAAAAATTATTTGAGTAAAACAACAGCCGGTGATTACTTTTGGCTGTCCTTTCACATTATGTGGTATGCACTTAGGAGGGCAGAAAAATGCGCTACAATATGCTTAATAAATGTATTGGAGTAAAACATCAGCCGTTGATTACTTTTTGGCGGTCCTTGTAGGCCCTTGACAGTATGTAGACCCATGACAGATTAACAGGTACAAAATTGTACACCACTTAGATGTAGTTATGTGATATGCACTTATGAGGGCAGAAAAATGCGCTACGGTATGCTAAAAAAAAAAAATTGCACACAGCACCAGCAGTACACAACAATGCTGGAGCACACAGTCATTAGCCCTCATTTACTAATGTCAACCCGACTTTTTTTGTCAGGTTGAGAGACCAAATTTGTGTCGCATAGCCCATGCGACACAAATTTGGTCGCACAACCCGACAAAATATATCATCACCCCGTCAAAATGGGCGTGGTTATCACAAAAAGGGGTGTGTTCCTGACAAAACAGAAAAAAAACCTTGGAGTATGAGGAAAAACTCACAGGAAAACCTGTGAATTTTTCTTCACTAAAACCAGACAGCTCTAAGCTGTCGGGAAATTACTGAAAAACGAGTGAATCCTACCCCCATCATGGAACAGGGTCTGTTCCATGTTGGGGGTAGAAGTACAGGGGCTAAGGAGTTGATAGCATCGGGTCTCACTTCTGAGACCCGATCTGATCAAAAGTTATTAAGCAGGGGAGCGGGCGGCATGGTCCGCTCCCCAGCGATGTACAATGTATTTCACTTTCATTTTCAAATTCCCCGCTGGGATCCTTGAATGGAGCCATTCAGGGATCCCTGCCATTCAGGGATCCCTGCAAGCTGCGGTGGGGAAAGATATATAGAATCGCTGGGGGTTTTGTATATGTCCCCACAGGTTTTGTCTTGTCCCCTGCCACAGAGCATGTGTAAATACATAAATATATATACCCCCCGCACAGCAGCGCTATTATATAACCCCCGCAGCGCATGTGTACATATATATATACCCCCGCACAGGGCTATCATATACCCCCCGAAGCGCATGTAGATATATATTATATATGCCCCCCGCACAGCGCATCTATATATGTACGCCTCTGAAGTGCTATCAATGACTAAAAATACACAGAGTAAATGAAGAAACACTCAGAGATAAACCCAACACTCTTAGTAAATGAGGGCCATTGTGTACTAAACGCAAAATTGCAAAAAGACTCTCTCTCAAATACTATTAGGAATGGACTGCTGGGTATGGATTATACCATCTACAGACTAGTATAACCAGCAGACCAGTTGTTGTGCAGGCAACACACAACTCTCGGCCCCTCTCTGCAATACAATGCTGTTCACAGTGAGGGGTTCATCGCTGCAGTAAGAATTAATTTATGTGCAAATATGCTGTGCTCTGTGTCCTACAGAAGGCTGAGGTGACTAAGAGGTTAACCCCTTAAGGACCCAGGACGTACTAGAACGTCCTGGCACCCTGGGCTTTAAGGACCCAGGACGTACTAGTACATCCTGGTGTTTCTCCGGTCTCTGCCGCGCCCCGGGCAAAGATCGGAATGGCTGGCCAGCTGAAATCTTTCAGCAGGCTTGCTGTGCATATGCTGAGGGGGTCCGGGACCCCCGCATGTCGGCGATCGCCGGAGACCGCTTGCGAATTCACGCATCCGATCTTCGGCGATTCGGCTCATTCGGGTCACTTGGATACACCGCCAATCACCTGCCGTTGCTGGGGAGCGGTTACAATACTGTCACCACCCCAGCAACGCTATTATTGGCCGGTGATCGTCCGGCCAATAGTAGCGCGGCAGAGGAGGGGTTAGCGTTCCTTCCTGCCGCTGTACCCACTCGCTGCGTTCAGTCAGCGGGTACAGCAGCGCAGAAAGGACCGTGGATCCCCCCTCAGAGCTCCGGAGCCCCCTCAGGAGCCGTTAGAATAGGGACAGACTCTTGCAGGGACAGGTAGGTGAATAAGTGTCAATAAAGTTAATAAAAGTAAAAAAAAAGAAAAAAAGTAACCCCCCCTCCCCCCCTGACCCCCTAATAGGTCCCCAAGGGTCCTATTATGGTCTGATCCCTTACCCCGGGTCCTATTAGGGCTTCAGGGAGCTGCATTTGCCACCCCTTTTTTTGGGGGGCCACAGCTTTTTTTTTGTTTCTAATAACCGTGTGTGGTTGTAAATCACACACCGTTATTATATAAAGTTTACACAACACACCACATACAAACTTCGACGCCCCCCGACGCCCCCTCGCACACCTTATGCACCCATTGCTGGATAAGGGTTTCCACGTATACGTGGATAATTTTTATACCAGCGTCCCTCTGTTTATATCCCTTTCCGCCAGATCCACGTCCGCTTGTGGGACCGTGCAGAAGAACCAGAGAGGCCTCCCTCTAAATTTGGTCCAGACGCCTATCCCCCAAGGGTGAGTCCCGTGCCCTGACCCATGATAACCTGTTGTTGGTGAAGTATAAGGATAAGAGGGATGTTCTTATACTCACCACTATTCATGGGAACGGCAGCACCACTGTCCCTGTGCGAGTTACTGTGGGACTGGTCCTCAAGTCCGATTGTATTCTGGACTAAAATCGGTATATGGGGGGAGTTGATCTTTCAGATCAAGTCCTCAAGCCATATAATGCCATGCGGAAAACACAGGCATGGTACAAAAAAGTTGTGGTCTACTTGGTACAGGTTGCCATGTACAACGCTTTTGTACTATCCCAGTACCCTGGCAACACAGGGACATTCCTCCAGTACCAAGAAGAAGTCCTAAGGTTCCTGATCTTTGCTGACCGGGAAAGATCAGGCCGGACTTCCCAAGGGTCTGGAGTTATAGGCGCCAGGATCGTCCCAGGCCAACACTTTCCAGGTGTGATCCACAACACTGGAAGGACGGGACGATCCCAGAAAAAATGCAGAGGGGAGACGGAAGGACACCACGTATCAATGTGACACTTGCCCAGATAATCCGGGCCTCTGCATAGGCTGCTTCAGGGAGTATCACACTTCCATGGAGCAATAAATTTTCCCTTTTCATTTGAATTTTCCACAATTTGACCAATGTACCAAGTCCAGAGTACATTCCAAAATTTAACCCCCATAAATCACTAAATTGCCCCAAAAAAACTGAGAAAAAAAAATCTGATAAGACCTCTGGGGGTGTTTTTTTCAGAAATGGGTCATAGGTCACTGAGTCACTATCATCGGGGACTTTTTATGTTGCCTGAAATGTGCAACGCTCTCTCTCCACCTGAGCGGGTGCGCATATGAGGCAATAGGTTAGGGACGGCCACACACATCACATTCCCAGAATGATGACTCAGAGCACAGGGTTTGGGGCGGGCATATTTTTTTTAGTTTTGGCTATGCTCTGGGTCATCATTCTGGGAATATATCCTTTTTTTATTATGATTTATAATTTTCTGGCCCACTGTACCCCATTTTACGGGCCTCTGTACCCCACATGTCTACCCCAGTTACGGCCCGTTGTCCCCCGTGTGTTCCCCTATTTTAGGGCTCAGTGCTCCCCCCATTAAGGCTCTTTGAGGGGGGGTCCCACATCCTGGCTCCATATCAAGCTCAAGGTCCTAACTGCACTTCCACTCAAGCAAGACCTGCTGTGCACCCGCCATGCCAAATTCATCAAAAAATAAGGTATGTCCTTACTCCAAATAAATGTATTTACAAATTGTGGGGGGTCTTTTCTGCTATTAACCCTTGTAAAAATGTAAAATTTTGGGGAAACCCCACATTTTAGTGAAAAAAAATAAAATAATTTTTGACATATGCAAAAGTCATGAAACCCCTGTGGGGTATTAAGCCTCACTTTACCCCTTGTTACGTTCCTCAAGGGGTATAGTTTCCAAAAAGGTATGCCATGTGTTTTTTTTTTTTTTTTTTGCTGTCCTGGCACCATAGGGGCTTCCTAAATGCGACATGTCCCCCCCATTTCTGCAAAGTTTGCAAATTTGGCTCCTTCTCTTTTCAGCATTGTGGCGCTCCTGCAGTGCACTTGACGTCCACTTATGGGGTACTTCCATATTCAGAAGAGATGGGGTTACAAATTTTGGGGGGTATTTTCTGCTATTAACCCTTGCAAATATGTGAAATTTGGGGGGAAACACACATTTTAGTGAAATATTTTTTTTTTTTTTTTACATATGCAAAAGTCGTGAAACCCCTGTGGGGTATTAAGGCTCACTTAATTCCTTGTTACCTTCCTCAAGGGGTCTAGTTTCCAAAATGGTATGCCATGTGTTTTTTTTTTTTTTTTGCTGTCCTGGCACCATAGGGGCTTCCTAAATGCGACATGCCCCCCTTGCAAAATTTGCTCTCAAAAAGCCAAATATTACTCCTTCTCTTCTGAGCATTGTAGTTCGCCCGTAGTGCACTCCACGTCCACTTATGGGGTACCGCCATACTCAGAAGAGATGGGGTTACAAATTTTGGGGGGGTATTTTCTGCTATTAACCCTTGCAAATATGTGAAATTTGGGGGGAAACAAACATTTCAGTGAATTTTTTTTTTCTTTACATATGCAAAAGTCGTGAAACCCCTGTGGGGTATTAAGGCTCACTTAATTCCTTGTTATGTTCCTCAAGGGGTCTAGTTTCCAAAATGGTATGCCATGTGTTTTTTTTTTTTTTTTGCTGTCCTGGCACCATAGGGGCTTCCTAAATGGGACATGCCCCCCTTGCAAAATTTGCTCTCAAAAAGCCAAATATTACTCCTTCTCTTCTGAGCATTGTAGTTCGCCCGTAGTGCACTTTAGGTCAACTTATGGGGTACCGCCATACTAAGAAGAGATTGTGTTACAAATTTTCGGGTGTCTTTTTTGCTATTAACCCTTGCAAAAATGTGAAATTTGGGGGGAAACACACATTTTAGTGTTTTTTTTTTTTTTTTTTTACATATGTAAAAGTCGTGAAACCCCTGTGGGGTATTAAGGCTCACTTTATTCCTTGTTACGTTCCTCAAGGGGTCTAGTTTCCAAAATGGTATGGCATGTGGGGGGGGGGGGTTGCTGTTCTGGTACCATAGGGGCTTCCTAAATGCAACATGCCCCCCAAAAGACATTTCAGAAAAACGTACTCTCCAAAATCTCCTTGTTGCTCCTACGCTTCTGAGCCCTCTTCTGCACCCGCCGAACAATTTACATAGACATTTGAGGTATGTGCTTATTCGAGAGAAATTGGGCTACAAATATAAGTATACATTCTCTCCTTTTACCCTTGTAAAAATAAAAAAATTGGATCTACAAGAACATGCGAGTGTAAAAAATGAAGATTGTGAATTTTCACCTTCACTTTGCTGCTATTCCTGTGAAACACCTAAAGGGTTAAAACGCTGACTGAATGTCATTTTAAATACTTTGGGGGGTGCAGTTTTTATAATGTGGTCATTTGTGGGGTATTTCTAAGATGAAGACCCTTCAAATCCACTTCAAACCTGAACTGGTCCCTGAAAAATAGTGAGTTTGAAAATTTTGTGAAAAATTGGAAAATTGCTGCTGAACTTTGAAGCCCTCTGGTGTCTTCCAAAAGTAAAAACACATAAATTTTATGATGCAAACATAAAGTAGACATATTGTATATGTGAATAAAAAAAAATGTATTTGGTGTATCCATTTTCCTTACAAGCAGAGAGCTTCAAAGTTAGAAAAATGCAACATTTTCAAATTTTTCATCAAGTTTGGGATTTTTCACCAAGAAAGGATGCAAGTTACCATAAAATTTTACCACTATGTTAAAGTAGAATATGTCACGAAAAAACTATCTCAGAATCAGAATGATAAGTAAAAGCATTCCAGAGTTATTAATGTTTAAAGTGACAGTGGTCAGATGTTCAAAAAATGGCCGGGTCCTAAGGTATAAAATGGCTGAGTCCTTAAAGGGTTAAACACTGCTGCAACAAGCTTTTGTGTGTAACACATATACAGCAATGTCCTTCCTCTATGCAGTATAAGCAATGATATGACGAGCTGCAAAATGGCTGCCGAACATATACGGTTGTGACATCACAGGGATGACTGGCTGCTGATAGGTTGCATCCTCCATGTGATTCAGGGTCATCCTGCCTACTTCCCTTCCCGCCTTGCCTTCCTACCTTCCCATCTTTCCTTGCCCCATGTACTGACATGTGGATCCGCCATTTTAGATGCCCTGGAGCCTAGACCGCAGTAAATGGAGTTTAATGAAGCGATTTGCGCGATAGAATCACGGTGATATTCACATTCATTGCAAATCGAATTTTTCATGAAATTCGCAACAGATTTGGGTTTGGCAACTTCGATTCGCACATCTCTAATCATTACTAGTCAAGGTCTACAGATGGATCCTAACAAGTTGTCTGCTGTACTGGACTAGCCCCGACCTACCGGCTTAAAAGCTATTCAGTGCTTTCTAGGTTTTGCCAATTACTATCGGCAATTTATTCCACATTACTCCAACCACCTTGGTAGCGCCCATTGTCTCTGTCACCAAGAAGACTTCTAATCCCAAGGTCTGGACTCCAGAGTCTGAAGATGCTTTTAAAAAGTTAAAGACCGACTTTGCTTCAGCTCCGATCCTGTCTAGACCCGACTCAGGCAAGCCTTTTCTTTTGGTGGTGGATGCTTCTTCAATTGGAGCAGGTGCTGTCTTAACACAAAAGTCCTCTAAGGCAAGAATTCTCACCTGTGTTTTTTCTCTAAAACCTTCTCTCCCGCGGAGAAAAACTATGCTATTGGAGACTTGACTTCTACATCCACTTCCGTCCTGCAGAGAAGAATTTAAGAGCTGAAAATATTTCCAGGTCTTCTGATGTTTATGACCGAGAATCTCCTCCTCAGCATATTATTCCTCCTGAGCATCTCTTCTCTGCAGCGCCAGCATCTCTTCAGCATCTGCCTCCTGGAAAGACTTATATATCTCCCCGTTTAAGACTTCGAGTTTTGAAATGGGCCTTTCTTCTCTTCTGGCCGGTCATTCTGGAACTCGTAAGTCCATACAGCTCATCTTCAAACAATATTGGTGGCCTAGTTTAAAACAGGATGTCATTGATTATATCCGTTCCTGTTCAGTCTGTGCCCGAGATAAGACCCCCCGTTCTAAACCTACAGGTCTTCTATAGCCTTTGCCAGTCCCAGAGCTCCCCTGGACCAATATTAATATGGACTTCATTACTGACCTTCCCTCTTTCAGGGGCAAGACAGTCATCTGGGTGGTAGTGGACCGATTTTGTAAAATGGCTAATTTTTGTCGTTGCCTGGACTTTCATCTGCACCGCAGCTTGCTAAACTTTTCCTTTGCCACATCTTCCGTTTACATGGTTTGCCTTCACATTTTGTATCTGACCATGGAGTCCAGTTTGTCTCTAAGTTCTGGCAGGCCCTCTGTTCTCGTCTCCAAGTTAAGCTGGATTTTTCCTCAGCCTACCACCCTCAATCCAATGGACAAGTTGAGAGGATGAATCAGGTCTTAGAAGACTATCATCGTCATTTAATTTCTAGTCTTCAAAACGTCGGGGCCGATTTACTTCCTTGGGCAGAGTTCTTGTACAATCATAATGATTCTTAATCCACTGGAACTTTGCCTTTCTTCATAGTTTATGGACTTCATCCTCGTCCTCCTCTTCCCTTATCCTCTTCTTCTGGAGTTCCTGAGGTTGATGAGCAAGTGCAGAATTTTACCACCATCTGGCAGAAGACATGTTGCTCTCTTTGGCATGCCACATGTCGTATGAAGTCTCAAGCAGACAAGAAAAGATGTTCTCCTCCCAAGTTTTCTCCTGGTGACAAAGTTTGGTTGTCAGCCAAACATATCCACTTCAAAGTACCCAGTTTTAAACTGGGCCTCGATATCTGGGCCCCTATAAAATCAAGAAATGTTTAAATCCTGTGGCCTAATCTCTCCATCTGCCATCCTCTCCCCGGATCCCAAATTCCTTCCATGTCTCCCTCTTGAAACCTGTCATCCACAACCACAATGGCTGTCCGGCAATATTGGGAGTTATTTTGCAACAGCTGGATGCTCCGTTTTGGAAACACTGCTGTATGAGATGTTTTACATTTTTATTGGGGGGGTGTGGCGGTAGTGTAAGGGAGTGTATATGTAGTGTTTTACCCTTTATTATGTGTTAGTGTAGTGTAGTGTTTTTAGGGTACATTCACAAGGGCAAGGGTTCCTAGCGAGTTTCCCGCTGGGAGTTTGAGCTGCATCGGAAAATTTGCTGCATCTCAAAGTGAAAGGGAAACTCGCTGTAAACCTGCCCGTGTGAATGTACCCTGTACATTCACATGCGGGGGGGGGGGGGGGGGGGCTAACCTTCAACTGTTGCAAAACTACAACTCCCAGCATGCACTGACAGACCGTGCATGCTGGGAGTTGTAGTTATGCAGCAGCTGGAGGCACATTGATTGGGAAACACTAAGTTACGGAGCAGACTACCGCAGTGTTTCCGCACCAGTGTACCTCCAGCTGTTGCAAAACTAAAACTCCCAGCATGCATTGTCTGTCAATGCATGCTGGGAGTTGTAGTTTTGCAACAGCTGGAGGCACACAGGTTGGGAAACACTGATTTAGGAAACAGACAGTGTTTCCTAACCAGTGTGCCTCCAGTTGTTGCAGAACTACAACTCCCAGCATGCCCGGACAGTCAAAGGGCATGCTGGGAGTTGTAGTTTTGCAACATCTGGAACTTCAGATGTTGCCGAACTACAACTCCCAGCATGCCTGGACAGTCTTGACATGCTGGGAGTTGTAGTTTTGCAACATCTGGAAGTGCACAGTTTGGAGACCACTATACAGTGGTCTCCAAACTGTAGCCATTCAGATGTTGCAAAACTAAAACTCCCAGCATACTCAGACCCTTTGGCTATCTGGGCATGCTGGGAGTTGTAGTTGTTAAACTATGCAGCAATGCAGCAGTGAAGATCACTTACCATATTTTCACTGCTGCATTCTGCTGGCGCAGGTCCTCCCCGCTGCTGGTCCCCCGCTGTCTGCTGTCTCTGACAGCTCTGATCATCCCTATTTTCCGGGCTATCCGATCACCAGAGACCCGATCTGCCTGGAAAAACAGTGAATCGCTGGTCAGAATTGAGTCTCAGGACCCCCCTGGGCGATATGCCGGAATGGCTGCTGATAGACATCAGCAGTCCTCCCGTTCTGATCACCGCGTCTGGAGAAAAGATGATCAAGGAACGCAGCGCCGTAAATGTATGGCGCTGTTTGTGAAGTGACACTTAGCAGCACCGTACATTTACTGCGCACGTCGCTAAGGGGTTAAATTAGTTCACATAGTACATCTTACATACAACCCCCCTACCCCCTCTACCCCCCGCCCATGTGGAGACAAAAAAAATAGATACCTTTTTGTATAATCCTGTCTGCTATAAACTTAACTGAATCTCTGAAATTATATAAAGATTGTTATAGTCCTTTGCTCAAAAAGTATGCTTCCTATTTAGTTCTAGTATACATAACTCTGATTGTCTGATTGAGAGTGAAGGTGAGTCAGATGTGGTCTTCAAAATAGTTGATAGCTATAAGGTACAAAGCTCCCTTCATTGCCTACTCCATTGGTAGGGTTATGCACTGTTCCATACCTCGGGTGGGACACGTGCAATACATGTCCTTCCATTGACTAGGGCATCTATAACGGAAATACTGTTGCATTTAATTTTTTTAAATTTTACTGATAAATTTTAGGATAACTTGAAAATCGTAGCGTGAGGCAAAATAATCGTTGTATGCCTTTTGTGTATACTATGCAATAAACCACTGTTGCACTTAAAGGGGTATTCCAGGCAAAAATGTTTTTTTTATATATCAACTGGCTCCGGAAAGTTAAACAGATTTGTAAATTACTTCTATTAAAAAATCTTAATCCTTCCAATAGTTATTACCTTCTGAAGTTTTCTGTCTATCTGCTCAATGATGATGTCACGTCCCGGGAGCTGTGCATGATGGGAGAATATCCCTTGCATGATGGGAAAATATCCCCATAGGAGCTGGACAGCTCCCGGGACGTGAGTCATCAGAAAGCAGTTAGACAGAAAACAGCAACTCAACTTCAGAAGCTAATAACTATTGGAAGGATTAATATTTTTTAATAGATGTAATTTACAAAACTATTTAACTTTCCGGAGCCAGTTGATATATAAAAAAAAAGTTTTTGCCTGGAATAACCCTTTAACTTAGTTTGGTGTGCTACATCTATCCGTTGAATATTGTGCTGGATTGATCAACTGTAAATCCTATGCATGTTTGCACCCCCTGCAGTATTTTGCTACAAATTTGTATGTGCCGCTCCTATCTTGCTTATATATATATATATATATATATATATATATATATATATATATATATCTAGGAAGGATGCCGCAGCACACGGAAGATTCAAAAGTGTAAACAGTGGTTTATTCCATGATAATACAGATTAGCAACATTTCTGCTGCCAATGCAGCCTTTGTCAAGCAACAAAATGGTGACCATACAGAGTATTTATATGCAAATGAACAAACAAATCAATCAAGTCAATTAATGTGAATACAGTGTAAAAAATACATTTACGATATAGGGTAATTAAAACCGCTATAATATACATATTGCACAAGTGCTCTACAGTGAGTTAAAATCAATGTACATATGCAAGGACTGCAAATAAAGTTATGAACAGTATAACATTGTAAATAGTCTAACAAGGTTACATGTGTACCTAATAATTAGAAGCGGGGGCTGAGTGGTCACATGTTCCCGACTCGTCTCCATGCGAACCGCCGTTGCTGTAGGTAACAGCAGAGCTGTAGTGTATGCTGGTAATCGCAGGACGCCAGGAGCGGCCGCGCGGCTCCACCGTGTCAGCTGACCAGGGTGTCACGTGACCGCTCCTCCGTCCGTGCATGCGTACTGGAGAAAATGAACGTTGTACTGCCATGGTGGTTAAGGGAAAAAGGGAAAGGGAAAAAGGGAATCTGATCTATCTGAAGTCTATCAGGGCAAAAAACAAAAGGATACTATGTATGTATATAGTGGATAGAAGGTCAGGTGTATAGGCATTAATACCCTGGATATATCATCAGAAGAAAGGGTATATATAAAAAAATATATATAGAGAGAAAGAAAAAGAAGGTGCAAGTTGAAAATAAATAGAAGATAAATAAATATGAGATGATAGATAAAGAAATATGCAAAAATGGGGAAAATAAAAAGAAATATAGAAAGATGAATAAAAATAAATAAATTAAAAAATAAAAAATAAAATATAAATAGAGAGATGTGGATATAAAGAATAGATATTAAAATAAATAGGAAAAATAATAAATAGAATAAATTTTTTTTTTTAAATAAATATAAGTATAAATAAAGACAGTTTTAATTTTAGACTGTAATCTAGCCCGGCTCCATACATGATTAACACGCACATCGGGCTATAAAGGCCCAACACCTCAGTTGCCCGTGCTCACCCCAATATTATGGGGGAGTCACTCTGGGGTACCCAACGGCGTCAACCGTAAAATTTAGGTCCCCAGTAACAGGCCTATGGAGGTGGGAATCCACCAAGGGCAGCCCCGCATTCGTTTTCTCACACACTGAGCACGGGTATGTTAGTGATTACTGTTATCTATAGTAAGTATGAGGGTACTCCATATATATGGATTTATTCCTTGCACAAGCAAAAGGATAATAAATGATAATAATAATGATAAAGATAACAAGTAAATATTTAAATGGGAAGGATGAAAAATAATAAAATACGTAAAGTAAAAATAAAAATAATGATAATAAAAATAAATAAAAAAAGAATGCAGAGAATTGGAGAAAGGTAAGCAAATTAAATGAGAAAAGGAAGATAATAAGATGAAAAACATAGTAAGTGTTTGAATGTGTGAAAAGATGAAAGAAAATGTGTGGATTAAATGAAATGTGCCTCAGTTATTACTTCACCATGGCAGAATTAGTCACCAATCAAATCATTATACAGTTTATTCAGAAAGGCGGCAACTGACAAGCAGGGACATTGATGACCACCCTCTTCCCGCGTATATCTGTAAGAAAAAAATACAATACAAAAGAATTAGGAATAAAGTTATGTCATAGTAAATATGATTTTTACATACATAAAGGTCACCTTTCCTACTATAGGGTTACATCGAAATATTCTATCATCATAATTATGCATTATAAATTTGAGGTGTAATGCTAAAGTCAACATTAAGTCCTTTAGGCCGAAGTGCCTGTGTCTCAAAAATCCATTTGAGTTCCAATTTTCTCAGTTTGTTAATGCGGTCGCCCCCCCTCTTTAATGGGGGGATATGGTCCACAAGAACAAACTTGAGATCCCATTCCGAGTGGCCTTTTTCTGTGCAGTGTTTAGACACCGGTAAGTCTAGTCGTTTTTTGCGAACAGTATAGCGATGGTGATTGATGCGAGTTTTGAAATCCCATGTGGTCTCACCAACATAGATGAGACCACATGGGCACACCAAAATATAAATAACAAATGAAGAGGTACATGTTAGATAGTGTTTTAAGTGATAGACCTTGCCATTGTACGGGTGTACAAATTTAGGTCCCTTCAACATCTGTGGACAATTAATGCATTGGCAACAAGGATAAGATCCTTTGTTCTGTACTGTTAAGTATCGTTGTGTAGAGGGTTGTCTCGATATGTCTGTCTTCACAAGTCTATCCCTGAGGTTGCTCGACCTCCTGTAGGACATCAGAGGGGGACCGGCAAACTCAGTGATATTTGGGAAACTTTCTTGTAGAATTTTCCAATGACGATTAATGGTTTTGGCAATCTGTCTGGAGTGTGATCCAAATGTGGTCACACATGCAACTCTAGAATTGGATGTCTGATTCCTGGATCTGTGAATAAGGTCCTGTCGTTTCATGTCCATCACTTTTTTCTTACTTTCTCTCAATTGTCGTGGGGGGTAGCCACGTTGTAGGAAGTTTTTTGTCATTTGGTCTAATGCTGCTTCTGTTTCATCCTCTCGCTCAATGATGCGTCGTGCCCGCAGCATTTGGCTTGTTGGCAAAGCACGCACCATGGGGCGAGGATGATTACTTTTATAGTGTAATGTAGAGTTGGTATCAGTAGGTTTAACATATAAATTCGTAATGAGCTTGTGATCTTGAATAGATACAAATGTATCCAAAAAATTTACAGAATTGCATGAATGTGTTAAAGTAAATTTAATGTGCTCATTGATGGAATTCAAAAAGTGATGAAAAGAAAGCAAAGAGTCCTCAGTGCCCTTCCAGACCAGGAAGACATCGTCTATGTACCTCCACCACCCCAACAAATTGTCGGAGTGGTGGGACACATAGACGAGGTCCTCCTCCAGCACCGCCATGTACACGTTGGCATACGTAGGTGCCACGTTCGTGCCCATGGCGGTGCCGGTGGTCTGGAGGTAAAAGGTGTCGTTAAACATAAAGTAGTTATTACATAGGATGGTGTACAGTAACTCAATAATAAACTCGACTTGTGCTGGTGAATAATCTGATGCTATCATGGACCTGACAGCCTGCACACCCCCATCATGTGGGATGGAGGTGTACAGGCTGACCACGTCCAGAGTGGCCACGAAAGCCCCCTCAGGGACATGTATATCTGCAATTTTACTAAGAAAATCAGAAGTATCCCGCAGATAAGATTTTGCTGACATGGCATATGGTCGCAGAACCTGATCTGCAAAGATTGAAAGGTTACTAGTAATAGAGCCCCGCCCGGACACAATTGGTCGTCCGGGGGGGTTCTCCAAAGATTTGTGTATTTTAGGTAAAAGATATAGCATAGGTATGACAGGATGTTCTATGTATAAAAAGTTGTATAATGTTTTATCAATCAAGCATTGTTCCAAAGCACGGTCCAGCATGATCTTAACACCGGCAGAAATGCGTTTGGTTGGATCACAAGTTAAAATTTGGTATGTGTTAATATCATTTAATTGACGATTAGCTTCCTCAATGTACTTACTTCGGTCCATAACCACAATGGCTCCGCCTTTGTCAGCAGGCTTCATCACCAGATTGTGGTTATGGACTAGTTCATTGAGGGCATGTATTTCAGCATTTGTTAAGTTAGTATTAGAAGAGTTTGTCTGAGTAGTTTTAAATTATTCAATATCACGTCTAACAAATTGGCAATATGTTTCAAAACTGCAGGAGTCTATAGAAGGCTGGAACCGGCTTGGTATACATAAGTCAAAATCCGAAAAGTTGAAACATTCAGATTGCAGTGCATTAGAGGGTACAAATATATTATCTCTAACTGGATGTTGAGAAAACCAAATTTTTAGTTTAATTTTCCTAAAAAATTGCAATAAATCAAGTTCCAATTGGAACCAGTCAGTCTGACTCGTTGGAAAATAATTAAGGCCCTTAGCAAGTAGTGTCAATTGATCAGATGTTAATACAGTAGAGGATATATTTACCGTTAATGGTGGTTCTACTTTTTCTTGAATGGCAGTTTGGCTTGAATTGCCTTGGAATTCCTCTGTGCGCGGGTTTTGACGGGACCGTCTATGTCTGCGGCCTCCCCGCCTGGTGGATTTCTTTCTGTAGATTGACTTGTTCCTAAAAAATTAGGGTTAGTATTATCGGCAGAGTTAGCATTAGAAATAGCATTATCAAAGTCCATATTAGAGTCCTTGTTTTTGCGAAATCGTTTCTGAGACGAATTTTCCCCCCACATGTATATACGTCCAGTTGTGTAGTCGGAATTATCCCGTTGCCATTCATGACGTTTGGTGGTTTCTTGGTCCAGTTTAAATTTTTGTAGAAATTGTTCCTGTTTGTCCACAATCTTTGAAAAATCTTCTTCAGTACAAATTGAATGAAGGGAAGTCACAATTGTAGCAATCCTAGCTTGGGTATCTTGTGCATCTTTCTGAAGAAATTCCATATTAAGTACCATCAAATCAAATGAATATTTATTAGAAATAAGTTCAAATTTAGATCTATATTCCAGGTCTTGGGAATAGGCATTATCTCGAGGTTGATAGCGTAGGCCACCGGGAATACGTTGGGATCGGAAATATTCACATAAAGTGGTGAGATGTAGGTTCAATGCAGTCAATCGCTTGGTCTCATTAGTATACTGCCTTTGTAAGTCCACCAAAGAAGGCGTACGTAAAAATGCAGCGTCTTTATTGATGTTACCTAGAATTCTGTCGATGTCCCCAGCCGAGTAGGAGAAGGTATTAGCAGGAATCACTGTAGTGGTCTCAGAGGATGAAGGATCCATAGTCAGGGGTGCACGCTCCAGCGACCAACTTTAGTACAGCAAAGGAAAATTAGAGCAGCACGTCCCACAATGATATGATAGCGGTGCAAGCAGCGAGTGGAGCCCCGGTCAAGGCAATTCAGACATCTAGGAAGGATGCCGCAGCACACGGAAGATTCAAAAGTGTAAACAGTGGTTTATTCCATGATAATACAGATTAGCAACGTTTCTGCTGCCAATGCAGCCTTTGTCAAGCAACAAAATGGTGACCATACAGAGTATTTATATGCAAATGAACAAACAAATCAATCAAGTCAATTAATGTGAATACAGTGTAAAAAATACATTTACGATATAGGGTAATTAAAACCGCTATAATATACATATTGCACAAGTGCTCTACAGTGAGTTAAAATCAATGTACATATGCAAGGACTGCAAATAAAGTTATGAACAGTATAACATTGTAAATAGTCTAACAAGGTTACATGTGTACCTAATAATTAGAAGCGGGGGCTGAGTGGTCACATGTTCCCGACTCGTCTCCATGCGAACCGCCGTTGCTGTAGGTAACAGCAGAGCTGTAGTGTATGCTGGTAATCGCAGGACGCCAGGAGCGGCCGCGCGGCTCCACCGTGTCAGCTGACCAGGGTGTCACGTGTCAGCTGACCAGGGTGTCTTGTGAAGACAGACATATCGAGACAACCCTCTACACAACGATACTTAACAGTACAGAACAAAGGATCTTATCCTTGTTGCCAATGCATTAATTGTCCACAGATGTTGAAGGGACCTAAATTTGTACACCCGTACAATGGCAAGGTCTATCACTTAAAACACTATCTAACATGTACCTCTTCATTTGTTATTTATATTTTGGTGTGCCCATGTGGTCTCATCTATGTTGGTGAGACCACATGGGATTTCAAAACTCGCATCAATCACCATCGCTATACTGTTCGCAAAAAACGACTAGACTTACCGGTGTCTAAACACTGCACAGAAAAAGGCCACTCGGAATGGGATCTCAAGTTTGTTCTTGTGGACCATATCCCCCCATTAAAGAGGGGGGGCGACCGCATTAACAAACTGAGAAAATTGGAACTCAAATGGATTTTTGAGACACAGGCACTTCGGCCTAAAGGACTTAATGTTGACTTTAGCATTACACCTCAAATTTATAATGCATAATTATGATGATAGAATATTTCGATGTAACCCTATAGTAGGAAAGGTGACCTTTATGTATGTAAAAATCATATTTACTATGACATAACTTTATTCCTAATTCTTTTGTATTGTATTTTTTTCTTACAGATATACGCGGGAAGAGGGTGGTCATCAATGTCCCTGCTTGTCAGTTGCCGCCTTTCTGAATAAACTGTATAATGATTTGATTGGTGACTAATTCTGCCATGGTGAAGTAATAACTGAGGCACATTTCATTTAATCCACACATTTTCTTTCATCTTTTCACACATTCACACACTTACTATGTTTTTCATCTTATTATCTTCCTTTTCTCATTTAATTTGCTTACCTTTCTCCAATTCTCTGCATTCTTTTTTTATTTATTTTTATTATCATTATTTTTATTTTTACTTTACGTATTTTATTATTTTTCATCCTTCCCATTTAAATATTTACTTGTTATCTTTATCATTATTATTATCATTTATTATCCTTTTGCTTGTGCAAGGAATAAATCCATATATATGGAGTACCCTCATACTTACTATAGATAACAGTAATCACTAACATACCCGTGCTCAGTGTGTGAGAAAACGAATGCGGGGCTGCCCTTGGTGGCCCACCTCCATAGGCCTGTTACTGGGGACCTAAATTTTACGGTTGACGCCGTTGGGTACCCCAGAGTGACTCCCCCATAATATTGGGGTGAGCACGGGCAACTGAGGTGTTGGGCCTTTATAGCCCGATGTGCGTGTTAATCATGTATGGAGCCGGGCTAGATTACAGTCTAAAATTAAAACTATCTTTATTTATACTTATATTTATTTAAAAAAAAAATGTATTCTATTTATTATTTTTCCTATTTATTTTAATATCTATTCTTTATATCCACATCTCTCTATTTATATTTTATTTTTTTATTTATTTATTTTTATTCATCTTTCTATATTTCTTTTTATTTTCCCCATTTTTGCATATTTCTTTATCTATCATCTCATATTTATTTATCTTCTATTTATTTTCAACTTGCACCTTCTTTTTCTTTCTCTCTATATATATTTTTTTATATATACCCTTTCTTCTGATGATATATCCAGGGTATTAATACCTATACACCTGACCTTCTATCCACTATATACATACATAGAATCCTTTTGTTTTTTGCCCTGATAGACTTCAGATAGATCAGATTCCCTTTTTCCCTTTCCCTTTTTCCCTTAACCACCATGGCAGTACAACGTTCATTTTCTCCAGTACGCATGCACGGACGGAGGAGCGGTCACGTGACACCCTGGTCAGCTGACACGGTGGAGCCGCGCGGCCGCTCCTGGCGTCCTGCGATTACCAGCATACACTACAGCTCTGCTGTTACCTACAGCAACGGCGGTTCGCATGGAGATGAGTCGGGAACATGTGACCACTCAGCCCCCGCTTCTAATTATTAGGTGCACATGTAACCTTGTTAGACTATTTACAATGTTATACTGTTCATAACTTTATTTGCAGTCCTTGCATATGTACATTGATTTTAACTCACTGTAGAGCACTTGTGCAATATGTATATTATAGCGGTTTTAATTACCCTATATCGTAAATGTATTTTTTACACTGTATTCACATTAATTGACTTGATTGATTTGTTTGTTCATTTGCATATAAATACTCTGTATGGTCACCATTTTGTTGCTTGACAAAGGCTGCATTGGCAGCAGAAACGTTGCTAATCTGTATTATCATGGAATAAACCACTGTTTACACTTTTGAATCTTCCGTGTGCTTCGGCATCCTTCCTAGATGTCTGAATTGCCTTGACCGGGGCTCCACTCGCTGCTTGCACCGCTATCATATCATTGTGGGACGTGCTGCTCTAATTTTCCTGTGCTGTATATATATATATATATATATATATATATATATAATTTTTTCATATACCTAAATAGATCAACGCATTGGGTTCCTTTTTTGTATCTTCCTCCCTTTACAACTGATTAATTCAAATTTCTTCCCCTTATCTACTGTTTTCTTCCAGTTCTCAAAATGTGGGGGGAAGGGAAGAACCATACCCTCAGCATTACCAGACTAGCATGCTGCAACAATTTAATGATGTTATCCCTATTTTTCCATTTTTCTACACCAATATTCAAACTAAGCGTTCTTGCAGACCATGGAATCATAACTGAGAAGTCCCTTTCCTCTTTTCCTAGAATTCCCTACCAAAATTGTTGTACTTCTTTACATTCCCAATACATATGTACTAATCCTGCATCTTTCTGACACCTTGGACATTGTGTAGTCTAAGTCCTAATTTTTTTCTAGTGACAAAGGCAAATAGTGTAATCTATGAATCATTTTAAAAAACAATATTGCGTGATTATTTTTAATTGATGCCTTTTCCATATCTTTTACTACCAGCTTTAATTTCTCTATAGTCATTTTACCCACATCTTGTACCAGTTTCTATCTACTCCTAGGAAAAATTTTTGTCATCGTCATTTTAATCACTTTCTTAAAAAATCTCCCATCTAATTCTCCTCTACCCCTTCACCCTCTACAATTTCGGGGAAAAAATGATCTTTCTCCTTATAAAAGGCATTGTGAAGTTGTATATACTGTGTACATATATATATATATATATATATATATATATATATATATATATATATGATTCTCCTCAACTGATATACAAGCTTTAATTTCTTTATGTCAGTCATTTTCTATCCCCCACCAATTGATGTACTTTAACTATACCCACTGCGTTCCCCTGTCCGGTAGAGAAACCACTGAGATCTAACATAGCATTTTGGACTTCAGCAGCACTGATTAGGATTGTAGTTAATTATGTCAGATAGTGTTTGAGCAACATTCACTGGGAAAATCCAGTAATCCCTGTGAAATCCAGACAAGTTCCAGACAGCTTGCAGTCTTTTCAGAAGAAGAGCATTTACATGCACACTGACAAGCAATATAAGGTGCTACATTATTATTTATTTGCAAAATTATTTCTCTCTGGTCCTATTCTTAACTTAGTTATTGTGTGTTTGCACCACATAGTTCCACATGGCTGCTTTAATTGTATAAAAAGCATGCACTTTGGGCACACAGCTTTGCAAATGTTTATTTTTGGGGTGTAAAATAGAGGTTTTTCTGGTGTACTTGTAACACATTAGGTTTGCATGGCTGCATTAGAGTTATAAAAAGCATGCACTTTAGACACAAAGCTTTGCAAATGTAAAAATGTTTGTGCAGGCCTTGTAACAAGGGTGTGGGGGGGGGGGGGGGGATTGGCAGGAGAACTGGAGCAAGTTTGACATGGTCCTAAAGAAACTCCCCCAGCCTTCAGGAGAAGTGCAAGCAGAGTAATACATAGATCAAAAGGTATTTTACATATAAATTCATGCATATTATTATGCATACAGGTCTTAGGGCACATTACTACACAATTTAAAAAAAAAATATTTTCTTACTAATGACAGTAACACTTTAAAGGAAGAGGTGCATGTCCACTGGTTGGTGCTCAGCTCAGCATACGACTTCTCTGATTCTCTGATTATTGACCTCTACCTAAACTTGACACTAATATTACTGGACTATTATTATTATTATTATTATTATTATCATCTATTTAAAGTAAAATGATTAGTAAAATCATTTTTAGACATTTTATTATTTTAAATTAGTTAGTCATAATATATATATATATATATATATATATATATATATATATATATATATATATACATATATATATATATATAGCTTCACAGCAATCCCAATTTCTCAATAAAGGGCGAGCTAAAAGTTTACTTATTATTTCTAATTGTTCTAAGGAAAAATGTGTCTATATTACCAAAGACTTGGCAGTTATTCATCATGTTAGAGAAAATCTAGAAATAGAAAAAAATATCCCCGATGAGGTGTAAATTAGGAAAAGACCTCATAGAAGAAAATGCATTAACAATATTATATCATAGATGTGATTACATATTAGGTTATGAGAGGTTAAAGCTGTGACATTCAGTTCTCTTCACTTCCGATTATACAACATGAACGTATCCAGGCATAAAATATGTTAGATTGTTCTCTAGAGACTTAACAGTTATGCAACTTCATATTCCCAGTGGGACTTATTTTAAGAATAAAGGTGCTGTTTATATAATGTGGATGCTATAATGTGGAGCAGACAGGGAAATTCATGGCTGTTATTTTTCATGCTCCTATGCTGACCTTGAAATTATTCCAGTACCTGTAAAAAGAAGCTCAATTTAGTTAGTGGCAGCTGGTAGTGGATTTTAAATAGACATCTGTACCGATTTAAATAAACATGCATTTATAGTATTAGTTAACATATCCAAGCGACTGATTTAACCAAACATATGCTTTAATGATGTACTGTGAAGGAAAAACTTAGAGTAAAGATTTTATTAAGGAAAATTGCTCTGCTAACATACTGTACTGATGACCAAAAGAAAATAATATTTTACAGCATGTGATTGCATAGCAATTTGATGCTATTAAAACTGTTTGTTTTGGCATTATATGACATCAAAGAGAATGTATAAACACTGGTGATATTTAATGTGGATTTCAAGTTAAAATGCCAAAATAAGCTATTGAAGTCAATATTAGAGATGAGCAAATCAAACCCGTAGATCAGAGTTCGGTCTGACTTGAACTCAAATCACGTTTCAGAAGAATCTGACAAAATGTCAGCCCCATGACAGAAAGGAGGAGGAAGGATCATATGACCTCAGGGACTCTAAAATACCTTTTAAAAAGCTCCACAGCTGATCAGGAGGCAGTATAGGAGTGATGTCAGAGCCACTACAAAGCCTATTCTCATAGCTTCAGCAGCCATTTTAGACATAAGCATTGTTAGGTGACAATCTCTGTAAGGGTTGTGTTACGACACTCCCCGACAGGTAGAGGAAGCCGGCGCTTGGAATGATCCCCTTCTCCAGGAACGCAGGTTGGTTCCAGCCGACCGTCCAACTCCCGACCGGAGGATACGAACTCGGCCGCTCCCGATCAGCAAATCAGGCGAACTCCTTCCATAGCTAGAAATAACGAAAGCGCTGTCCCAATAGTAATTCCCCCCACAAATGAGACCAGCTCCGTCTTGAGGGTCAAACAGGAATTACTTTAATGGGGCTACCTTCCCGGTATTTATGCAGGTCTTCACCAGGTGGACACTCCCCTAGGAAACCTGATGGAAGACTGTAAAACATAGTGGACAGCAGCCAATCGCAGTGGCTTCAACATAAGCCCTTCCCACTTTACCCATACCTCCTCTCTATCCCCCAAGCCACTGGGAAGAAATCCAATTATCTCCCAGGATGAAGAAATCCAATTATCTCCCAGGACAGAGACAATCGCCATCCCAGAACACAACAAGAAAACACATTGAAACATATAAATGATGAAATAGAAGGCAGGCAGCAGCTTCCAGCGGTGTTTGGTAGATAAAGGGGCCATTTTTAGTTCCATAGGATTTGTACCGAACACTGCTGATTTTTCCTCGGGTCCCAAAAACGGCCGCCGCCTCGTGGTCGGCGAACGACGACCACCCGTACGAATGGAATGGAGAGGTGTCTGCGGTTAACCACAACGTTCTAATTGGGGCCAAGAGGTTAACCAGCAGATGGATCCATCACACAGCTCCCCCCTTGTGGGACACTCCGACAGACCCGGCTTGACCATTTTAGCGGGTCAACTTGGGGATGACCAGACTAGGAGGTGGTAAGAACGTCGGTTTGCCGAGGCAATCCATCTGTATTCCCGTTCTGCTTACCGGGTCGGTAGCTGATGGTGAAGTTATATGGTTGTAAGGCCAAACTCCACCGCAGCAGTCTTCCATTGTCTCCTGAAACCCGGTTAAGCTAGACTAGGGGATTGTGGTCCGTCACAAGGAAAAATTCCTGTCCATACAAATAAGGGCTTAATTTTTTCAATGCCCAGACCAGAGCCAAGCATTCCTTCTCCACTGCCGCATAACTCACTTCTCGGGGTAACAGCTTTCTACTGAGATATGCGACAGGGTGTTCTCCTCCATCTTCCCCGACCTGGCTCAGCACAGCCCCCAGTCCAAACATGGAAGCATCTGTGTGGATGAGAAACCGTTTGTTAGGGACTGGGGCAGCCAGGACAGGGGCATTCACAAGAGCTTGTTTAAGGGCTTGAAACGCAGCTTCACAAGCTGGAGACCACAGGACCTGCTTAGGGAGATTTTTCTTGGTCAGGTCAGTCAGGGGTTTAGCAATAGTGCTGTAGTCGGGGACAAAACATCTATAGTACCCTGCTGTCCCTAGGAAGGCTAGCACCTGGGTCTTAGTGATAGGTGTGGGACAGTTAGCTACTGCCTCTATCTTGGCTGGCACGGGTCTCTGGCTCCCACACCCCACTCTGTGACCCAGGTATTGCACTTCAGCCATGCCTAAATGGCACTTTTCTGGCTTCAATGTCAGGCCAGAGGCCCAAATTTTGTCCAGGACTACCCCTACATGCACCAGATGTTCCTCCCAGGACCCACTGTAGATCACAATGTCATCCAGGTATGCGCAAGCAAATTCCTGGAATCCATCGAGAAGTCTATCCACCATGCGCTGGAAGGTAGCCGGGGCATTCGTCATCCCAAATGGCATGACCTTAAATTGGTACAAGACAAATGGGGTGACGAAGGCCGACTTGGGGATAGCATCCTCGGCCAGGGGAATCTGCCAGTAGCCTTAACACAGGTCTATGGTGGTCAGATAGCGCCCCCTGGCAATGCTGTCTAATAATTCATCTACCCGGGGCATCGGGTAGGCGTCAGTGGTGGTCCGCTCGTTGAGTCGCCTGTAGTCCACACAGAACCGGGTGGTCCCATCCTTCTTAGGCACCAGGAGTACAGGCGAAGCCCACGGACTATCGGAGGGTTCAATGACCCCAAGCTCGGTCATCTCCTGTTTCTCCTTCCGCATTCCTTCTCGGACTGCTTCAGGGATACGGTAAGGGAGTTGTCGCAGAGGGTTCTGTCCAGGGGTCTCAACCTTATGTACAGCTAGGGAGTGTAGCCGGGCTCTTGGGAGAACGTCGCCTGCTTCTCCCACAGAAGCTGTCTTGCCTGTCCCTTCTCCGTGGGGCTCAATTGGTCACCTAGCTGTACAAGGCTGGTAAGGTCAGTCTGGGAGTCCCTCTCTAACAAATCGAGTAAGGGTAAACTCTCTGTATCGTCTGCAGCAGGGGCACATACTGCAGCGATATCCTCCGGTCTCTCCTGATACTCCTTCAGCATGTTCACATGAAAGGATCGCTGGATCCTCTCATCTGAACAGCTGGCTATAAGGTAGGTAGTATCACATACCTGAGCTAACATCTTATACGGGCCCTGCCAAGATGCTTGCATCTTGTTCGCCTTCACAGGTATGAGCACTAGCACTTTCTGCCCAACCTGAAAGACTCGCTGTCGGGCCCCCTGGGCCACCTGGAGATTTTCTCTTACTATCAGAGACAGTTTCTCCATGCGGTCCCGGAGTTCGAGGACATATGGCACTATGGGGGGCCCTTCTTGCTCTATCTCCCCCTCCCAGTGGCCTCTAATGAGATCTAGGGGTCCGTGGACCCTTCTCCCATATAGCAACTCAAAGGGGGAGAACCCAGTAGTTTCCTGGGGCACCTCTCTGTAGGAAAACATCAGATGAGGCAGGAATCGCTCCCAGTCTCTGCAAGTGTCGGAAAAGGTCCTCAACATCTGTTTGAGGGTGCCATTAAATCGCTCGCAGATACCATTAGTCTGTGGACGATAAGGTGGGCTAAGCAGTGGTTTAATGCCGCACACCTTCCACAGTTGTTGGGTGAGCACAGCGGTAAATTGGGTTCCCTGGTCAGAGAGAATCTCCTTAGGGAACCCAACCCTGGTAAAAAACCTAACCAGGGTATCAGCAACTATCTCTGCCTCTATATTAGACAGTGCTACTGCCTCTTGGTAGCGGGTGGAGTAGTCCACCACGGTGAGAATATATTTCTTACCGGATGGACTAGCCCTGGCCAGTGGACCTAAATGGCTCCCCAATGATAGGCATAGACATAAGCCTAGCTCTTGGGTGGTCCCCCCGCTTTCCTACCCGTTGACAAGTGTCACATGTACTACAATATATCCGCACAACCTGATTGAAATTTGGCAAAAAGAAGTTCTGCAGGATCCTGTAGGCTGTGCGGCGGGATCCTAGATGTCCAGCTAGCGGAACATCATCCCCTATCCGCAGAATCTCCTGCCGGTATTTTGCGGGTACTACCAGCTGTCGATTCGGCGGAGGGGCAACACTCCTTGGGGAAGGCTTAGGGATCCTATATAACCTGTCCCCCACCCACTCATACCGCTCCCCATCTACTCCTTCTTCTCCAGTATCCGCCCTGTCTCTGTACTTCTGGAGGGTCGGATCTGCTTGGGTTTCCCTCCCAAACGCCTCTGGGGAATCCCAGCTAACAAAGGTGGGTTCTAGGTTACCAGTCGGGGAATCAGGACTTACCTGGGTCTCAACAGCAGGTGAGCTGGTTCCAGCAGCACGGGTCTGAGCACGGGTAGTCACTGGGTTAACATCCGCAGGTCCCATTGGAGCATAAGCGGAAACCAAAGGGGCCAAGTCATTCCTGAGCAAAACATCGGCAGGTAAGTCTTTCATGACGACCCCCACATTCACATGTCCAGAGCCCGCTCCCCAATCCAAATGAACCCGGGAAACAGGTAGATGGAACACGGAGCCTCCTGCTACCCTCACTGCTACCGTATTTCCAGTATGTTGGTGTTCCGAAACCAGGTTCTTTTGAAGCAGGGTCATAGTGGTTCTGGTGTCTCTCAGACCAGTGACCATTTTGCCATTCAGTTTAACGGCCTGCCTGTGCTGATGACGGCTATCCTGCTGGGCTGCTTGTACTGGGTCCGCCTCATGTAGTATACCCCAAACTTCCTCCTGATCAAGACAATGAGCGGAGGATTGGGGTGGCTGCTGATTTCCGCCAGCTGGTCTTCTCCATGACTGGGCTTGGTTGGAATTGCTCAACGGGCACTCTGGTCTTTTGTGCCCCAATTGTTTGCACCTATAGCACCGGATAGTTTGGGAGTAATCCCGGGCGTTGAATCGGGCTGGTTGAACATAATTGTTTGCTGGTGGCATCGTGGGGATGCGTTGCGCTGGGGGGTGATACACAGTAGAGGTTGGAGGTGCTGCCGGTTTGTACTCCACTCGGGTAGGGACCTTGGTTGTTACCTGGTCCAGCTTCCGTGCATCTGTGTACTCATCAGCCAGACGAGCAGCTTCGGGTAAAGTAGCGGGTTTGCGGTCCCTCCCTTGCAGGTAAACGATCAAAGCAGTGCTCCAACAAAAACACTTGTAGCACCTCTTCCCCAGTTACCGCTTGGCACCCTGCCATCCAGTGGGCTTCGGTGCAGTGTTGTCTGCATGCCCACTCCACATAGGAATCGCCATCTTGTTTGTTAGTGTCCCGGAATCGCCGCCGGTACGCCTCAGGGGTTACAGCGTACCTGGCCAAAAGGGCATCCTTTACTGCCCGGTAACTTGTAATTTCCTCCTCTGGGATGGTCCGAAACGCCTCACTGACCCGGCCGGATAACTTCCCAGAGAGGATGATGACACATTCTTCTGCGGGTACCTGGTGTAAGGCACACTGCCTTTCAAAATCAGCCAGGAACTCGTCAATCTCTCCTTCTGATTCAACAAAAAATTTAAGCAAAGGGTACCTTCCTCCTTCCAATATTGTTATTGGGTACCTCTGCTGCTGCGGCTCCTCTTCCCTGGGCCGCCTGCTGTGCTGCTACTGCTGCTTGCACCTGCACTACAATATCTGCTGCAGGGTTGGGGGCCGAAGTGTGCCAGCCTTATCTGGACTGCCTGGTTAAATTGTACCTCCTCAGGTGTTAAATCCAGTATGCCAGGTACATTAGCTCTCTCCATTCCCTGTGCCGCATCCATTTCCAATAATATGGCAATAATATCTCTTTTCTTGAGATTACTCGCTGATATTCCTCTGCGTTCCAATATATCTTTAAGGGTAGCCCGCCTTAATTCTCCATACTGCATTTCCATCCTGGGATGTGTAGCTGGCCTTCTGGGCGATGGGATTCGTCCCGCCTTTTGCCACCAATTGTCACGACACTCCCCGACAGGTAGAGGAAGCCGCCGATTGGAATGATCCCCTTCTCCAGGAACGCAGGTTGGTTCCAGCTGACCGTCCAACTCCCGACCGGAGGATACGAACGCGGCCGCTCCCAATCAGCAAATCAGGCGAACGCCTTCCATAGCTAGAAATAACGAAAGCGCTTTCCCAATAGTAATTCCCCCCACAAACGAGACCAGCTCCGTCTTGAGGGTCAAACAGGAATAACTTTAATGGGGCTACCTGCCCGGTATTTATGCAGGTCTCCACCAGGTGGACACTCCCCTAGGGGACCTGATGGAAGACTGTAAAACATAGTGGGCAGTAGCCAATCGCAGTGGCTTCAACATAAGCCCTTCCCACTTTACCCATACCTCCCTCCTCTCTATCCCCCAGACAACTGGGAAGAAATCCAATTATCTCCCAGGATGAAGAAATCCAATTATCTCCCAGGACAGAGATAATCGCCATCCCAGAACACAACAAGAAAACTCATTGAAACATATAAATGACGAAATGGAAGGCGGGCGCCAGCTTCCAGCGGTGTTTGGTAGATAAAGGGTCTGTTTTTTGTTCCATAGGATTTGTACCGTACACTGCTGATTTTTCCTCGGGTCCCAAAAACGGCTGCCGCCTCGTGGTCGGCGAACGACGAACACCCGTACGAATGGAATGGAGAGGTGTCTGAGGTTAACCACAACGTTCTAATTGGGGCAAAGAGGTTAACCAGCAGATGGATCCGTCACAGGATGCTAAGCAGTAAACTACACAGATAGTAGTAGGCCCAGACATGTATATTTGTAGTAAAACTGCACTGCAGAGAGTGTTGTGCATCGGTTTTAATTGGAAGTTAAGTATGACAGTTTTTTTTTTTTTTTGCTTTTTTGCTTTACATTAATTGTGAACATGCTGTACATAGACGGTGTTTTGTCACGTTCTAGGACAGTGTTTCTCAAGCGCGGTCCTTAAGTACCCCCAACAGGTCATGTTTTCAGGATTTCCTTTGTCTTTCACAGGTGATATAATTGTGGTGATGCCTGATTCACTGACCATAATTATATCACCTGTGAAAGGTTCAGGAAATCCAGAAAACATGACCTGTTGAGGGTACTTGAGGACTGCGCTTGAGAAACACTGTTCTAAGATGCCAATCCGATTGCTATACCCCCAAATGCGTTTTTTTTTATACAGCTTGTAAAAAGCCACTGCTTCTTTACTTTCCATGCACAAAACCTGTTGCTTTCTTCAATAAAAGGGATAATGTTTGGACCATTTGAAAAAAGCCATTGCTTTCTTCGATACGTCTGTGTGCACATAAACACTGGCAGGTATTTGCCTCCAAAAATGGATATTTTTTGGACATTATTTCAGAAAATCTAAACATAAAAAATGTGCTAGTGTTTTATTCAACCAGTAAGTTACCACCAGGTACCATCTGTTCACCCATAGCCATAACTATGGAATTAACTTTATAATTAGCTTTGCCTTAAAAACAGTTCAGAAGTACAAACATAAACTCCTAGGGGACTTAATAGTGTTAGACAGGGCTTTTAGGGCTCTTAGATAGTGTTATACAAAATTTTATTTTTTTTTTTGCCTACTAGTGAACTTCAGGTTTGGACAGAACAAGTTAGGTCAGAACCAGAACTTTTTGCCAACATTCAGCAAACCAGCAGAACCGAAGTTTTAAAAAGTTTGCTTAACTGTAGTCAGTATCTATAGGAAATTTTTTCTTACTATTTAATTTACGCAATGCTTAGATATTAGTTACAGTGCCTGAGAATCTGGATTAGTCTTAAATCAGCCCCTGCCATCCGTATCATCCCCTGTCCTGCCTATTTGCACCTAAAGTTTAAAGATTTATCCTGCTGTGACCTGGTGAGTGACACTTTTATTCTCTTTGCTGCTATATCACCCAAGAGCATTACATTGCCTCCACAGGCTTGCCTTCTATCCATACTCTCTTTTTCAAGGGTATGATGCATACACACCCTGATCTCCACATTAGGTAACAGAAAATGTAATTCGTTACATCAGGCCTCCTTTTTTCCATATCTGCATGACCACTCTTTTGCAGTAGACAAAATTGACCTGCTTCAATGGTATGGCTATATATGTTTCAGCTTTTAAGGGATACTCCAGAGGGAAAGTAATGTTTTTAAATCAACTGATGCCAGAAAGTTATATAGACTTGTAATATATTTTTTATTTAAAAATCTTAGGATAGGGGATAAGATGTCTGCTCCCAGGGTTTCAGCCGTTAAGCTCCCACCATTCATGTCTATGGGAGGAGAAAAGACCCAGAACCCCCCCCCCCCCCCCCCCCCCCACGATCAGACATCTTATCCACTCTCCTTTGGATAGAGAAGATGTCTAGGGGCAGAGTACCCCTTTAAGCCTTCCAGTACTTATCAGCTGTTGTATGCTCCAGGGGATGCTGTGTAGTTCTTTCCAGTCTGACCACAGTGCTCTCTGCTGCCACATCTGTCTGTTCACTTTGGGAATTTGCTTCTGCTCTGAACAGTTCCTGGCACAGACAGAGGTGGAAACACATATCACTGTTCGTCTCTGTCAGTTTGTATCTTGTTACTTTAAAGTATGGTTAAATGTTTCCATAAGTTTTGTTAAGTGTCTCTGCATTTTTTTTAACATTATTTCATGAACTATGAATCATCAAAACATATGTTTTACATTTTAGTATTATCGTTCATTATAAAGTATTTCTTAACTGCAATAGAAATGAACTGTATAAGTTAAAAGCAGTATGGGTTTAATGTATGAACTGTAGCACCACCTTGATATAAACCTCACTTACTAAATGTGTAAGTACTCAAAATATATAGAAATTGTAATTAATAGTTCAAAGACAACAGGAAAATAGTGACCCAGAAAACAAAACTTTATAAAACTGTCAGTTTTCATTAGTTACGAAGGACAGAAGATCTGTATTTCTTTCCTAGAATCAGCATAGTAAACACAACGCTATTAGAGAAAAAAAATCTCAAAATACATTTAAATATAGTTTTTACAGAAGGAGACCACCTATAGTTTCTCAATGGCATAAATGGTAAATGATACATCTTTTTGGGGCTTTGACTACATAATTTCAAATGCATTTTCTAAATTACTAGGTTATGTGTTATGTCTTTGGGTAATATCAAAAACTTCTGAGCAGCCCATTCAATACCGGGTTCTTGGCTCAGTTATAACAAAAACTCTAAGGGAGAGATTTATCAAAACCTGTTGAGAGGACAAGTTGACCAGTTGCCCATAACAACAATCAGATTTTATTTCTCAACGGCCTTTTTAAAAATGAAAGAAGTGATCTGATTGGTTGCTATGGGCAACTGGTCAACGTTTCCTTTAGACAGGCTTTGATAAATCTCCCCCCTAAATGTTTTGTGGTATATATCTAGGTTTAACTTCTTACACAATATTCCTTATTACTTTAATTCTCAAATCATGTTTTCAATAGAAGAGCCAATGATCGTTAAAAAAGAAGTTTCTCCACTGTCATGGTCAGACTGAAGCACCAGTGGATCCTCCATTTGCCCCCTTTCAGACATGATTATGAGCCATGCCTATTTAAATTTAAATTCACCAATAATCTATTACATGTTATGGATAAAATGTCCAATTAACAAAGTTTTTGATGCTGTAAAAAGTTCATATGTTCTGCATAAATGAAGGAAGAAAAACAAGTCTATTCCTTCTTATTCTTCATGTCTTATGTATCAATGATCACATCGTGCTATGAAAAAAAGCTAAAAAATTGTCTCTAAAGGTGAACATTTTACAGAAAATGTGGATTCCTCCAAATTTTGCTAATCTCTTGGGGCAAATCTGTACAGTCCCTTCTCCTTTACTTATTAGTGAGGCATACATTTGGCATATGAACTGGTCTGGGCCCATTTGCTGTAAGCAATGTCACTGAGTAGGAAGCAGGGTATCCTATAAAATTCGTAGAGCAGGGACTCCTGTAATTTGTTTAAGAGTCCCTGTTCCCATATAGTAAGCAGCATTGCGCTATGCACTATGCACGGCAGTGTGTCCACTTGAGGTAAGTGGTCATGCCATGCATTGGCACATAGCACTTAATGATGGGTCAGGCACCTGCCCATCAAGAGTAGAAACAAACCAAATTACCATATGAATCTGAAATAAAGGAAAGTTCGCTCATTGCTAGTTGTCACTATACTATTCCTGATACTGAATTATCAGATCAACATTATCATGTAAAAGTATATGGGTAGTGCTGGTACATCTCTTTCTGAAAGATTATATTTACTATGTATTTAACCCTTATAACTCAAAGGAATCCATTGTTTTTTCAGTATGTTTGTTACTTGTTGTCAATCCAACTTGAGTTATTGTTTCACATATGCAGTTATATTATATTTTTTTGTAAAATATATTTTACAAGCACTCAGGATTTGCTTTTATCAAACTCTATGTAACATTCATTATTATGAGCTTTCTAATCTATGTATAATATTACAAAGCATCATTTCTTATTTGACCAGATGTTTTCTTTCTAGTTATTAAAGCTTCTTTCCCCAGTCTTACCGAGTCATACTGATCATAGAATGGTAATGAGTGAGTTGTCGTCCTTGTTGTAGTTTTTGTAGAAATGTCCGATGTGACATAGTTATCTGCAGTAAACTAATGCAGCTTAATGAATTTTTTTGATCATGAAGTCAAGGAAGAGCAACCATTCCCTGTCTGGATTTTCTGATGTAATTAATGCAGTTCAATATATGACAATACTATCACAATGATTGTTACAGCCTGCGCTCCGGCTGCACATGTCGGCCATGAGCGCTTTGTCCCTGCTCCCGGTGGGGCCAGGATTCACATTGCAGGACGCGCCCGCATGCAAATCCCGGGCCGTCACTTACCTTGCTCCTCTGCCACCTCCTCCACTGTGTCTCAGCTCCAGCGTGCATGTCCCTGTCTCCTAGGGCGCACGCTGGAGCTCTAAAATTTAAAGGGCCAGTACGCCCATAATTATGTGTAACACCTGACACTACTCTATAACTCCCTCCTCCTCTCATACTTCTCTGCCGGATCTTCAGTGCTCATTGCCTATGAGAAAGCATTCCCATTGCCTGTTTTGCCTACCCGTGTTTCCAGACCTTCCTGCTATGTTTTTGGATTCCGAACCTTTGCCGCCTGCCTAGACCTTCTGCTACGTTGACTACGCCTCTGCCTTATCCTCCGGTACCTCACTTTGCCCAGTAACCTGTGTGGTCGAGCCGTATTGGGGGTAGCGACCTGGGTGTCGCCTGCCACAGCAAATCCATCCTGCCTTGTGGCGGGCTCTTCTGAAAACCAGCGGCACCTTAGACTCCGCTCCCCGATACGGTCTGAGTCATCTGCCACACAGGTAGAGGATCCATATACAGCTCTGTGACAGCCCGCATTCAGGTGTGGGACAATGATGTACCATACTTCTTATTTAGGACAGTCTTCATTCTTCTGCCACTTTTTTTTTTTATCTTTTTTTTATTTTTAAATTTTATATTCACACTAAATTAATTAGTTCACATATTACTTATTAAGTATCCTGCCCTCCCTCCCGCCTCCCTGTGTGGAAAAAAAAAAGGAAAAGAAAAAGGGAATAAACTAATTACTTACAAAATCTGCGGCAAGAAGATAATTTTTTATACTGCCACTCGATCTGCCTGTGATAATGGTACTTTACACCATATATTAACTTTTTTCTTGATTTTTTTCTTTCAAAGGTTTAATGTTCGCATCCATGAATGATTTACTACTTGATGTAATTTCTATCCCTAAGTATTTTAGGGATTCTCCTTTTTTTAAACATGTTATCCCCTGATTTATTATCTTTGTCCCTTCCACTACTGGCAATAAAAAGGATTTCTCCCAATTCACCTTCATTTCAAATATTTCTCCAAATTCATCAACGATTTCCATTACTGTTGTTATCATGTCATTAGGTTTATCTAAAAATAAAATCATATCATTAGCATATAAACGGATCTTGTTATTCTCTCCCTTTATATCAAACCCCCTTATATCTATCGACCTCCTAAATGCTTCAGCCAGTGGTTCTATAAATAATACAAAAAGGAGCGGGGAGAGAGGGCAACCTTGTCTTGTTCCCCTAGAAAGTGGGAAGGAGTCTGTCAGTCTTCCCTTGATTATAATACTAGCAATGGGATCGTTGTATAACAATTTCACCCATCTAATAGACCTTTCACCAAACCAGAACTGGTCCATAACTCACCATAGAAACTCCCATTCCACCCTGTCAAAGGCCTTCATTGCATCCAATGACAGGGCGGAATGGGAGGAGTCCCCTTCCATCTGCATACTGGCCAAAACCCTTGCTATAGTTCATAAGGTTGAAAAAGACCAGAATCCATCTATTTCAACCTATATCCAAGCAATATTGGCATGGATTTGCTTACCTGCTTACCTACGGGCCAGAATTTTTGCTAAGATTTTCACATCCACATTTAATAATAAGATTGGTCTCAATGCAGTGAGCTCTATTATGGACTGTTCTTTCTTAGGAATCAAGGTAATATTCACCACCCTTCAAGGATTCATTAAAGACATTCAACAATGTGGGCAACAATATTTCTAGTGTTGAGCGAGAATATTAGCATTTAGAATTTTTATCGCTAATGTTGCAGATTCGCGAATATTGCGAATATATTCGCTATATATTCGAAATTGCGAATATTCACTTTTTTACTGCATATGTGCATATGTGAATATTCGCATATGTGAATATTCGCATATGTGAATATTCACATATGTGAATATTCGTATATGCGCATATTCGCACATGTGAATATTCACATATTCCTTCTTTTCACTTGTGGGCCAATTAGAATGATGCAAATACACTTGTCAGAGGTTATCAACAACATCCCTAGAAACCAATAGTAAAGTTGTCTACCCCTTCATGGTTTTCTTCCTCACATACGCGAATATGCAAATATTCACATATGCGAATATGCAAATATAATGAATATGCTAAATTCACAAATATAGGATGAATATTCTTCTAAATATTCATGAAATATCATGAATTCAAATATGGGCAATGCCACTCATCACTAAATATTTCCCCCCATCCCTTTAATATCCACGCCAGAATACAATCTGGTCCAGGAGCTAACGTTTCTGATAGAGAATCAAGAGCAGCTTTCACTTCCTCCAGGTTTATAGATCTCTCAAATAATTCCGTAAGTTTTGGTAGCTTTATCCGCCCCATAAATAACTCCCATTTACGCTCAGAAAATGTTATATCCGATTTCTACAAGCTAGAAAAAAAATGTAAGAACCTTCTGCCATATTTCTTTAGTTTGAGTTACTATTTCTCTTCCAGCCATTAATATGCTTCCATTATCCATACGGCCTCTTTATACTTTCAATAGTTTGGCTAACAGACTACACTGTTTCGCCCCTTCAATAAACTGTTCCTGTCCCCGAAAAAAAGCTTTATGTTGAGCCTTTTCCTGCAAACATTTCGTAAAATTATTTTGTGACTTTTTCAGACAATCGTATTGTTTTTGTACCGAATTCCTGGCAAACTCCCTCTCAGTTTCCATAACTTCCTCCTTAATTTTTTTTTCCAGTTCTCCAAATTCCTTCCTTAATAGTAGCCCTCGAATATGAGCTTTAAAGGAGTCCCATACTATTTGTATCAATGTTGATGCCAAATTTATATCTAATTTATAAGCTGAGTCTCAATAAAATTTTTCCTATCAATAATACTCAACCAATAAGGGTTTACTCGGAAATTACATGAATGTACCAGCAACTCCCCAACCAATCATAATCTCTGTAACCACTGAGCCGTGGTCTGATATTGATTTAGGGTGATATGACATGTCCTTCACCATTGAAAGACCGCTATCATTACAAAACCCCAGGTCTATCTGGGAGGCAGACTGTTGGGAAGTTAACACGAGAACACATCTATTGTCGGATATAATTGTCTCCAAATATCTTTCCAACCTAATTCTCCCATTAATCTAGCCAAATGAGTTTGAGGTGATTTTGACTGATCTTTACTACTCCCATTATTAAAATCACCCCACATAAACATCAGGATATCCTCTAAAAAATGTCAGCAAGGAGTTCAGTGGACCCCCCTGAAATGAAGGAAAAATATAAAAGAATGCCAATTTCAGCATTTGTTCTCTAAATTTGACGTGTACAAAAACATATCTACCACGATGGTCAATTGACTTTTCAATTATTTTAATTGGAAGACTCCTATGAAAATATAATGACACCCCTGAGGAGAATTTAGAAAATTTTGAGTGTAAGGCAATTTTTGCCCACTCAGCAATTGCTCTGTTTCAGCGGTAACATGAGTTTCAACCAGGGCTATCACTGAAGGAAGGAAATTTTCCACGCAATCAAAAACTGCCCATTTTTAACGTCTCTCTCACATCCCACAGACATTCCATAGAATGATTTTAAGTGCCATTGAACTCGCAGAAGAGAAAGAAGAAACAAAAAACCCAACACCTTCCACACAGGGAGTCCCCCCCAACCACCCCCCACCCCCTTCCCCACCAATTCTGCCATCCCAGCAGATCTCTTCCTGACGTCAATTTCACATGCAATTTTACCACCAGGTTACGTCTCAAGGCCCACCATGTCAATAGTTATTATCACCTTCCATATACAGTATGACTGATATTATATATTTATCTGGTGGTCTTTGAAGAGTTAATACTGGACACCAACTTTGTGGTGTATAATACAGGGGGTTAACATTCCCCCTAGCTTAGCGAGGTAAAAGACTTTACAAAGTTACTTGAGGTATACAAGAACGGAGCAAATACCACAGAGGGAGCCACCAGAGTAAACATTTCCATGGCTATTGGGCTTGCAGGGTTAAAGCATAGGTGCAGGTATGGTATTGATAATATAAAAGTAGCCTTGCCTCGGTAACGGAGCAAATACCACAGAGGGAGCCACCAGAGTTAACATTTCCATGGCTATTGGGCTTTGCAGGGTTAATATTTAGGTGCAGGTGTAAAAGGCCTCATCGGGGTTAACCAAATATGCTTTACATACTGGGCCATATCCTGGCATTCCGCCGCACTGCTTATTCCCAGACCTTTACATTCTCTATCCTGGTTTCACGCCAGACTCCCCCGGCAGGCTTTTATAAATTACATTAAAAATTCCTTTCCTCACCGTCTTCTTTGAAGAAAAGTCCTGTCCGAAGCTGGCTTATTACAGCGCTGCTGAGCGCACTCCTCGACCGCACGCCGGGAGCTTTCCACGTGACTGCCTCATCATGTGGTGTCTCTCCTCCACCCAAATAGCCCCAGAGCAGACCATCTCAGACTTCAGGTAGGGGGAGAGACGCAGCATCAGCCTCCACCCCTTCTCCGTCACTCACCATTTCCCTTCCAACTCCATCTCATAAAAGGTCACAGATTCTTCCCCTGCCAGCTCTCCTCTTCATCACAGCCCTTCTCCATATTGCTCCATAATCTGACTCCCCTTCTCCAGTGACCATCAGCTTGGCCCCTCAGCCACACCACAGGCCGGTCTATCCCGCTCTCCCTCCCTAGTATGGGGAAGGATCACAGAACCCTGGATGAGGGAGGGGGGGGGGGCTCCGGTGCGAGCCTATGGCATGACGTCTATCCTCCCACCAATGACGCAAGGGAACTACATGATTCTTCTGCCACTTACAGGTTTTTAAATGCTTTTTCATTTCTGCTTTTAACAATTACTTTGAAAAACTATCAAGACATGTAACTTATGAAGAAGAATCAAACTTTACCCAGCATCACTTTTACATTTACAATGAAGTTAAACGTTGAACATTTTGGATAATATAATTGGGTTGTCATGCTTTATACATAATTTATAGAATAAGTAACAACATACAGTATTTATAGAAAGGATAAGAATGCTCAGTACCCACATAGGACATAAAGAATATCTAGAATTAAAATCCAATGGAGAAAATGGCAACCAGGCACTGCAATTGTTGAAGCAACGGAGTAGATATCACTTGTATAGCCACATATGTAGATAGTGGTCCTAAACACAGGTCAACGTGGTGCTCAGTGTCTATAGTGTGAACAGGTATAATAATACTGGCAATAGAGGCAAAAGAGACATAGCAACACACCAGATAGACAACTGTGAAGCAGGGATTTATTCAGGCTGCGGAGCAAAATCACATGTAGTAAGGACTCGCTATCACGGGGATGAGGGAGAGTGGAACAGGTGCGGGGACAAGGCAACGTCCGTTTCCTGAATCCCGAAACAGATGTTGCCTTGTCCCCACACCTGTTCCACTCTCCCTCATCCCCGTGATAGCGAGTCCTTACTGCATGTGATTTTGCTCTGCAGCCTGAATAAATCACTGCTTCACAGTTGTCTATCTGGAGAGTTGCCATGTCTCTTTTGCCTCTATTACCATTATTATCTAGAATAATATTTCTTAGTGAATAAATGAATACTTCAAAGGACAATGATTTATGGAATACATTATGTTACAGTTCTCAGACCGTGTCTACACATGCATTAACATGAATCTAAAATCTTACATTTATTAATATAATAGTTAAAAAATTAACTAACAAGTGAAACCGATATACTGGTGAACAATTTACCCAGAACAGTACCAATAACAAAAAACAGATCAGTGTTTAGGGGAATATTCTTAGGCTGGGTTCACATATATCAGTCGCCCGGCACAGTTTCCCTCTGGCGTGCACCGGAGGGAAACTGATGCTAGAACTGATCCCATTCAATTGAATGGGACAGTTCACAATCATCCAGCGTCTCAATTTTGACGCCGGATGGTTGGACATGCCGGAGGTCACCGGACAGGGGAACGCAGCTTGCTGCGTTCCCCTGTCCATTGCACAGAAACAATGGATGCCACATGCCATACAACTGATGACAAGTTGTCATCAGTTGTGGCATCAGTTGCATCAAGAATTAGGCTGAGTTCACCTATGCCGGATGCCGGATATATGTGAACCCAGCCTTACTCTCTTATAGGAATATATAGAAATTCCTAGTCAGGGCCCCCAAGGGCAGTCCTGCTTCTGAGCTTTAGCCTCCCTAAATCGTCCTGCAGTTTCAGAGGGGAACCCTAGGTGTTATGTACCCCCTGGGAGCTTGGCAAAGCTTACTAAGCTTCTGACAACATATATTACTCATAATATGTCCCAAAATTCATATAAATATTGTAAAAATGAAGCAAAGGGGCCATCGTGCAGGATAAGTGTGAAGTGGCTGGTTCAACCCTTGCAAATCTTTCCTGCTCGGGCACTATGTCACCTGAAGATACTTTGCCATTGAAATTCATTGGGACAGATAGCATATTTTTATTATTAAGCTTTCTTATCAGTTTTGTATTTTTTACAGGTTCATATATATATATATATATATATATATATATATATATATACATACATTTTGGGACACATTTTAGGTAACATATGCTGTCACAAGCTTAGTTAGCTTTGTCCAGTTCTGTGGATAACATAACACTTAGGGTGGTCCTCCTGAAACATTATGACCATTTATGGAGGGTAAAGTTCAGGAGCTGGGTAACCCTTATGATGTGAAAACTCCACCCAGGACTAGAGATTGTCATTTTTAAATAACAGGGACAGAAAATCCCCTTAGGCCCAAGTTTGTGTCCTCCCTGTCCAAAGTTTGGTAAAGGAGCCAGGCCAAGCATCATGGTAATTATATGCTACAACACATTGGCTAGTCACTCATCTTATTTTGCTATGGGTCTGGACAAATTGTTTATTGTATATGAGATTAAACTGGTTAATTTTTTTTACCAAGATATCAAGAAAGGTAATGTTTTCTGTTCTGCACTCTATCATGATATGTTTGGAATTATGGGTCTAATTGGTTGGTCAATTTTATGATGTGTTAACATGAATCTTGCTGATCCCAAGATCCCCTACCATCTTACCACAAGGCTTCTCCTTAAACCTACTTAACTTATTTCTATGAATCAGAAATTTAAAAAATCCTATATTTGTGGTATGTGACAGAACAGAAATTTATGTAAAAAATGATTTTGCATTGTCTACTTGCCTTGCATACATATGTAGGTCAAAAACAGGTAGCAATATCTTACCAAAACAGATGGGAGATCATGGAAACACAAGGAAATGTAAACTAAGCTTCTACTTTAAGCCGCTGACATATACAGGACACATTCTATGTAAATATTAAGAAAATGATGTCAACTTTTAACATAAACATTTTAATCCATGGGAACCATTGTTATTACCATCTTTGCTGAGGCTCTTTTACGGGATGAGTTGTCATTTTTAGAAATCACATAAGGTGATGGGGAGAATTGGAAGAAAGCTCCATAAAGCTATGACTTGGGTAGGGCATCCTTAACAAATCATAAAAGTTATGTGATTACCATTTATAAATAAAAAGCTATGACATCAAAGGCAAGAACAATGTGGTAGTGTATGTGATTGTCTACTGTAAGTTACACTTCTCATATAATAAGGATAAAAAATATAAACGTATCCATGATTGACAGCCTTCCTTATATGAGTGTGTATGCACAGCCTGCTGTCAGTATCTAAGGTTCCCCTACTGAGCAGCCAAATCCAGGATGAGCCGAGGCTGAATAAATTACTAGTTCTAGCCAATATTTTCCCACAAATTTGTATATAAGTCCACTCAGCTCCTCCTATAACAAAAAAAGGGGGAATTTATCACAGTTTTTACTCTGTATTTGTGGTGTTAATTTAATAAAATAATATTATTTAGCGTTAGAAATCTAATGCTTGCATATAAAAGTTCCCTATGGAGACTTTAAGAATGTAAATAACAATTTTTTTTTTTTTAGATAAAAAGGCCCCTAAATCACCCCCTTTTACCAATTTTTTTTTTATTGGTGTATGATACTCACATATTTGGTATCACTGTGTTTACAAATTTCCAAACTACTGAAATGCAATTTTGTAATGGTTATGATCCTGTATCCTGTATGACGTGAACATAAAAATGCCAAAATTGCTGATTTTTTGCCACATCATAAATCATAAAAAATGAATAAAAAATAGTACTGAAATAAGCTACAGATCACTGCACTGCACTGTATAAAGACAAAATGTCAGTTTTCAGTACATTTTATGGTAAAATAAAAGGTATTATAAAGTACAATTAGTTGCACAATAAAAAAAAGAAGCTCCATATGGCTATGTGAATGGAAAAATTCAATAGTTTTGGTTCTCAGAAGGTGAAAAGCAAAAAAAATCTAAATTGGCGGTTTCCTAAGGGCAAAATGGGCAGTGTCATTAAGGGGTTAAGGAGAAAATATGTTTTTCAATAGAGGGCATTGTGGGTAGCAGCATTTTATTTTTATTTAAAAAATATTTTATGTCAAACTGAAAATGTTTGCTTTTGTAATCTTCAGGACAATAGTGAAAAGTCAAATACATGTCCTTTAGTCTCTTTCATTAATCTCTTAAGGTTGCAGGGCGTACCTTTATGACATGCGCCTGCTCCTCTTCTATGACACGTGCTCAGGAGCTGAGCCCACGTCATAGTAGGAGGGTCCTGCCGGCTATCACCCGCGGGGCTCCATGTCTAATGCTGGACATCACCGATTGCCCGGAATTAACCACTTAGACCCCACAATTAAAGTTGATTGTAGCATTTAAAATTTGTAAAAAATTATTCACGGAGCTGATCAGGACCCCCACAATAAAAATGGAGTGTCCCGATCAGCTCAGAGGAAGGTGGCATAGCATTGAACAGTGTATACAATCCAATGATTGCATGTAATAGTCCCCTATGGGGACTAAAAAATTGTGTAAAAAGAAAAAAGTTAATAAAAAAAGTTTATGAATGTGAATTAACCCCTTCCCTAATAAAAGATTGAATCCCCCCCCTTTTCCCATATAAAAAAATATGTAAACAATAATAAACATAAACATATGTGGTATCACCGCATGTGTAAATGTCCAAACTATAAAAATATGATGTTAATTTAACCCCTTAATGACCAAGCCCATGTTCACCTCAAGGACCAGGCCAATTTTATTTTTGCGTTTTAGTTTTTTCCTCCTCGCCTTCTAAAATCCATAACTCCTTTATATTTCCATGTACAGACCCATATAAGGGCTTGTTTTTTGCTTGACCAATTGTACATTGTAATGGAACCTCTAATTTTACCATAAAATGTACAGCGAACCCCCCCCCCAAAAAAAATTTGGGGGGGAGGAAATTTAAATGAAAACCAAAATTTTGCACATTTTGGAGGGTTTTGATTTCACACTGTACACTTTACGGTAAAAATGATAGGTGTTCTTTATTCTGTGGATCAATACGATTAAAATGATACCCATGGCTAGATACTTTTATATTTTTGTACAGCTTAACACTATTTTGATCACCTATAACTTTTTCATTTTTCTGTATATAGGGCAGTATGAGGGCTCATTTTTTGCGCCGTCATCATTCATCTTTTTTTAGATACCACATTTCCATATATAAAACTTTTTGATCATTTTTTATGATTTTTTTTTAATAAAATGTGACAAAAAAGCAGTATTTGTGGACTTTTTAAATTTTTTATGTTTACGCCATTCACCGTACGGGATCATTAACATTATATTTTGATAGTTCGGACATTTACGCATGCGGTGATACCAAATATGTTTATAAAAAAAAAAAAAAGCTTTTTGGGGGTAAAATGGGAAAAACGGACAATTTTCATTTTTATTGGGGGAGGGGATTTTTCACTTTTTTTACTTTTTATTTTTACATTTTTCAACTTTTTTTTTACACTTTTTATGTCTCCATAGGGGACAATCTATAGCAATCATTTGATTTCTAATACTGTGCAGTGCTATGCATAGGACACAGCACTGCTCAGTATTATCGGTGATCTTCTGCTCTGGTCTGCTCAATCGCAGACCAGAGCAGAAGACCCCGGGAGACAGCCGGAGCTAGGTAAGGGGACCTCCGGCTGTCATGCTGGATGATCGGATCCCTGCGGCAGCGCTGCGGGCGATCCGATCATCCAATCAAAGTGCCGCAATGCCTCAGATGCCGTGATCTGTATTGATCACGGCATCGGAGGGGTTAATGGCGGAGATCCGCGCGATCGCGGATGTCGGTCATTACCGGCGGGTCCCCGGCTGCTGCTAGCAGCCGGAACCTGTCGTGTATAACGCGAGCACCCTTCCGATGCTCGCGGTCATGCACAGGACGTAAATGTACATCCTGGTGCGGGAAATCCCGCCAAACCTGGACGAACATTTACGTCCGTGGTCGTTAAGGGGTTAACCACACGGTATATGGTGTAAAGTCCAAAATTGTGTATTTTTGGGTTATTTTGTATAAAAAGCGATCAAAAAGTCTCATCAAAACAAAAATGGTATCGATAAAAACTACAGAACTGTACTACATTTTTTTTAACAGAAGTAAAACAAAATCAAACCTATGTAAGTTGGGTATGATTTTAATCGTATGGACCTACAGAATAAAGATATGGTGTCATTTTTACCGAACAGTACACTGAGTACAAATGGAAGCCGCTCAAAATGACAATATGGCTTTTTTTCAATTTTGTCCCACAGATAATTATTTTTTGGGTTTCGCCAAAGATTTTGTGGTGAAATGACTGATGTAATTACAAAGTAAAATTGGTAGCGCACAAAAATAAGCCCTCAGGTCTGTCGGTGGAAAATTCGAGGAGTTATGATTTTTAGAAGGTGAGGAAGAAAAAACTAAAGTTCAAAAATGGAAAAACCCTGAATCCTTAAGGGGTTAAAATTACTTATAATGGCACTAAAGTCAACTTGGAATCATTTTGTTGAGAACTATGTAACAAGCTTTGCATTTTGTTATCTTTCATATTTTCTGTTGGTCTTGTTTCCTTGAAAACAATCCTACACTTACTGACAAAGCATTGTTGTTAAGAGCATTAACAATTTAAGATATTGAAAAGGACCATTGGGACCATTACTCATAAATTATTTACTTTGTATTTAGTTCCTTTACTCTGTAGAACATTTAGTATGTCTGTTAGATAAGCTCTTTGTTATATTTTAATGTAACCGCTCCTTTTAATATTTCTCATTACTAACTTTAAATTACATTTTTAACCTCAAATCCCATATATTACATTTTCCCAGTATCTTGGGTAAAGCAGGTTTCAATGTCCACTGTAGCAGATCACTCAGTTGTGATTTTTTGTTGGAGTTTTTTGTTGTGTTTGGTAGTGATATTGTGTATCAGACCAGTACTGTACAATGTTTAAACTGGTCCCTCAGCAATGTAATAGCTGCATTAATATAGTGCTGGTTCTTAGTTTCTCTTAGGCTTTCTATGAATCACTGTTTTAAGAAGCTGCACTTAACCATAAACAAGAGGAAGGACCACAAAGAAACTAATAGATAATAATAAAATATAATAGTATTGAAGCCATCCAATTAAGGTAATCCTAAATGAAAAGGAAAAAAGAACAGAACAAAAGGCAGCACCTCGTGTATTACCCTAGGTGCTTTCAAGACCCTGGCTAGGGTCAATAGTGGCCTCTTACCTCAAAAAGGTAGAACTGTGCCAAATACCCCTATACAGGGGTACAGTATCACAAACGTCATTGAGTGAGCTGCTAAATCCTTTGAGATCAAATGAAAAAGGATAATCTGTCTTGTTGGGATCAGCAGTGGGAAGGAAAAAAAAAAAAGATCTAACGCACATTCAGGCACTGCTTGCTCCAGAGAAGAGTTCCAAAATACTCCAAGTGTGATTGAACACCGTTGTTGCTTCTTTATTTAGTAAAATTTTCAAATGCAATGACGCGTTTCGAGGGTACTAGCCCTCTTCCTCAGATTGCATCTTTATTTAAATTAAACCTGTTGGAGACGGAGGGCGTATGGATATGCCCTTGCGTCCCCGTACTTAAGGACGGAGGGCGTACATGTATGCCCTCCGCATATCGATCACCGCCGTTCACAGGGCGGTGATCGGACCAGAATGACTGTTGATATCTATCAGAAGGCATCCCATGACATCGCCTATCCCGGTGATCGGCGATTTGCGGCGATTCCAGGCTGATTGGGTCTCAGAGAAAGCCCCAATCATCCTAAAGGATGGGAGCAAGGTGGCAGGAATACCACCTCCTCCTATCCCCTGCCATTGGTCAGTCAGGACTGACTGGCCAATGGCAAGAGGGGGGCGGGGGGGTTAAAGTTTAGATCCCCCGCTCTGCCCACCCATGGAAGTCCGGGCAGAGCGGGGGGGGGGGGGATGTGTGCTGGAAAGTGGCACGGGGGTCTAACCCGGCACTCACTCACTGCCAATCCCCACCCGGGTGAATGTACCCTAAAAACACTTGTTACGCCTAGCGCTCCGGGTCCCCGCTCCTCCCCGGAGCGCTTACGGCGTCTCTCTCTCCGCAGCGCCCCGGTTGGTCCCGCTGGACCGGAGCGCTGCACTGTCATGGCCGTCGGGGATGCGATTCGCACAGCGGGACGCGCCCGCTCGCGAATCGCATCCCAGGTCACTTACCCGTTCCCGTCCCCTGCTGTCATGTGCTGGCGCGCGCGGCTCCGCTCTCTAGGGCGCGCGCGCGCCAGCTCCCTGAGGCTTAAAGGGCCAGTGCACCAATGATTGGTGCCTGGCCCAATTAGCTTAATTGGCTTCCACCTGCTCCCAGACTATATCTGACCTCTGCCCCTGCACTCCCCTGCCGGATCTTGTTGCCTTAGAGCCTAGTGAAAGCGTTACTGTGTTGTCCTTACTGTGTACTTGACCTCCTGCTATTACCTTACTGACTACGATCCTTGCTGCCTGCCCCGACCTTCTGCTACAGACCTTTTGTCTACTCCCTTGTACCGCGCCTATCTTCAGCAGTCAGAGAGGTTGAGCCGTTGCTAGTGGATACGACCTGGTCACTACCGCCGCAGCAAGACCATCCCGCTTTGCGGCGGGCTCTGGTGAACACCAGTAGTGACTTAGAACCGGTCCACTAGCACGGTCCACGCCAATCCCTCTCTGGCACAGAGGATCCATCTCCTGCCAGCCGGCATCGTGACAGTAGATCCGGCCATGGATCCCGCTGAGGTTCCCCTGCCTTCTATCTCTGATCTCACCACGGTGGACACTTCCGACAGATCGCCCATCTAACCCACCAGCTGTCGGAAGTGTCCACCATGGTGCAGCAACTTCAGTCGCAACTTCTGCCTCTGCTACAGCAGCAACCATCTCCTCCGCCAGCTCCTGCACCCCTTCCGCAGCGAGTGGCCACTCCTAGCCTCCGCTTGTCCCTGCCGGACAAATTTGATGGGGACTCTAAGTTTTGCCGTGGCTTTCTTTCGCAATGTTCCCTGCACTTGGAGATGATGTCGGACCAGTTTCCTACTGAAAGGTCTAAGGTGGCTTTCGTAGTCAGCCTTCTCTCTGGAAAAGCCCTGTCACGGGCCACACCGCTCTGGGACCGCGATGACCCCGTCACTGCCTCTGTACACTCCTTCTTCTCGGAAATTCGAAGTGTCTTTGAGGAACCTGCCCGAGCCTCTTCTGCTGAGACTGCCCTGCTGAACCTGGTCCAGGGTAATTCTTCCGTTGGCGAGTACGCCATACAATTCCGTACTCTTGCTTCTGAACTATCCTGGAATAATGAGGCCCTCTGCGCGACCTTTAAAAAAGGCCTATCCAGCAACATTAAAGATGTTCTGGCCGCACGAGAAATTCCTGCTAACCTGCATGAACTCATTCATCTAGCCACTCGCATTGACATGCGTTTTTCTGAGAGACATCAAGAGCTCCGCCAGGAAAAAGACTTAGATCTCTGGGCACCTCTCCCACAGTCTCCGTTGCAATCTACGCCTAGGCCTCCCGCCGAGGAGGCCATGCAAGTGGATCGGTCTCGCCTGACCCAGGAGGAGAGGAATCGCCGTAGGGAAGAAAATCTTTGTCTGTACTGTGCCAGTACCGAACATTTTTTGGTGGATTGCCCTATCCGTCCTCCACGTCTGGGAAACGCACGCTCGCACCCAGCTCTCGTGGGTGTGGCGTCTCTTGATGCTAAGTCGGCTTCTCCACGTCTCACGGTGCCTGTACGGATTTCTCCTTCAGCCAACTCTTCCCTCTCAGCCGTGGCCTGCCTGGACTCTGGTGCCTCTGGGAATTTTATTCGGGAGTCCTTGGTGAATAAATTCCGCATCCCGGTGACCCGTCTCGTCAAGCCACTCTACATTTCCGCGGTCAACGGAGTCAGGTTGGATTGCATCGTGCGTTACCGCACGGAGCCCCTCCTAATGTGCATTGGACCTCATCACGAAAAAAATTGAGTTTTTGGTCCTCTCCAATTGCACTTCCGAAATTCTCCTTGGACTACCCTGGCTTCAACACCATTCCCCAACCCTGGATTGGTCCACAGGGGAGATCAAGAGCTGGGGTACCTCTTGTTTCAATGACTGCCTTAAACCGGTGCCCAGTACTCCCTGCCGTGACCCTGTGGTTCCCCCTGTATCCGGTCTCCCTAAGGTCTTTATTGACTCTGCCTGCCATAAGAAGTGCCTCTCCCCCCCTCCCAGTCCAGTCAGGCAAGCCTCGGTGCCTCCTCATGGCCCCCGTCCTGGTGTCACACTGCCCCGTGCCAGGCCTCGCCCTCTGCCCTCCCTCCCCATTCCCACTCCTGCTGTACTGCCTGCCGTTGAGGAATCCCTCCATTCTTTCCCGGTGTCCTCATCCCAGGGGAGGCAGTTACCGGACAAAGAGAAGGGGAGACCTAAGGGGGGGTACTGTTACGCCTAGCGCTCCGGGTCCCCGCTCCTCCCCGGAGCGCTTACGGCGTCTCTCTCTCCGCAGCGCCCCGGTCGGTCCCGCTGACCGGGAGCGCTGCACTGTCATGGCCGTCGGGGATGCGATTCGCACAGCGGGACGCGCCCGCTCGCGAATCGCATCCCAGGTCACTTACCCGTTCCCGTCCCCTGCTGTCATGTGCTGGCGCGCGCGGCTCCGCTCTCTAGGGCGCGCGCGCGCCAGCTCCCTGAGACTTAAAGGGCCAGTGCACCAATGATTGGTGCCTGGCCCAATTAGCTTAATTGGCTTCCACCTGCTCCCAGACTATATCTGACCTCTGCCCCTGCACTCCCCTGCCGGATCTTGTTGCCTTAGAGCCTAGTGAAAGCGTTACTGTGTTGTCCTTACTGTGTACTTGACCTCCTGCTATTACCTTACTGACTACGATCCTTGCTGCCTGCCCCGACCTTCTGCTACGTCCGACCTTGCTTTTGTCTACTCCCTTGTACCGCGCCTATCTTCAGCAGTCAGAGAGGTTGAGCCGTTGCTAGTGGATACGACCTGGTCACTACCGCCGCAGCAAGACCATCCCGCTTTGCGGCGGGCTCTGGTGAACACCAGTAGTGACTTAGAACCGGTCCACTAGCACGGTCCACGCCAATCCCTCTCTGGCACAGAGGATCCACCTCCTGCCAGCTGGCATCGTGACAACACTACACTACACTAACACAAAATAAAAAGTAAAACACTACATATACATATACCCTTACATGTCCACCCCAATAAAAATTTAAAACTTCTCATACGGCAGTGTTTCCTAAACGGAGCCTTCAGCTGTTGCAAAACAACAACTTTCAGTGTTGCCGGACAGCCATTGACTGTCCTGGCAGGCTAGGAGTTTTGCAACAGCTGGAGGCAACCTGTTTGGGAAACACTGCCATAGGATTTTGGTGTAGGCAAGCGCCTTTCTTGTATCCGGTTCCACCCCTATTGCAAATTCTAATTTAGTCCTCAAATGTGCATGGTGCTCTCTCCCTTCAGAGCCCTGTTGTATTTCAAGGCAAAAGGTTAAGGCCACATATGGGGTGTTCCCATACTCGGGAGAATTTGCATTACAAATTTTGGGGGGCTTTTTCTTCTTTTACCCCTTATGAAAAGGAAAAGTTAGGGGCTACACCAGCATGTTAGTAGACACGACAAAATACAACACTGTATTTTTACCTTCATAGGAATAGCTAACATGTTAACCATATTTCGATAGTGCTGTGGGTCTATAAACTAATGCTTCAGTATAGCTCCATACATAAACATTGTACACTGGAAGAAGAGAGATTGAGCCATTACTACTGATAAGAAGAATAATTTTATTCATATACTGATATACTTTAAAATCACAACTGTGACTAGTGTATAAAATCCAAAATCAATGAGTGTAGACAAATGGACAAATCCGGAAAAAAAAGAAGGTGGGACAGGTACAATAAGGTGACTGATGCTAATACAAAAGATATAACCAAATGAGAGCTCTAGCATCAATAGCGGATGCCTGGCAATAATGTCACTTAGGACAAAATAAGGGGTATATAACCTCTAGTGAAGGTAAAATCCTGCCGCCTGTCATGGACGGCTGGAAAAAACACCACAAGTGCTTAAGGATGTACTGCACTAGACAAGGCTTCCACTCACTTACCCATGTGACCCCATTTTGGAAACTACACCCCTCAAGGAACGTGATAAGCTGTATAGGGAGCCTTAACACCCCACAAGTCTTTGACTAATTTTTGTTAAAGTTGGACGCGAAAATGTAACATTTTTTTTCCTGAAATGCTGGTGTTACCCCCAGATTTTTTATTTTCACAAGGGGTAATAGGAAAAATTCCCCCCAAAATTTGTAACCCCATTTTTTCTGAGAATATAAATCCCCCATATGTGGGTGTAAAGTGCTCTGCGGGCAAACTACAATGCTCAGAAGAGAAGGAGCGCCATTGGGCTTTTGGAGAGAGAATTAGGCTGGAATTGAAAGCCTCATATGTGGATATAAAGTGCTTTGCAAGTGAACTACAATGCTCAGAAAAGAAGGAGCGTCTTTGAGCTTTTGGTGAGAGAATTGGGTTGGAATAGAAGTTGGAGGCCATGAGCGTTTACAAAGCCCCCATAGTGCCAGAACACAATTTTGATGTGACCCCATTTTGGAAAATACACCTCTCACATAATGTAACAAGGGGTGCAGTGAGCATTTACGCCCACAGGTGTCTGACAGATTCTTTGAACAGTCGTCCGAAAAAATAAAAAAAAATATTTTTCATTTGCACAGTCCACTGTTCAAAAGATCTGTCAAACACCAATGGGGTAAATGCTCATTGCACCCCTTATTACATTCCATGAGGTGTGTAGTTTCCAAAATGGGGTCACATGTGAAGCTGGGGGGTCCACTGTTCTGGCACCACGGGGGATTTGTAAATGCACATGGCCCCCGACTTCTATTCCAGCCAATGACGCTCCCTCTCTTCTGAGCATTGTAGGTCGCTTGCAGAGCACTTTATATCCACACTCAAAAGAGTTGGGTTAAAAAATTTTGGGGGGCTTTTTATACTTTTACCCCTTGTGAAAATGAAAAATTTGGGGTAACACCATAATTTTTTTTTTTTTACGTCCCAATTTAACGAAAGTTCGTCAATCACCTGTGGGGTGTTAAGGCTGACTTTACCCCTTGTTATGCTCCTTGAGGGGTGTAGTTTCCAAAATAGAGTGCCATGTGTTTTTTTTTACTGTTCTGGCATCATGGGGGTTTCCTGAATGCGACATGCCCCCCAAAAAACCATTTCAGCAAAATTCGCTCTCCAAAAGCCCACTGTCGCTCCTTCCCATCTGAGCCCTCTAGTGCACCCACAGAGCACTTTACATTCACATATGAGGTATTTCCTTACTCGAGAAAAATGGGGTTACAAATTTTGGCGGCCATTTTCTCCTATTACCCATGTGAAAATGAAAAGTATGGGGTAACACCAGCATTTTAGTGTTAAAAATCTCATTTTTCATTTTCACGTCCCACTTTAGCGAAATTTCGTCAATCACCTGTGGGGTATAAAGACTCAATTTACCCCTTGTACCGTTCCTTAAGGGGTGTAGTTTCCAAAACAGTGTGCCTTGTGTTTTATTTTTTATTTTTTTTACTGTTCTGGCATCATGGGGGCTTCGTAAATGAGACATGCCCCCCAAAAAAAAGAATTTCAGCAAAATCCTCTCTCCAAAATGCCATTGCCGCTCCTTTCCTTTTGAGCCCTCTGACAGAGCCTGGAGGTGGCATCAGTATGAGGAGACCATATAGTGGCTGAATGACTGCCTGGAGTTTTTTGGCAGCATGAGGAGACCAAATAGTGGCTGAATGGCACAGCCTGGAGTTTATGACAGCATTAGGAGACCATATACTGTCTGCATGGCAAAGCCTGGAGTTGGCGGCAGCATGAGTAGACAATAGGGCTTCACAATCCCTAAGATTAAAAGATGAATTTGAAATTTGAAATGAAAGATTTACGGTAGCTAGTGCTACCATAAAATATTTTTAGGTAATGTCCTGGGCCCAGCTGCATCAGTAAATCATATAGTGACTGAATTGCACAGCCTGGAGCTGGCGGCAGCAGGAGTAGACAATAGGGCTTCACAATCCCTAAGTTTAAAATATGAATTTTAAAATTGAAATTGAAGATTTATGGTAGCTAGTGCTACCATAAAATATTTTTACGTAATGTCCTAGGCCCACCTGCATCAGTAAACCAAATAGTGGCAGAATGGCACAGCCTGGAGTTGGCTGAAGCATGAGGATACCATATAGTGGCTGATTGGCACAGCCTGGAGTTTGTGGCAGCTTGTGGAGACCATAGAGTGTCTTAATGGTACAGCCTGGAGGTGGATGAAGCATGAGGAGACCATATAGTGGCTGAATGGCACATCCTGGAGGTGGCTGAAGCATGAGGATACCATATAGTGGCTAAATTGCACAGCCTGGAGTTTGTGCCAGCATGAGGAGACCATATAGTATCTTAATGGTACAACCTGGAGGTGGGTGACGCATGAGGAGACCATAAAGTGGCTAAATGGCACTGTCTGGAATTGGCTGAAGCATGAGGAGACCATATAGTGGCTGAATGAGACAGCCTGGAGGTGGTAGCAGCAGCATCAGGAGTCCTGAAAGTGACCCTAAGGCAGAGGAATTTCTGAAACTGGGGACTAGTACCTTAATTATATTTTGCAGTATCCATGGCAGCACAATGAAAGAGCCTGGAGGTGGTAGCATCAGCATGAGGAGACCATAGAGCAGCAGAATTAGAGAATAATAACCTACAAAAATCTCCAGCTTTATGTAAACCAAAGAATATAGATATAAGCATGATAGCAAATAAATAATCTTTATTAGAAACCCAAAAATAATGACATAATTGACCCACCCATAAATACATATACAGGACAGGAATAAAAATTCAGCAACAGTGGGGGAACACAGAGTCACAAATAATTCATATATATACATCCGAAAATATATATGACATATGCTTGGGCCAAATGTATAATAATATGCAGCTTAAATCAATCTGCCTAGTTCAAACCCAGACCCAGCATATACCCACAGAAAAGTAAAGTGCATATGCACATATAGCAGTGAAAAAGGTGCCTTATTGTTTATACATCACTGGTTCTCAACAGCCCATATTGCACAAATGCCACAAACAGATGCATAAAAATAATGAAAGTACAAACCAAGTGGTAAGTTACCCCAAAGACTCCAGTGTTCCCCCACCTCACACTCCAACGCGTTTTGTCCCGCTTCATCCGGGAGTGATGAGGAGGGAGGACACACGTAGCTATATATATGTAAAGGCCATCAAATGCGTACCAATCACAAAAAAAAACATGTTGGCGCCAATTGACGCGGCACTTGAGATGCCACTCCCGGCCAGTCCATTGAGCTGGACATACGTCGTCATCTCTGCCGCAATAGAGACGTCACTCGGGAGACGAGAACGAGGTCCAGCGCAGCGAAAAAAACGGGCATGTGCACTCAAGCGCAAGGCGCACAACATACCTTATCAGGTGAGGGAACAATGCCCTGAGATGCCGTTACCTAGAGAACGTTATGCAAGGCAACATATAAATGAAAACTCCACATGAACTTCCTATTATAACCAAAACAATACACACATCATGCAAAATAAGAGTGAATGATGATTGAGTCTAGGTGAAAGTGCACCAAATCAAAGTGCAAAAACCGCAAAACACCGCAAACATAGACCATACAGTGGGCATCAAAAGTTTGGGCACCCCAGGTAAAAATGTGTATTAATGTCCATAAAGAAGCCAAGGAAAGATGGAAAAATCTCCAAAAGGCATCAAATTACAGATTAGACATTATTATAATATGTCAACAAAAGTTAGATTTCATTTCCCACATTTACACTTTCAAAATAACAGAAAACAAAAAAAATGAGATCTGCAAAAGTTTGGGAACCCTGCAGAGTTCATATCATGTACTGCCCCCATTGGCAAGTATCACAGCTTGTAAACGCTTTTTATAGTCAGCCAAGAATCTTTCAATTCTTGTTTGAGGTATCTTTGCCCATTCTTCCTTACAAAAGTCTTCCAGTTCTTTGAGATTTCTGGGCTGTCTGTCACGCACTGCTCTTTTAGGGTCTATCCATAGATTTTCAATTATGTTGAGGACAGGAGATTGTGAAGGCCATGGCAAAACCTTCAGTTTACGCCTATTGATGTGATCCCCCGGGGATTTCGAGGTGTGTTTAAGATCATTATCCATTTGTAGAAGCCATCCTCTCTTTAACTTCAGCTTTTTCACAGATGGCATCAAGTTAGCATCCAAAATTTGCTGAAATTTTATTGAATCCATTTTATTGAACATCGTGAGATGTTCCCTGTGCCACTGGCTGCAATACGACCCAAAAGCATGATTGATCCAACTCCCATGCTTAACAGTTGGACAGAGGTTCTTTTCATTAAATTCTGTTCCCCTTCTTCAGCATCAGCATGAGGAGACCATGTGGCGGCACAGTGACAGTGCCTGGAGGTGGCAGCCCCAGCATGAGAATACCATATGGTAGCACAATGACAGAGCGTGGAAGTGGTAGCATCAGCATGAGGAGACCATAGAGCAGCATAATGAGAGAGCCTGGAGGTGGCAGCATCAGCATGAGGAAACCATAGAGCAGCACAATGACAGAGCCTATAGGTGGCATAATCAGCATGAGGGCCATGTCAACTAAGGGTTGAGTCTGAGGAATCCACCAACTGTTGACTGGGGGTGTTGGATGTCACTTGGGTTGAAGTGGATGACTGAGTGAACCAATCAATGACGGTTGCTGGGTTGCAGGTCGCAAAACAACTGCTAGCTGACACTGGGAGTTCAAACCTCTCACTGCAACTCTGGCTGGCACACATCCCTACTCTGCTGAGACCTCTGCTTGCGCCTGATGAATTTAGGCCTCTGATACTCCTCTGTGCACGTCCTGGCACTACTCTGCATTACATACTTATTGTGTATATGAGGGGAGTACATTACGCTTCACTACACTTAAAACAGTATTTGACTAGAATAGCTGCAGGTGTGTACTATTGGCTGTCCTTTCACAATATCCAGGCCCTTGAGAGTTTAACAGGTACAAAATAGTACACAACCTAGATGTACGTATGTGGTATGCACTTATGAGGGCAGATAAATGTTCTACAGTACGCATCAAAAATTATTTGAGTAAAACACTAGCCGGTGATTACTTTCGACTGCCATTTCACAGTATTTAGGTCCTTGACAGATTAACAGGTACAAAATAGTAAACTACTTAGACGTAGGTTTGTGTTATGCACTTATGAGGGTAGAAAATGCGCTACAGTATGCTTAAAAAAACTTATTTTGGTAAAACACCAGCTGGGGATTACTTTACCCTGGCCTTTCACAGTATCTAGGCCCTTAAGAGTTTACCAGGTACAAAATAGTACACTACTTAGATGTAGGTATGTGGTATGGACTTATAAGGGCAGAGAAATGCGCTATATTGCACTTAAAGCGTACTCACTCACTCAAAAAACAAAACTGTTATATGTTACTCAGTATCTCATCCTAATCATGTACATGTTCTTTGTATGTGTCTGTGACCTACATTTCTTTCAGAATTAGCTTTATTTCTGAAATACCTTAATTCTGTCCACCAGAAACAGTGGGTTGGGTACTTACTGTGATAACCACTCCCCTCTCCTCCCCCTCCCTCTCCTCAGTCCAGTGCTTCCCAACCAGGGTGCCTTCAGCTGTTGCAAAACTAAAACTCCCAGCATGCCTGCACAGCCAAATGATGTGTGGGCATGCTGGGAGCTGTAGTTTTGCAACAGCTGGAGGTAGTCCCCTTTATTACACACACACATGCTTCATATATTCTTACACATACACATTAGATAGACACACTGATATCCACACATACACATATATCCACACACACACACACATACACACACATGCTTGGACAATTACTTTTTCGTCTGTGCATGTTTCTGCCTCTCTCACTGCTGTCTGTTGTGTGAGATCCCGGCAGCAGTCTTCCTGCCTCTCCCCCTCCCCTTATCTTCACATGAGTCTCTGCAGTGTGTACAGCCCCTCCCCCCTCCAAAAATGTCCCGGAATCCAGGACGCAGCAGTGTTCACAGAAGCAGTGAATGTGTTCCAGGAGGCAGAGGGGGCAGTTCTTTGACTGGATTTTTCAGTATGAAATACTGATAATTTTCTAATGAAAGCAATTGCAAAACCTATTGGTTTTGCACGCTTTACAACATATCAAAAGTTTTTATATCTGACAGTGCCTATTTAACCCCTTAACGACGCAGGATATATTTACGTCCTGCGCTGGCTCCCGAGATATGAAGCGGGATCGCGCCGCGATCCCGCATCATATCGCGTCGGTCCCGACGCTCATCAACGGCCGGGACCCGCGGCTAATATCACACATCGCCGTTCGCGGCGATGTGCGGTATTAACCCTTTAGAAGCGGAGGTCAAAGCTGACCGCCGCTTCTAAAGTGAAAGTGAAAGTGACCCGGCTGCTCAGTCGGGCTGTTCGGGACCGCCACGGGACCTATAACACTGCAAAAAAATTGTAAAAAAAAAGTGTTAATAAAGGTCATTTATGCCCTTCCCTAATAAAAGTTTGAATCACCCCCCTTTTCCCATAAAAAAAATAAAACAGTGTAAAAAAAATTAAAATAAACATATGTGGTATTGCCGTGTGCGTAAATGTCCGAAGTATAAAAATATCATTAATTAAACCGCACGGTCAATGGCGTACGCGCAAAAAAATTCCAAAGTCAAAAAAAGCGCATTTTTGGTCACTTTTTATACCATGAAAAAATGAATAAAAAGTGATCAAAAAGTCCAATCAAACCAAAATCATACCGATAAAAACTTCAGATCACGGCGCAAAAAATTAGTCCTCATACCGCCCCGTACGTGGAAAAATAAAAAAGTTATAGGGGTCAGAAGATGACATTTTTAAACGTATGAATTTTCCTGCATGTAGTTATGATTTTTTCCAGAAGTGCGACAAAATCAAACCTTTATCAGTAGGGTATCATTTTAACCATATGGACCTACAGAATAATGATAAGGTGTAATTTTTACCGAAATATGCACTGCGTAGAAACGGAAGCCCCCAAAACTTATAAAATGGGTTTTTTTCTTCGATTTTCTCGCACAATGATTTTTTTTTCCGTTTCGCCATGCATTTTTGGGTAAAATAACTAATGTCACTGCAAAGTAGAATTGGCGACACAAAAAATAAGCCATAATATGGATTTTTAGGTGGAAAATTGAAAGGGTTATGATTTTTAAAAGGTAAGGAGGAAAAAACGAAAGTGCAAAAACGGAAAAACCCTGAGTCCTTAAGGGGTTAAAACAGTATCTGAGTACAACACCAGCCGTTGAGTAACTTTGCCTGGACTTTCACAGTATCTAGGCCCTTGACAGATTAACAGGTACAAAATAAAGCACTAGTACTTATCTTTCTATTATGTCCTCTTTAATTTTTTTTCCCTCACTCTCTATTTCCACTAACATATACCCTAGCCTAGAAGGACTGTTTTTACTCCAATTGCTTTTCCTCTATATTTTTGGCACATCGGGTTATGTGCAACACAGTATCCTCGGCTAGGCTCTTATGTTTTATGTAGAGTTCCAACTCTTTTTAATTTGTATCACAAAATAGAACACTACTTAGATGTAGGTATGTGGTATGCACTTATGAGGGCAGAAAAATGCGTTATATTACACTTAAGAAAACTTATTTTTGTAAAACACAAGCCGGTGAGTACTTTTACCTGGCCTTTCACAGTATGTAGGCCCTTGAGAGTTTACCAGGTACAAAATAGTATACTACTTAGATGTTTGTATGTGGTATGCACTTATGAGGGCAGAAAAATGTGCTACAGTACACTTAAAAAAAGTCTCTGAGTACAACACCAGCCAGTGATTACTTTTGCCTGGACTTTCACAGTACCTAGGACCTTGACAGATTAACAGGTACAAAATAGAACATACCACTTAGATGTAGGTATGTGGTATGCACTTATGAGGGCAGAAAATGCGCTACAGTACGCTTAAAAAACATATTTTAGAAAAACACCAGCCGGTGATTACTTTTCCCTAGCCTTTCACAGTATCCAGGCCCTTGAGAGTTTACGAGGTACAAAATAGTACACTACTGAGATGTAGGCATGTGGTATGCAATTATGAGGGCAGAAAAATGCACTACAGTACACTTAAAAAATGTATTGGAGTAAAACACCATCCAGTGCTTAATTTTGGCCAGTGATTAGTTTTCCCTAGCCTTTCACAGTATCTAGGCCCTTGAGAGTTTACCAGGTACAAAATAATACACTACTGAGAAGTAGGCATGTGGTATGCACTTATGAGGGCAGAAAAATGCGCTACAGTACACTTAAAAAATGCATTGGAGTAAAACACCATCCAGTGATAAATTTTGACTGTACTTTCACAATATGTAGGCCCTTGATAGACAATAAGGTTCAAAATAGTATACCACTTAGATGTAGGTATGTGGTATACACTTATGAGGGCAGAAAAATGCACTACAGTACACTTAAAAAGTATCTGAGCACAACACAAGCCGGTGAGTACTTTTGCTTGGACCTTCACAGTATCTAGGCCCTTGACAGATTAACAGGTACAAAATAGAACACTACTTAGATGTAGTTGTGTGGTATACACTTATGAGGGCAAAAAAATGCACTATAGTACGCTTAAGAAAACTTATTTTAGTAAAACACCAGCCGGTGATTACTTTTCCCTGGCCTTTCCCAGCATTCCTCTCCCCATTTATTAACATGTGGATCTGCCATTTTAGATGCCCTGGACGGCACTAAATGGAGTTTAATGAAGTGATTTGCGCAATAGAATCACAGTGATATTCGCATTCATTGCAAATTGAATTTTTCATGAAAAATTTGTAATGAATTCTGGTTCGTCAGCTTCGATTCGCTCATCTCTAGTGATCAATTTTTTGGAGGTAATTTTTTGCTGCAAACCTTGTTTTGAGAAATTTGTTGTATAAAATCAGTCTGCGTAGTGCAGTTACACGCTGACAGCAGAGGATGTTGACTACACTTTTTTTATAATGAGCACTGGAAAATTTGAAATAGCTATTGACTAATTTAAAGAATGTTCTGGTGTACAGTCGATACGACCCATCGAGATACACAACTTCATCTAAAAATTCTGCATGGTTATTCTAAACTATTTGTGTGAAATGGAGGCCCCACTTGTTGGTATTAAGAAAAGATAGAAATCAAAGATGTCATCAATAACTTATAAAAAACACAGAATTTAAAAAGGGGATGAAATCTGAGGAAGATGGCTAGTACCCTCGAAACATGTCATTCACATAAAATTTTACTAAATAAAGAAGCACCACTGATGTTCAACCACATTTGGAGTATTCTGGAATTCTTCTCTAAAGCAAGCAGAGACTGAATGTGCGTGAGGTAGTTTTTTCTCCTTCCCCTGCCAATTATGGTTATAGTTTCCTTTAAATGAGATTATCCAGGAATAGAATAACAGAGCTAACCTCTTCCGAAAACAGCACCACACCTGTCCTTAGGTTGTGTGGGATATTATATCTTGGCTCCATTCACTTCAATGAAGCTCAGCTGCAATGCCACATACAATCTAAGGACAGGTGTGGTGCTGCTTTGAAGAAATCAGTTCTGTTTTTCTCAGAAGCCAAAGACAAATGATGTATAGATATATCAAGGGCCAATGCAATGATCTCTTACATGACCTATTTGTACCCTAGACTGAATCAATTACAAGGGGTTATCCTCTACTCCTAGAGGAGAAGATATACAGTATGTATACAGCTAAATAGAAGGGGATTTTATACTATAAAATCAGTGATCTTTCTGCCAGAGGAAATGGTCATAATATACTTAAGAATTCAAAATGGTCCTGAATTCTGGAGGAGGGTCAATGATCCAGGGATTAGGCGATTCAGAGTTTGGAAGGAATTGTTAGTAAAATTGGCTTAAACCTCATGTTTTTGTTTTTTTCTTTTTTGCCTTATTCTGGATCAACACTTCTGAGTTATAAGCTGAACAAAGTGAATGCTCTTTTCCAGTACAAACTATGGGGGAGATTTATTAAAAACCTGTCCAGAGGAAAAGTTGTCCAGTTGCCCATAGCAACCAATCAGATTGCTTCTTTCATTTTTTTTTTAAAAGACCTCTGAAAAATTAAAGAAACAATTTGATTGGTTGCTATGGGCAACCCAGCAACTTTTCCTTTGGACAAGTTTTTATATGTTACCTTATAGATGTTACAATATTCTGTATTAAAAGGGATAATAGAAAAGTTTATTTTATGTGATTTAAATTGGACATGCACACGTTCTAGCAAGACAAAGGGTACATTTCCAAAATCTGTACACCTAAGAACATTGTTCAATTGCTCATATATCTACTTTTATACAAGCACTAGCTAGCCATCCTCTTTTCATTGCAGTTATGTTGTATGTTCTTAGTCTATCTATTATATTAACAGCAGCATTGCTCTTTATTTTAAGCATAATAGATTTATAATAGATATGCTATTTGCTTCATTTGATTTGTTTCTGTTGTGTCTGACAAGTTAAGCTCCTCAATATACCATTGTAACAAGATACTGCAAATATAAAATATGAATGCATTGATAAACCCCAGGCACTTCTTACTGAGAATCTAATCTATACCCTGTAGAATGCCAGTGCTAAGTAAATATATAAATGAATGTAGACTAAAGCATTTGATGTTTGAGAAGCATGACATTCCCCTGGGAACAAAATATGTTTCTTACTCTATTCGTAGGCGTCCTTCCATTAAAATGAGTGGAAATTGTTATCATTTTGTGTTAATGGTCGAATTGATGGTCAGTGAATTAGAAAAAGAGCTTTATAGTTTATAGTAATGCCATGTAATATATCTGAAAACATTCCTCTTACAGTGCTTATGATGCATAAGAGCATGTTATTCATCACTGTCCAGTCTTCATACAGAAAATTATTAATTATTGAGTAGATAAATGTGTTCCTTAACAGGGGGGAATGCATATGTGGCATTTCCCTTTGTGCTGCGCTCTTTGCACTTTCATAGTGTTCCCTCTTCTTGGCTCCAATAGAATCATCTGTCACATCATATTTCCACAGTAAAACAAAGCAGATGTGTAATTAACTTTTCAAAGCAAATTTATCTCAGCCTTTCTATGCCCCCCATTTCATGGCTTATGTCCATTTTAAGCACAGAAAATTCTGATCACATGCTACAAATTTAAATATTTGCAGCCATGAGAATGATGACAAGCACAAACCTCCTCAAGTAGAGTCTCAAGGCTCTATTTCTTTCAGCGTAACTAAAGGATTCAATTATAACGTTGACATGAGGACACATTATATTAACCAAAACACTGCAGCGTATTTAAACAAGGAAGAAATCTACTTGTGAATGTTATCATATATGCCAGACTGAAAGAGCAATATTTTGACTAGATTCTTGACTTATGTATAAATAATCAGGCTTCAACCTTAACACTAGAGGACTGGGATGTGGCATGTACCTGGTACTCGCTTTACAGTTAGCATTGATGATAAATTATGGCCTTTTGATCCTTTAGGGGCTTCTGAGTGCTGGTTGCGTCTCCAATCCACATTCTTGTAATCAGTTCAATCTAAACCTTTCAGAAGCCAGGAAGATATTATTTTGGTGCTTCTAAGTTTAAGTGCTAATCTATCAAAGACTCAGTATAGAGATCTCAAGGTAACGTTCTTTAAGATGCATCTGCTTCTCATCTGTGGTGCCCTGGCCTATGGGTTAGATTTCTCTTGCTTAAGAACACTCTTTACACTGTATATTTAGTCTGCATTTGGACATAGCAATTTTTCATTATACAAGTAATAAATATTAACTATGTAGAGGTGATCACTTAACATATATACTTCTTTCCTGGGAAGTAGATAAATGGTTAATCCATTTATATACACAGATGGATATCTGTGCCTTAGCAAAAGTGTGTGTGTGTGCATGTGTGTGTATAAAACTATATAAAAAAATAGATAGATAGATAGATAGATAGATAGATAGATAGATAGATAGATACGGCGAGATTTATCAAAACCTGTCCAGAGGCAAAGTTGCCCAGTTGCCCATAGCAACCAATCAGCTTGCTTCTCTCATTTTAACAAGGCCTCTACAAAATGAAGAAGCAATCTGATTGGTTGCTTTGGGCAATTGGGCAACTTTTCCTCTGGACAGGTTTTGACAAACTTGAATTTCAGTATAATATGCTAAGTTTGTGTGTGTGTGTGTGTGTGTGTGTATATATATATGAAAAGGCTTAATAATTAAACACAAATCTATAACCAAAGCCATAAAGAAACACAACTCTTTAAAGGGGTACTCCCGTGGAAAACTTTTTGCCAGAAAGTCAAACAGATTTGTAAATCACTTCTACTAAAAAATCTTAATCCTTCCAGTACTTTTTAGGGGCTGTATACTACAGAGGAAATTTATTTCTTTTTGGATTTCTCTTATGTTACGACTACGGTGCTCTCTGCTGACCTCTGCTGTCCATTTTAGGAACTGTCCAGAGCAGGAGAAAATCCCCATAGCAAACACATGCTGCTCTGAACAGTCCCTAAAATGGATAGCAGAGGTCAGCAGAAAGCACTGTGGTCGTGACATAAGAAAAATCCAAAAAGAAAAAAATGTAGTATACAGCCCCTAAAAAGTACTGGAAGGATTAAGATTTTTTAATAGAAGTGATTTACAAATCTGTTTAATTTTCTGTTGTTACGCCGAGCGCTCCGGGTCCCTGCTCCTCCCCGGAGCGCTCGCGGCGTTCTCCTCTCTGCAGCGCCCCGATCAGACCCGCTGACCGGGAGCGCTGCACTGTCACTGCCGGCGGGGATGCGATCCGGGTCGCATCCCAATCTACTCACCTGTCCCGTTCCCCGGCTGTCACATCCCGGCGCACGCGGCCCCACTCTCTAGGGCGCGCGCGCGCCGGCTCTCTGAGATTTAAAGGGCCAGTGCACCACTAATTGGTGCCTGGCCCAATCAGTGTCAATTAGCTTCCCTGCTCCATGTGAATATAAAAACCCACTTCCCCTTCCTGTCCTTGCCGGATCTTGTTGCCTCAGTGCCTAGTAATAGCGTTTTGTGAGTGCCCTTACCAGTGTTACCAGACCTTCTGCTGTTGCCCTTGATTACGAACCTTGCCGCCTGCCCTGACCTTCTGCTACGTCAGACCTCGCCTCTGTCTAGCCCTCCTGTACCACGCCAGTCTCAGCAGTCAGTGAGGTTGAGCCGCTACCGGTGGACACAACCTGGTTGCTACCGCCGCAGCAAGACCATCCCGCTTTACGGCGGGCTCTGGTGAAAACCAGTAGCAACTTAGAACCGGTCCTCGCCAATCCCTCTCTGACACAGAGGATCCACCATCAGCCTGCCGAATCCTGACAGTAGATCCGTCCATGGATCCCGCTGAGGTGCCGCTGCCAAGTCTCGCTGACCTCGCCACCGTGGTCGCCCAACAAGGACAACAGCTGTCGCAGTTGACCGCCATGCTACATCAGCTTCTGCCTCTACAGAAGCAACCATCTCCTCTGCCAGCTCCTGCTTCTCCTCCGCAGCAGGTTACAACTTCCAGACTCCGCTTGTCCCTACCTGACAAGTTCGATGGGAACTCTAAATTGTGCCGTGGGTTCCTGTCCCAGTGTTCCTTGCCCTTGGAGATGATGTTGGACCAATTCCCCACTGAACGGTCTAAGGTGGCTTTCTTGGTCAGTCTCCTGTCTGGAAAGGCCTTTTCATGGGCCACACCGCTATGGGACCGCAACGATCCTGCCACTGCTACAATCCAGTCCTTCTTCGCTGAAGTTCGTAGTATCTTTGAGGAGCCAGCCCGGGCCTCCTCAGCCGAGACTGCTTTGCTGAACCTCGTCCAAGGGAGTTCTTCCATAGGCGAATACGCCATCCAGTTTCGTACCCTCGCCTCAAAGCTATCCTGGAACAATGAGGCCCTCTGCGCAACCTTCAAGAAAGGCTTATCCAGTCACATCAAAGATGTGCTGGCCGCACGAGAAATTCCTGCTACCCTATCTGAACTTATCCAGTTGGCCACTTGCATTGATATGCGTTTTTCTGAAAGACACCCGGAGCTCCGCCAGGAAAAGGACCTTGATCTCTGGGTACCTCTCTCCCAGAATCCTCTGTAATCTACTCATGTGCCTCCCGCCGAGGAGGCTATGCAAGTGGATCGGTCTCGCCTGACCCAAGAAGAGAGGTCTCGTCGCAGAGATGAAAATTTATGCCTGAACTGCGCTAGTACCGAACATTTCCTAGTGGACTGCCCTATTCGTCCCCCGCGTCTGGGAAACGCACGCACGCACCCTGTTCATGTGGGAGTGGCATCTCTTGGCATAAATTCTGCCTCTCCACGTCTGACTGTACCTGTGCAGATTTCTTCTTCCGCCAATTCCTCCTTCTCAGCAGTGGCCTTCTTGGACTGAGGTTCTGCAGGAAACTTTATTTTGGCCTCTTTCGTTAATAGGTTCAGTATCCCAGTAACCCGTCTCGTCAAATCGCTCTATATTTCTTCTGTCAACGGAGAAAAATTGGACTGCACTGTGCGCTACCGCACAGAACCCCTGCTTATGAGCATTGGACTGCATTATGAAAAGATAGAACTTCTTGTTCTGCCCAACTGCACCTCTGAAGTTCTTCTCGGCCTGCCATGGCTCCAACGTCATGCTCCTACCCTTGACTAGACCACCGGGGAGATCAAAAGTTGGGGTCCTTCTTGTCTCAAACGATGCCTCACATCTGCTTCCATTTGTCAAACCCCTGTGGCTCCACCTATACCGGGTCTTCCCAAGGCTTACCAGGACTTTTCTGATGTTTTCTGCAAAAAGCAAGCAGAGATCTTACCTCCTCATAGCCTCCTTCCTGGTACCACCCTGCCCCGTGGCAAGATTCACCCTCTGCCCCCCATCCCCATTCCCACTTCTTCTGGAGTTCCTGCCGTAGATGAAGTAACCCGGGACTTCTCCGTTATCTTGAAGGAGACTCAAGAGTCGCTCCCACTGGCCTCGTCTCGTATGAAGAGACAGGCAGATAAAAAGAGGGGGAGACCTAAGGGGGGGGTACTGTTACGCCTAGCGCTCCGGGTCCCTGCTCCTCCCCGGAGCGCTAGCGGTGTTCTCCTCTCTGCAGTGCCCCGGTCAGACCCGCTGACCGGGAGCGCTGCACTGTCACTGCCGGCGTGGTCGCATCCCAATCTTCTCACCTGTCCCGTTCCCCGGCTGTCACGTGCCGGCGCATGCGGCCCCGCTCTCTAGGGCGCGCGCGAGCTGGCTCTCTGAGATTTAAGGGGCCAGTGCACCACTAATTGGTGCCTGGCCCAATCAGTGTCAATTAGCTTCCCTGCTCCATGTGAATATAAAAACCCACTTCCCCTTCCTGTCCTTGCCGGATCTTGTTGCCTCAGTGCCTAGTGAAAGCGTTTTGTGAGTGCCCTTACCAGTGTTACCAAACCTTCTACCATTGCCCTTGACTACGAACCTAGCCGCCTGCCCTGACCTTCTGCTACGTCTGACCTCACCTCTGTCTATTCCTCCTGTACCACGCCAGTCTCAGCAGTCAGTGAGGTTGAGCCGCTACCGGTGGACACGACCTGGTTCCTACCGCCGCAGCAAGACCATCCCGCTTTGCGGCGGGCTCTGGTAAAAACCAGTAGCAACTAAGAACCGGTCCTCCGGTACGGTCCACGCCAATCCCTCTCTGACACAGAGGATCCACCATCAGCCTGCCGAATCCTGACATCTGTCACCAGTTGTTTAAAAATAAAAAGTTTTTCACGGGAGTACCCCTTTAACCAAAACCTTTTAATTTATACATTTTGTTAAAGCAGATACATCAGTATAATATTCTATCCTTGTTAAGGGCCATCATAAGGGCAGTACAGGGCCAAGGAAAAAAAGTTGTCCAAACTTACCTGTTAGCTGTTATGCATTTTCTTCTTCAAAGGCAATGATGATGATGATGATGATGCACATACCTGGTTTCCTGAATAGCACCTGTTGCACTTAAATGTGAATGCACAGGCCCCAGTCAGTATTCCGGTCCTCCTCCATGATATACCTGCTAAATATCTGTCAATACATGTACACAATGGAATATAACATGGATATTAATAGGGCTCCTGTCTTTCGATCTTATGGGTTTAGACATTTCAAATGGTTGCCCTGTGTCTGAAAGGTTAATAGGCCAAACCACAAAAAACAATGTAAATAAATAAGACTCATTGGTAATGGTCCTACATATTTATAAAGAGTGTGCATAATAATAATGACCAAAATGACCATTATCTGTAATCTGTAAATAAAGGGAAGATTTAGATTGTTGCTATCCTGCTGCACATTTCCAGCAGAGGAAATATTACACTCTAATTATGACATCAAGAGATTTTATTGCAAACTGCAAGCAAATTTCCTCTCTCTCATTCTGCTGCTTGTCTCAATAGACTTGACCAATACACTTTAGGAAAAAAATTCAGCTAAACCCCCAACTTCGGTGAGCCAACCAACTGTCCAAAGTGGGGGCCTCCCATCTCTTCCCCTAAAGATGATGGTAACTTTTCGGTAAAATGAAACATTATATTTATTCTGTAAGTCCATACGGTTACAAGGATACCCAATATATGTAGGTTTTATTTTATTTTCCGACTTAAAAAAATTATAAATACATGCACCAAAATTAGTATGTTTAAAATTGTCATAAATTTTACAACAATTGAGTGCAGATGCACAAAAACTACCGGTGTATAGGACAAGATTGTAACACCGATACAGCGGGGTGGAACAACTGTGTCAAGCACGTCAGCAAGTGACAGCAGCTCCAGGACCGGGAATTACTGTCTCACCATGGTGTCACATAAACGAGGCATAGAGTCAATCCGGGTCTTGGTGATGCAGAGAGTAGACTGGTGCACAAGAAAAATTTTCGTTTCGTTTTGTTTTTTAATTTTGGAAAAAAAATTTGGTTCGGTAAAATTTTCGGGTTTGATTTTTCGGATACATTCGGTATTCTGGTGTTCGGTTTGGTTTTTCAGATACATTCGGTATTCGGGTTTATTCTTTTCTTTCGGACACATTTGGTATTCGGGTACATTAGAATAAATCTTTTTATTCTTTTTTGGACTTTAGCGATCCTAAAAAAATATGGAGATACCTTTTGTATAAACATTTCATAGGGTACTATAAAAAAAAAAAAATTATAAAAAAGATACAGTAGTGATGGAAAAAATTGTATCTAATGAAATGTATCTTTTTTATTATGAAATGTTTATTAATTTTTAAACAGGGATCAATTTATGTGAGCAGATAAAGCACTAAAAATATAGCCGACAATAATAAAAAAGTTTTTCACTTTTTTTTTTTACATTTTATAGGTAGTACTACTACTCCCAACATGGAACACACTGTTCCATGATGGGAGTAGTAGTTACCTGTACTTATTGACAGATCGCCAGGGTTCGTTGCGATCCTCTTGTATAATGTATAGATGCGGCGGCCGCTCTTCTACGGTCTCCTGCCCTGACGTATATATAGAGTTATTCATATTTCCCGCAGAGCTGTGATTGGCCAGATGGTTCCAGCCAATCACAGCTCTCTGTGAGAAATAGGAATATGTGTATATATATACGGCCGTGCAGGGGATCATAGGAGAGGGGCCGCCGCATCCATACATTATACAGGAGCATCACAGCGGGTGTCAAGAGTGATACCCACAGTGATCTTTCCTTTACTACAAGTACTACTACTCCCAACATGGAGTACACTCTGCTCCATGCTGGGAGCTGTAGTACCTGCATTAATAGACAGATCACTGCAGGTGTCAGAAGTTACACTCGCTGCGATATGTCTATTAATGCAGGTACTACAGCTCCCAGCATGGAGCAGAGTGTTCTCCATGTTGGGAGTCGGTGTACCTGCAGTAAGGGACAGATCACAGTGGATGTCACTCCTCCTGACACCCACTGCGATCCTCCTGATGTGAATGTCGGGATCAGCTGTTCTCAAGGCTACAGAGGAGGGAGAACAGCTGACGCTGAGCCGTAGGTATACATCGTATACCTACTGCCCAGCAAGAACTTACAGTGAGCCTGCAATGTGTATACAGTATACACATTGCTGGCTCACTTAACCCCTTGCTGAGCTGTGCGCTATGCGCAAGCCCAGAAAGGAAAGAGTTAACTTACACTGCTGGACAGTGTTAGGTTAACCCTTTGGGCGGTATACACTATATACAGCTATCTATAGATAGCTGTATATAGTGTATACAGAAGACGAAGTCTGCTTACTTCCCTTGAGTCCTGGGCAGGTCAGTGTAGCTCCGCCCCTTAGTGATGACGTCATTAGGGGTGGAGCTACAGACGGGATTCAGGCTAGTCTGAAGCTCTGTTCACATTGTCCATTTTGGATAATGGGAACAGACCCTTCTGCCAGTGTCTACCCAGACAGGGAGACTCCAGCTGTTGCTAAAATACAACTCCCAGCATGCCCAGACAGCCAAAGGCTGTCTGGGCATGCTGGGAGTTGTAGTTTTGCACCAATTGGTGGCTCCCTGTTTGGGTAGACACTGGCAGAAGGGTCTGTTCCCATTATCCAAAATGGACAATGTGAACAGAGCTTCAGACTAGCCTGAATCCCTGAAAAAGCCTGAAAAAATGTCATAAGCTATTTTTTGTGTTTTTTTTTCTTCTTGTTTCCGATCCGTGTATGCAGAGGATTACGGTGGATTCGATGGATTATGGCGGATACATTTTTTTTTCTTTTAATAAAATGGTTAACAAGGGCTGTGGGGGAGTGTTTTTTAAAATACAAATAATTTTTCCAATGTTTTGTGTTTTTTTAATTGAATTTTCAGGCTTAGTAGTGGAAGCCGGTCTTATTGACGAAATTCATTACTAAGCCAGGGCTTAGCGCTAGCCCCAAAAACAGCTAGAGTAACCCCAATTATTACCCCGGTAACCACCGCCGCAGGGGTGCCGGAAAGAGCCGGTACCAACAGGCCCGGAGCATCAAAAATGGTGCTCCTGGGCCTAGGCGGTAACAGGCTGGCGTTATTTAGGCTGGGGAGGGCCAGTAACAATGGTCCATGCCCACCCTGGTAACATCAGGCTGTTGCTGTTTGCTTGGTATTGTGCTGAGAATGAAAATACGGGGAACCCTATGCGGTTTTTTTTAAATATATTTAACCCCTTAAGGACCAAGGGCGTACAGGTACGCCCTTGGACCTGCTCTCCTGATATAACGCAGGGTTACACAGTAACCCCGCGTCATATCACGGCGGGCCCGGCGTCATAGTGAAGCCGGGACCCGCCTCTAATAGCGCGCAGTGCCGATCGCGGCACCGCGCGCTATTAACCCTTTAGCCGCGCGCTCAGAGCTGAGCCGCGCGGCTAAAAGTGAAACTGAAAGTGGCCGGCTAGCTCAGTCGGGCTGTTCGGGATAGCCGCGGCTAATCGCGGCATCCCAAACAGCTGACAGGACAGCGGGAGGGCCCCTACCTGCCTCCTCGCTGTCCGATCGCCGAATGACTGCTCAGTGCCTGAGATCCAGGCATGAGCAGTCATGCGGCAGAATCGTTGATCACTGGTTTCTTATGAGAAACCAGTGATCAGCATAGAAGATCAGTGTGTGCAGTGTTATAGGTCCCTATGGGAACTATAACACTGCAAAAAAAAAGTGAAAAAAAAAAGTGAATAAAGATCATTTAACTCCTTCCCTATTAAAAGTTTGAATCACCCCCCTTTTCCAATAAAAAAAAAAAAACACAGTGTAAATAAAAAGAAAAATGAACATATATGGTATCACCGCTTGCGGAAATGTCCGAATTATAAAAATATATCATTAATTAAACCGCTCGGTCAATGGCGTGCGCACAAAAAAATTCCAAAGTCCAAAATAGTGCATTTTTGGTCACTTTTTATATAATTTAAAAATGAATAAAAAGCGATCAATAAGTCCTATCAATGCAAAAATTGTACCGTTAAAAACTTCAGATCACGGCGCAAAAAATGAGCCCTCATACCGCCCCATACACGGAAAAATAAAAAAGTTATAGGGGTCAGAAGATGACAATTTTAAACGTATTAATTTTCCTGCATGTAGTTATGATTTTTTCCAGAAGTCTGAAAAAATCAAATCTATATAAGTAGGGTATCATTTTAATCGTATGGACCTACAGAATAAAGATAAGGTGTCATTTTTACCGAAAAATGTACTACGTAGAAACGGAAGCCCCCAAAAGTTACAAAACTGCGTTTTTTTTCCAATTTTGTCGCACAATTATTTTTTTTTTCCGTTTCACCATAGATTTTTGGGCAAAATGACTGACGTCATTACAAATTAGAATTGGTGGCGCAAAAAATAAGCCATCATATGGATTTTTAGGTGCAAAATTGAAAGAGTTATGATTTTTTAAAGGCAAGGAGCAAAAAACGAAAATGCAAAAACGGAAAAAACCCCGGTCCTTAAGGGGTTAAATAAAAAAATGCATAGGGTTCCCCGTATTTTCATTCCCAGCACAATGCCAACCAAACAACAACAGTCTGATGTTACTAGGGTGGGCGAGCGAGGACCATTGTTCCTTACAAGAAGAGAGCTTCAAATTTAGAAAAATGCCAAATTTTCAATTTTTTCATAAAATTTTGGAAGAAATGATGCTTATCGACAAAAATTTACCATTGTCATGAAGTAGAATATGTCACGAAAAAACATTCTCTAAATCAGAATGAAAAGTAAAAGCATCCGAGAGTTATTTATGCTTAAAGTGACAGTGGTCAGAATTGCAAAAAATGCTCCCGTCCTTAGGGTTATAATGGGCACCGTCCCCCAGGGAGTTAATTAGTGCCGTTCCATTCATTTCCTCCTCTGTGAACTGAACAAACTCAACTTTACCATATGTTCTGATTCATATCATTACAATGAAATTGTGAGCATCTTTTATCTGGCCAAGTTAAAGGGGTACTCCAGTGTTTTAACTCTTATCCCTTATCCCCAGGTATTAGTGTCTGATTGTGCATCTGATCAGCAAAAGATCTCCTGAACACCCCCTCCCCTCAGGCTCATGTTAGTGCAAAGCAGGGCTGACATGCCCCCTCCATTCATCACTATAAGAGTGGTGGAAAGAAATTTGTACATCACTTGTGTATCTCCGATGCTCCCATAAAGGTGCATATCGAGCAGGAAGAGAGTCAGGGTGCTCCTTAGGAGATAGTGGGAGTTACCAGCTGTAGGACACCTATCTCCTATCTGTGAATAGGGGATAAGTGGTAAAACATGTGAGTACCCCTTTAACGTCACTTAGTTTCTGCAAATTACACAACTCCAGCTCTGAATATTACCAGATCTTGTATCATGCGCACAGATGATAAACTGCATTTATAATTATATTTGAATTAAACAGAAAATCTCATTTTTTTCCCCCGATAGAATCCAATATTAATCTGCCTAAAGGTTAGCTTAGAGCTTTTCATGCTGTTCAGTGCTATTTATTAAAAGATCCACCCCTACCCTTGTAACTTCCATCTGATTTCATGTGCTTACTATGCAAATGGTAAGCCATGGTTATAGCGGTTATTGTTCTTTATCTTAATACATGACATGACCCTTTATCAGAATTAGCTCCACATATCTCTAATTTGGCAGGGCTGTAAAAAAAAAAAAAAAAAGCCTTTTCATCTGTGATTCTACATAGAGAGCAATTAGCTGAACGAAGGAGAAGTTGTACATAATCATTGGGCACAATTAATACCACAATAAATAATAGAACAGTCAAAATTAATTTCTCTAAAGAACAGCCCAAAAATGGAACCTCCTGCTCTTGAAGTCATTTTAAATGAGCCTTTTTTCTACATAATATTACAATATATAACTCTCTAATGTGGAAGCCAAACATGCAAGTCCATATTTAGTATTCTTTTATTTGAGTCCCGCTGAGGTATTGCTAACTGTAGGCATACATATTTCTGCATAAGTATACTTCTATTTTGTATCAAACAACACACGTTTATTGATATAACATTATACTTTATGCCATTACGAAATAATTAGACTTCCTCTTTCTAACCAATAATATTAACTACAGCAGTCAATACTTACATTTCCATTAAATTCAGTTGCCATGGGCTGAATTTTATAACTATAGAATATATTTCTTACATGCAACCCATTTAAGCCTATAGCTAGAGGTTGATTTGTTTGGAAAAATGAAAAAAAAAAAATCAATGTGTGTCTGAAAAGCAGTCAATAGAAATAAGAAATGTTCAAGTATTGCATTCATTATAGAAAATATATGGACTTGGGCATTTCCAAAGAGGTTATATTTCTAATATTTGAAGCACCTTGCTTAATATATACTAAATTACTTTTATTACATTATTCTTGTCTATTCCCGTTCGGTTTGCTCTAAATAAAACTCATTAATTGTATGCTAAAATTGTTACTAGTTAAAAAAAATAAAAATAAAAAAATAAATAAATGTCTAAGGGAGGGAAGGGAAAGGGGCTAACGTGGGCTTAGCTTGGCATGGTGGGGGCATGCATGTGGCACACCCTCCTCATATAACTTTAGGGCCAACATGGAACACCTACATTTGCTGAAATATATACCAACTGCAAAAACAGTGAAGAAATCTAAGCATGCATGGGATATGCATGAGGCTATCCTTCATACAACACAGGGCCAAGGGACTATTGATAGTATTCACAATAATAGGAAGACTAGATGGGCCGAATGGTTCTTATCTGCCAACACATTCTATGTTTCTAAAATGTAAAATAAAACAATTCCAATATAAATTTCATATTGTTGTAATTGCATGGATCAACAAAATAAAGTTAACAAGTCATTTTTTTACAGAAAAGGGCATTGCTTAGAAATGGAAGTTCCAAAATGGCTGTTTTTTTTTCTTTCAAATTTTCCCCACAAATAATAATACCGTATATACTCGAGTATAAGCCGACCCGAATATAAGCCGAGGCCCTAATTTCACCCCCAAAACCCAGGAAGTTATTGACTCGACTATAAGCCTAGGGTGAGAAATACATCATCCTCCCATGTCATCATCCAGACCCCCGTCATCATCCAGACCCCCGTCATCATCCCCCCCCTTCATCATCACCACCTGTCAATCCCTTCATCAGTGGTCTTCAACCTGCAGACCTCCAGATGTTGCAAAACTACAACTCCCAGCATGCCCGGACAGCCATTGGCTGTCCGGGTATGCTGGGCGTTGTAGTTTTGAAACATCTGGTGGTCCGCAGGTTGAAGACCACTTCGGCCTTCGTCATCATCCAGACCCCCCCTTTTGTTTTCTACTTACCTCCCCTCCTTGGGAAGGAAGGGTCAGCTGGTCCGGGCCATCTATGCTGCAGGGACCTTCCGGTGGGAAGGGTTAGTCGTTCCGGGCTGTCCATTTTCACTGGGGGGGCCTCTTCTCCTTGCTCCGGGCCTGCCCCGGACTAGTGACGTTGCCTTGACGACGACGCACAGGGACGTTCATGCACGTCCCTGTGCGTCGTCGTCAAGGCAACGTCACTAGAACGGGGCAGGCCCAGACTGCGGAGAAGAGGGCCCCTTGGTGAAAATGGACAGCCCGGACTGTCCGGTCATGCTGTGAGTTGTAGTTTTGCAACATCTGGAGGTCCGCAGGTTGAAGACCACTGAGAAGGGATTGACAGGCGGAAAGTTCACTCAAGTATAAGCCGAGGGAGGCGTTTTCAGCACAGAAAATCATGCTGAAAAACTCGGCTTATACTCGAGTATATACGGTAATAGATTTTGTGGTAAAACTAATAATGTCATAAGTACAATTGGTATATCCAAACCCACAGGCCGAAGCCGAGGTAAAAAAAAAAAAAAAAAAAAAAAAGCTCTAATAATGAATCCCCACCCTGAAAATTCTTTACTTTATTAGTGATAATTGATAAAACTCTGTGATTAACAAACACTTTTAAAATACCAGGCTGACACTGACTATGTTGTTAGTCCAAACTGAATATTTCTTCAGTGCTGCAGTGCTCTGTTAACTAAGTCATTGGCCCTTATTTACTAAGAGTGGAGTGTAGGTTTCTTTGTGGGGTTTAATTCCCTATGTGTTAGCCTATATTTAAATCTTTAACACTAGTGTTGGGCGCGAATATTTGCATTTTGAATTTTTATTGCGAATATTGCAAATTCGCGAATTTGCGAATATTGCGAATATATTCGCTATATATTCAAAATTGCGAATATTTGTTTTTCCACATATGCGCATATTCGCATATGGGAATATTCGCATATGCGCATATTCGCATATGTGAATATTCCCATATCCCTTCTTCACATTCGCATATCCCTTCACTTGTGGGCCAATTAGAATGATGCAAATACACTTGTCAGACGTTATCAACAACATCCCTAGCAACCAATAGTAAAATTACCTACCCCCTCACCGTTTTCTTCCTCGAATACGCGAATATGCAAATATTCACATATGCGAATATAAAGAATACACAAAATTCCTGAATATAGGACGAATATTCGTCTATATTTTTGTGAAATATCGCAAATTTGAATATGGCCAATGTCGCTCATCACTATTTAACACTAGCCCCCTCGTTGCGTCCAAAACATCCTCAGTAGGGTGATGGGCAGAGACAATGGCAGTGGGTTTGGATGTAATGTATATAGGTGCATAACCCACGCTAAGAATGGTTTACTTTGATTAAGTAATATTGGTGGTGCTATTAGAAGGTGAGAAGTTAAAGGGGTAGTCCGGAGGAAAAAGAAAAATTTTCAAATCAACTGGTTGTGCAGATTTGTAAATTACTTCTATATAAAAATCTCAAGCCTTCCATTACTTCACAGCTGCTTTATGCTCCAGTGGAAGTTGTGTAGTTCTTTCCAGTCTGACCATAGTGGTCTCTGCTGCCTCCTCTGTCTGTGTCAGGAACTGTCCAGAGCAAAAGCAAATCTCTAAAGCAAACCTCTCCTGTTCTAGACAGTTCCTAAAACAGACGGAGGTGGCCGCAGAGAGCACTGTGGCCAGATTAGAAGGAACTACACAATTTTCTCTGTAGTATACAGCAGCTGATAAGTACCGAAAGGCTAAAGATTTTTAAATAGAAGGAATTTACAAATCGGTTAAACTTTCTGGCACCAAATGATTTAAAAACAAAGATGCAAAAATTAAGAATCCCTGTGTTCTTAACCCCTACAGGACCTATGACGTACCGATACATCATGAGTCCGCTCCCGTTCTATAACGCAGGGCTACGGGGTGGCCCCGCATCATAGCGGGTCGGGCCCGGCGGGTCGGTCCCATCTAACAACGGCCGGGACCCGTGGCTAATAGCGCTCGGCACTGATCGCGGTGCCGCGTGCTATTAACCCTTTAGACGCGGTGTTCAAAGTTGAACGCAGCATCTAAAGTGAAAGTAAATCGTTGCCGGTTAGCTCATGGGGCTGTTCGGGATGTCCGCGGCAAAATCACAGCATCCCGAAGACCTGTGACACAGCAGGAGGGTCCCTTACCTTGCCTCCTGCTCATGCCTGAGATCCAGGCATGAGCAGTCCAGCGGCAGAATTATTGAGCAATGGTTTCCTATGAGAAACCAGTGATCAATGTAAAAGATCAGTGTGTGCAGTGTTATAGCCCCATATGGGAGCTACAACACTGCAAAAAAAAAGTGAAAAAAAAGTGAATAAAGATCATTTAACCCCTTCCCTGATAAAAGTTTGAATCACCCCCCTTTTCCCATTTAAAAAAAAACTGTGTAAATAAAAATAAAAATAAACATGTTTGGTATCTCCGCGTGCGGAAATGTCTGATTTATAAAAATATATTGTTAATTAAACCACACGAACAATGGCATACGCGCAAAAAAAATTCAAAATAGCGTCTTTTTGGTCACTTTTTATATCATGAAAAAATGAATAAAAAGCGATCAATAAGTCCTATGAATACAAAAATGGTACCACTAAAAACTTCAGATCATGGCGCAAAAAATGAGCACTCATACCGCCCCATATGCGGAAAAATAAAAAAGTTATAGGGGTCAGAAGACAATTTTCCTGCATGTAGTTATGATTTTTTCCCGAAGTACGACAAAATCAAACCTATATAAGTAGGATATCATTTTTATCATATGGACCTACAGAATAAAGAGAATGTGTCATTTTTACCTAAAAATGTACTGTGTAGAAACGGAAGATCCCAAGAGTTACATAATGGCGTTTTTTTTTTCAATTTTGTCTCACAATGATTTTTATTCCCATTTTAGATTTTTGGGTAAAATGACTGATGTCATTACAAAGTAGAATTGGTGTCGCAAAAAATTAGCCATCGTATGGATTTTTAGGTGCAAAATTGAAAAAGTTATGATTTTTTTAAAGGTAAGGAGGAAAAAACGAAAATGCAAAAACAGAAAAACCCCAGGTCCTTAAGGGGTTAAAGAAGATATCCAGCGGGAAAAACTTTTCCCCCTGTGATCTCCCGTACGGTGCCTGGCTCTACTCTTGGGATGTTTTGCACCCAGCAAGGAAGCTGGTCGAAACCGGAGAGGCAGAGACACACAAACACAGGGATTTATCATTTTTGCACTTTTATTTTTAAGCGGGGTCAGAACCCCCACCATCAAACTCTTATTCCCTGTCCTGCGGATAGGTTATACATTTCTTTTCCTCTGGATATCGTTTTTAAGGGTTAAACTTGGATACATTTTGTATTCATGCTACTTGGAGCCTGCTAGAATACAGTTATTACTAGTAAGTATGCACAAAGTAAAAAAACGGTCCAGCACAGGTTTGCAGGTAAAAAACAGCTTCTTCTTTTATTGGGTCAGTTCCGACAAGACAAATAAGCCTTATTTGTCTTGTCGGAACTGACCCAATAAAAGAAGAAGCTGTTTTTTACCTGCAAACCTGTGCTGGACCGTTTTCTTACTTTGTGCATACATTCGGTCAGGGACGCTGCTGATCAGGCCCGCGCACAGGTGCAGGGAGGAGGAGGTGAGCTGTCGCTCTGATTTACTAGTAAGTATGTTGAGGCATCAGAGGAATAGGTTGAGGGGCCTTGCTCTAGAACATAGTCATTACACCATGTTATGTATTTAGTATTTCTTTTAGAAGACAATCCAAGATAAGGAGTAGGATAGGAATATACATGAAATAGAAAATTATTGGTTTTAGAAATGTCAGTGTTCACGGAATGCAAAGCAAAACATAACTGGTAGCAAGCCTGAAGATTTACAATGTGAATATCATTTTTTTGATTGGCAAAGCATGAAAAAAATAAAATACAATATTCAACTAGTGGTGTCTTTTTTTTTTTTATCTGCCAGCAAGATTACTGGGGAACACAAGTAGGTCTGATATTGTATAACACGTTATGCTTAAGTGTGCTACACTCCCACCCTTTACAACCCAGGTAAGTGTGCATTAGCTATGATGCATGTAGTGTATTGTGTGCATCGACGTTCACAAAATTCTTTGTGCAATGTGCTCTTACAGCCACAGTAGTAAGTGTATAGTGAGGGGCCACTTACTTCATTTGCTTGACTCGGTTCTTTATCTCTTTAGAAAAAATATGTTTATGCCTTTTTTTTTCTTGAATCTACTTGAAGCGTACCCGTCAGATCCAACAAAAAACATTTCTATATATATATATATATATATATATATATCACTCAGTACTAGAGATGAGCGAACTTTTCAAAAATTCTATTCGGCCGATTCGACCGAATTTTCCTGAAAAGTTTGTTTCGATCCGAATTTATTTGCGGCGAATCAATGTTAAAAAAGGCTATTTCTAGCCTACATACAGCCTCTATAGGGGTATAGAACACTTTGCTGTGTCCTAAAATGCATATGGAGTGTGCTGGGGTAGTGAAATAATACTGTTATTCAGAATAGCATGCAGATTACCGGCATCACTCTTAGAATCAAATGACAGAGCCTGGTGGTGGCTTCAGTGTCAGGAGACCATATAGTGACTGAATGACATAGCGTGGACATGTTGGCAGCAAGAGGAGACCATTTAGTGGCTGAATGACACAGCGTAGAGTTTGCTGTTTCAGTAGTACACTACACACCAGGGCTTCACAATCCCCCCCCCAAAAAAAAACAACACAATATATGACATTTTTGACAAAGATTTCTCATTGGTAGCACCCGCTATCCAAAAATTAGAAATTTCCAGATCCAGGCCCCAACTCTGCGGCATCAGTAACCCATATATTGCCTGTAGGACACAGCCTGGAGTTGGCTGATGCACCAGTACACACCAGGGCTTCACAATCCCCCCTCCAAAATCAACACAATGAGAAATTTTTGTCAAAGATTTCTCATTGGTAGCACCCGCTATCCAAAAATTTGAAATTTCCAGAGCCAGGCCCCACCCCTGTGGCATCAGTAACCCATATATTGCCTGCATGACACAGCCTGGAGTTGGCTGATGCAAGAGTACACACCAGGGCTTCACAATCCCCCCCAAAAAACCAACACAATATATGAAATTTTTGTCAAAGATTTCTCATTGGTAGCACCCGCTATCCAAAAATTTGAAATTTCCAGAACTAGGCCCCACCCCTACGGCATCAGTAACCCATATATTGCCTGCATGACACAGCCTGGAGTTGGCTGATGCAAGAGTACACACCAGGGCTTCACAATCCCCCCCCCCACAAAAAAAAAAAAAACAACACAATATATGAAATTGTTGTCAAAGATTTCTCATTGGTAGCACCCGCTATCCAAAAACTTGAAATTTCAAGACCCAGGCCCCACCTCTACGGCATCAGGAACCCATATATTGCCTGAAGGACACAGCCTGGAGTTGGCTGATGCACCAGTACACACCAGGGCTTCACAATCCCCCCTCCAAAAACAACACAATGAGAAATTGTTGTCAAAGATTTCTCATTGGTAGCACCCGCTATCCAAAAATTTGAAATTTCAAGACCCAGGCCCCACCTCTACGGCATCAGGAACCCATATATTGCCTGAAGGACACAGCCTGGAGTTGGCTGATGCACCAGTACACACCCGGGCTTCACAATCCCCTCCAAAAAACAACAACATTTTAGACATTTTTTTAATAAATACCTTTGTGTAAGAACAAGCACATATCCAACAGTTCACAAGACTATATAATGCAGGTTGGTGGACCACCCAAAGACATTCTTCTCAAAAACAATAAACCACACAATGTTTGAATTTTTTTTACAAAAACGAATTCAATATGTGTGTAAGCGCATCTGTCTCCAAAAGATCAGATCACCAAAGGTCTTTTTTTGCCTAAAATGATGAAGCAGAGTTAATCCCTGTCTGTATTTTATTTTTATTTTTTTAATTTTCATTAAAAAATCACACGCAACAAGCGTTCCGTTGTGTAACGATTAGCATTCTGGAAAATTCAATTTTATTACTGATAAAATTATCAGTAAATAAAAAAAAAACACTACCCAAGAGTGTTTAATTACCCCATACATTGCACCAGGAGCAGTCAAGAGTAGGCCTCAGCAGTACCCAAGAGGCTTTAATAACCCCCTACCTTTGCACGATCAATTGCGAGATCGAGCAATACCAGGTGTGTTATGCCCTTTGATTTCCGGGGCCGCAGGCGTGCTCCACTGAACGGATTAGCGTGTCTCTATCTTTCATCGACCTGTGCTTGTAACCCGCTAACTCCCGGAAAGGCAAGCTTCCGCAAAGCAGGTGGTCTACCCCGGGCACGTTTGGCTCCAGAATATCCACTACTGCCACACCACGCTGACTGCCAACCGTGCTACCGCCTTGCTGACTCATGGGCAACCTGCAACTCTCTTCTCCCGATGATGAACCCCCTTCCCCTGAGATCGAGCAATAACAGATGTGTTATGCCCTCAGATGTCCGGGGCCGTAGGCGCGCTCCACTGAATGGATTAGGGTGTGTCCATCTTTTTTTGTAGCAGCCGCAATCCAAAAATTTTAAATTCCCAGACCCAGGCCCCACCTCTGCGGCATCAGGAACCCATTTATTGCCTGAAGGACAAAGCCTGGAGCTGGCTGATGCACCAGTACACACAGGGCTTCACAATCCGCCCCAAATTTTTTTTACATTTACAACTTGGTGTAAGCACAAGCGCATATCCAACATTTCAGAAGACTCTATAAGGCAGGACGGTGGACCACCCAAAGACTTTCTTCTCAAAAATAATGAACCACACAATTGTTGAATTTTTTTTTTCAAATTTAAATTCCTAGACCCAGGCCCCACCTCAGCTGCATCAGTAACCCATAGATTGCCTGAAAGACACAGCTTGGAGTTGGCTGATGCACGAGTACACACCCAAAAATTCACAATCCACCCCAAAAAAATGCAATTTTTTTTTTAAATTGTCTGACAAAATACCTTTTTGTTAAAACAAGCGCATATACAGCAGTTCAGAAGACTCTATAATGCAGGAGGGTGGACCACCAAAAGACATTCTTCTATAATATAATAAACCACACAATATGTTCAATTTATTCAAATAATTGAAATTCCAAGACAAAGGCCCCACCTCTGCTGCATCAGTAACCCATATATTGCCTAACGGACACAGACTGGAGTTGACTGATGCACGAGTACACACTACACACCCATCACCCGGGCTTCACAATCCACCCCAAAAAAACGGCAACATTTTATCGAAATTGTCTGGCAAAATACCTTTTTTTAAAAAAAAAAACAAGTGCATATACAGCAGTTCAGAAGACTCTATAATGCAGGATGGTGGACCACCCAAAGACATTCTTCTATGATATAATAAACCACACAATATGTTCAATTTATTCAAATAATTGAAATTCCAAGACAAAGGCCCCACCTCTGCTGCATCAGTAACCCATATATTGCCTAACGGACACAGACTGGAGTTGACTGATGCACAAGTACACACTACACACCCATCACCCGGGCTTCACAATCCACCCCAAAAAACGGCAACATTTTATCGAAATTGTCTGGCAAAATACCTTTTTTTAAAAAAAAACAAGTGCATATATAGCAGTTCAGAAGACTCTATAATGCAGGATGGTGGACTACCCAAAGACATTCTTCTATGATATAATAAACCACACAATATGTTCAATTTTTTAAAATAATTGAAATTCCAAGACAAAGGCCCCACCTCTGCTGCATCAGTAACCCATATATTGCCTAACGGACACAGACTGGAGTTGACTGATGCACGAGTACACACTACACACCCGTCACCCAGGCTTCACAATCCACCCCAAAAAAACGCAATTTTTTTTTTGAAATTGTCTGACAAAATACCTTTTTGTTAAAACAAGTGCATATACAGCAGTTCAGAAGACTCTATAATGCAGGACGGTGGACCACCCAAAGACATTCTTCTATAATATAATAAACCACACAATATGTTAAAAAATTTTTAAATAATTGAAATTCCAACACCAAGGCCCCACCTCTGCTGCATCAGTAACTCATATATTGCCTAACGGACACAGACTGGAGTTGACTGATGCACGAGTACACACTACACACCCGTCACCCGAGCTTCACAATCCACCCCAAAAAAACGCAAAATTTTATCGAAATTGTCGGACAAGATACCTTTTTTTTAAAAAAACAAGCGCATCTACAGCAGTTCAGAAGACTCTATAATGCAGGATGGTGGACCACCCAAAGACATTCTTCTCAAAAGTAATAAACCACACAATGTTTGAAATTTGGTTAAAAAAATTATTACATGTGTGTAAGTGCATCTGTCTCCAAAAAATCAGATGGCAAAAGGATTCTATTCGCCAAAAATGATTAAGCAGAGTTAATCCCTCTCCATCTATTTTTTTTTTCATTAAAAAATCACACGCAACAAGCGTTCCGTTGTGTAACGGTTAGCATTCTGAAAAATTAAGTTTTATTACTGATAAAATTACCAGTAAATTTAACAATAACACTACCCAAGAGTGTTTAATTACCCCATACATTGCACCAGGAGCAGTCAGGAGTAGGCCTCAGCAGTACCCAAGAGGCTTTAATAACTCCTTACCTTGCCCGATCAATTGCGAGATCGAGCAATAACAGGTATGTTATGGCCTCAGATGTCCTGGGCCGCACTAGCGCTCCACTGAACGGATTAGTGTCTCTCTATCTTTCAAGGACAGGTGCGTGTTGCACGCTGAAACCAGTTCGTGATAGGGATCTGTGATTGCAATTATTTAATCTTAAAACGAGGAATTACCAGTAAGTGAGGGTCATAAGCTGGCGTTTATTAAGTCTCTGCCCTTTGTACACACCGCCTGTCGCTATAAGCGATTGGATTAGTTAGTGAGTTGGTTCGTGAGGTCCTCGGATCGGCCCAGGCGGGGTAGGAGAAGGCCCTGGCAGAGCGCCGAGAATTTAACGATCATTGTTGAAATTTGCATTAAGAATGTATTTAGCTACTGCTAAACATCCAAAAATTTAAGGCCCAAGGCCAGAGGCACCAGGGAGGCAAGTAGTTCCTTAAAGACACAGAATGAGTCTGGAGCATGCATTTGCAGTACCCAAGAGGTTTTCACAACCCCTTACATTTAAAGATCAATGTTTACATTTGCATTAAGCATGTATTTAGCTACTGCTAAACTTCAAAAAATGATAGGCCCAAAGCCAGAAGCTTCAGTTTTTCCCATATTAGGAGCATAGTTGTCCCCCAGATTAGGCAGCATAGATATCCCCCAGATTAGGACCATAGTTGTCCCCCAGATTAGGCAGCATAGATGTCCCCCAGATTAGGAGTATAGTTGTCCCCCAGATTAGGCAGTATAGATGTCCCCCAGATTAGGCAGCATAGTTGTCCCCCAATCAGCGTGGGGCGGTCAAAGCCAATCCCAGGTCTGCCCCAGAGGGTTTCATAACCAACCACAATAGAGAAAATGTTGTTGTAGGAGCATGGTCAATCTACTCAGACCCATCTGTCATTGGTGGCTGGAAATCCTGGCTGATCCATCCCTGATTCATCTTGACAAATGTCAGTCTCTCCACATTTTTAGTGGGCAGACGAGTTCGCCTTGGGGTCACTATGGCCCCGGCCGCACTAAACACCCGCTCTGATGGCACACTACTGGCCGGGCAGGACAACTTTTCCAGGGCAAACTCCGCTAGTTGCGGCCATAAATCGAGTTTGGCTGCCCAGAAGTCCAGCGGATCTTCAATGGTTGTTGGCAGGGTCATGTCGAGGTAAGCCATCACCTGCTGGTTCAGATCCTGCTCCATGTCCACCTGCTGCTGATGAGTAGCTTCACTATGCGGCTGAAGGAAACTACTCATCAGCGACTGTAGACTCAGGCTGCTGCTGATTGAGCAAGTACTGCTCCTGCCACCCCTCCACTCCCCAGTAGCCGTGGCAGTGGAAGGTGAGCGCAGAGGGCCCCCCGAGTCAGACATGCGAGTGGATGGACCATGTGGCCGATAGGCATCGGCCAACCGACTACGTAGAAGCTCCCTAAAGTAGCTCAGTTTGTCCTCCCTCTCAGTGGGTGTAAAAAAGGCCCCCATTCTTGGCCGGTAGCGAGAGTCTAATAAGGTGGAGATCCAGAAGTCATCGCGCTGACGAATTTTGACAATTCGGGGGTCACTACGCTAGCAACTCAGCATGCAGCATGCCATTTGTGACAGTGACTCACTGGGACTACCTGCCTCCATCTCCACTGCATACTGCCACGGTGTGTCTGAGTCCTCTGTCTCACCTCCCTCGTAATAACCCTCCAGCTCCTTTGGCTGCTCCTGCTCCTCCCCTCCTGTCCAATGACCAGAAACTCCGGCCATCTCATCTCATGCCCCTCATCATCCTCCTCCAGTTCATCCCCCACAGGACTCATGTAGCCTTCTGATGTAGGCGCAACATCTCCATTGCCGTGACCAGCCATGTTTTCAATCATTTTTTGGAGTAAATGTAGGAGTGGAATTACGTCGTTCATGGCGTAATTCGAGCGACTAACAAAAAATGTGGCTTCCTCAAAGGGCCTCAGCAAACGGCAGGTGTCACGTATGAGCTGCCACTCATTCACATTGAATTTACACAGGGGAGCACTCCTATCTGCTTGTATCGTCAAAAGATGACTTTTCTTTGTTCGTATAGTCTTTCCAACATATGGAGGGTGGAATTCCAACGTGTGGCAACGTCACAAATGAGACTATGTTGTGGGATACCGTTCTGACGCTGCAACTCAAGCAAATTGTGCTTGGCGGTGTACGAGTGGCTGAAGTGCATGCACAGTTTCCTTGCCATTGTCAGGACGTCTTGCAAATGGGGTGAAGACTTGATGATCTTCTTGACAACCAGATTCAACACGTGTGCCATGCAGGGCGAATGGTTCACACTTCCTTGTCGCAGCGCGGCCACAATGTTCTTCCCATTGTCGGTCACCATGGTTCCATTTCCAGATTTCGTGGAGTAAGCCATACTCGGATTTCTTCCCTAATGAACTTCAGCAGTTCCTCCCCTGTGTGACTCCGTTCGCCAAGGCAAACCATGTGAAGGACGGCTTGACACCGCTGTGCCCTACACACGTGGTACGATGAAGGGCCACGGAGATTTGGATGTGCAGTGGAGGCCGAGGACACGGGGGGGGAGGAGGAGGCGCACACTGTAAAAGGACCAACTGCCTGGGAGCCAGAGCGTGGAGGAGGAAGAGGTGTGACCTGTCCAAGTTGCTGCTGTGGCTGTGCAGAAACAACATTTACCCAGTGGGCCATAAAAGACATGTATTGTCCCTGCCCGTAGTTACAACTTTACACGTCAGCGCTACCGTGTACTTTTGAACACACCAACAGTCTCAAGAACTGGCTCACCTTCTCTTGTACAAACTTATGCAGGGCTGGTACTGCCTTCTTCGCAAAGAAATGACGGTTTGGGACTCTCCATCTCGGCTCGGCACAAGCCATCAATTCCCTGAAAGCTGCAGAGTCCACCAGTTGGAAAGGGAGGGACTGCAACACCAGCAACTTGGACAGGAGCACATTCAACTTCTGCGCCGTTGGATGAGTGGGCGCATACTGTTGTCTCTTTGACATGGTTTCGCCGATTGATTGGATGACTACGAGCGGAGGAAGCAGGAGCGCAAGAAGGATGGTTTGACACAATGCTCCCTTCGGCTGAGGTGGTGGAGCCTTGGCTGGATGACGGAGGGAGCGGATGGCCACTGGGTGATGCGGCAGGCTGGACCACTACCTCGGAGCCACGGTTCTCCCAGGCCACTTCATGGTGGCGAATCATGTGTTGACGCAGGGCCGTGGTGCCGAGATTGGGACCCTGGCCACGCTTCACTTTCTGCCCACAGATTTTGCATGTGACTACGCTAAGGTCCTCCGGATTCTTTATGAAGAACAACCAGAGTAGCTGATTTTCCCACCCATAGTTCGCACTATTTCACTGCTATTGGCGCCGTCTCCAGGAACCCCTGTTCCACTACCTCCCTGAATGGTAGCTTGCCGCGAAGCAGGTGGTCTCCCCCTGACACGTTTGGCTCCTGAATTTCCACTACTGCCACCACCACGCTGATTGCCAACCGTGCTACCGCCTTGCTGCCTCATAGACAGAGAGCAAATCTCTTCTCCTGATGATGATGAAGCCCCGGCTTCTGCACCCGATTCCCAATTGCGATCGGCTTCATCATCATCAAAAGTTGTGTGCACGTCACTGATGTCCTCCTCGTGTTCCACAACAGTGTCTGCCTCAGAATCCTGAGCAATTGAAACACCGCCTCCCACTTCACTCTCCGCATCACTACTCCTCACATCCTCACATGTCTCCTCACATTCTTTGCTGCCCATTAGATGCTGACATCGTCCTCGCTAAATAGTGGAGCTGAACCCATGCCAACTGAGGGCTGTGTCTGAGGAACCCACCGACTCTTGACTGGGGTTGTCAGATGTCGCTTGTGATGATGGGGATGAGTGTGCAAACCAATTGACGAGGAGAGATGGGTCGACGACACGACCGCTGGGTGTTAACGGGAGTTCAGGCCTATTGCTGCGACTCCTGCTGCCACTCGCCTCAAGTCTGCTGCCAACTCTGCCTGACGTATATAGGCCTCTGCCCCTTCTCTGTGCACGTCCTGGCACTTCCCTGCCTGACATACTTAGTTCATATCTGAGGGTATAGAACAGCAGCAGGTGATTACTTACGGCTGTCCTTTCAAAGTATATAGGCCCTAGACAGAATAACAGTTACTAAATAGTACACTCCTTTGTTGTATGTATGCCCTTTGCACTGATGAGCGCACTGTTAAGCGTATTTATACGCAGAAAAAAACGATTTTTTTGTTGTATACACCAGCCAGTGTATACTAATGTGTGGAATAGCACTGAATTTAGCACCGAGACAGAAATACAGGTACTAAATAGTACACTACGTGGTTGTATGTATGCCCTTTGCAATGATGAGCGCACTGTTAAGCGTATTTCTAAGCAGGAAAAACTTTTTTTTTTTCTTTAATACACCGGCAGGTGTATAACTTGTGGTATAACACTTAATTTAGCACAGAGACAGAAAAAAAGGTGGTATATGGTACACTATTTGCTTGAATTTAGGCCCTTTGCAATGATAAGGCCACTGAAAAAGTGTATTTTTACGCAGGAAAACCTTTTTTTTTCTTTAATACACTAGCAGGTGTATTACGTGTGGTATAAAACAGAAATACAGGTAATAAATAGTACGCTATTTGCTTGTATGTAGGCCCTTTGCAATGATAATGCCACTAAAAAAGCGTATTTGTACTCAGGAAAAACTTTTTTTTCTTTAATACACCGGCAGGTGTATAACGTGTGGTATAACACTTAATTTAGCACAGAGACAGAAAAAAAGGTGGTATATGGTACACTATTTGCTTGTATTTAGGCCCTTTGCAATGATAAGGCCACTGTTAAGCGTATTTGTACTCAGAAAAAAAAAAATTCTTTAATACACCGGCAGGTGTATAACGTGTGGTATAACACTGAATTTAGCACAGAGACAGAGTATCAGGTGAAAAATGGTAAAAAGGCACTAAAGTCCACACTAATATGACTTATTTCTGAACAGCAGCAGGACCCAACAGTGCAGCACCACCAAAAAAAATCCAGGGATTAAACCCTAAATTGCACTCCGTCACACAATTCTGAGCAGCAGAAGATTTGAGGAGAAAAAAAAACCTCAATAGAGCTGAAAAATGAGGAGATAAGATGCTTCAGAAAGTTCAGGCAGCTTGGAGATCTGTATGAGGCAGCTGACAGCTATCTGCCCCTCTCTGCTGCAATGCTCAATAACGTGAATAGGAGGTTTAGCTATCAATGATCCTTCTCAGAGTAACAGCACAGCACTCTGCACTCCTGCCTTTCCCTAATGCTGATGTGACTAGCAGTTGCAGTGTAATGCTGTGGTATAAGCTATTCACACACACGTAGTCCCGTCCTCTCCATCTAAGTGCATAGATGAAATGAATAGAGGCAAGATGGCCGCCGATTATATAGGGGCTGTGACATCACAGGGGTCAGTGAACACTGATAGGCTGCATCTCATATGTGGTTCTGGGTCAGCCCGCCTACCTTCATTCCCGCCGCTGTTTCCCGCCCTCCCATAATCCCCTGCCCCATGTACTCACATGTGGATCCGCCATCTTAGCTCTACAATAGCCTGGGATGCTGTAAAATGGAGTTTAATGAAGCGATTTGTGCGATAGAATCGCGGCGATATTCGTAGCGAATCAAATTTTTCATGAAATTCGTAACGAATTCGGGTTCGTCAAGTTCGATTTGCTCATCTCTACTCAGTACCTAATCCTGACCATGTACATTTAATTTGTATGTGTCTAGCACCTTTATTTTTTTTTTATTACACTTTTAATTTAGCTCACTAGTCTGAATTCCTCTCAAAGGGAGGGGGCGTGGCCTCACTGTGCAGGTCTCCGCCCCCTCCCTCAGTATGCTGTCTGCTCACATCTCCCCTAGCATTAGCAAAACTACAACCCCCAGCTGGTCCTCACTGACAGTAGCAGGACACAAGCTGACAGTGGGAGGGTTTTTCCTCCAGCTGTGAGCCCTGCGCTCACAGCTGTCAATCAAGGAAGTGTGTCCATGACATAGGTGATGACGCATGGACACAGCAGGACTAGTATGTGTCTAAGTAGGCAGGGAGGCAGTTGTTTGACTGGCTTTTTCAGTATGAAATACTGAAAATTTCTAATGAAAGCAATTGCAAAACCTATAGATTTTGCATTCTTTACAACATATCAAAAGTTTTTGTATCTGACAGTGCCCATTTAACCCCTTAAGGACCGGAGGTTTTTCCGTTTTTGCATTTTCGTTTTTTGCTCCTTGCCTTTAAAAAATCATAACTCTTTCAAATTTACACCTAAAAATCCATATGATGCCTTATTTTTTGCGCCACCAATTCTACTTTGTAATGACGTCAGTCATTTTGCCCAAAAATCTATGGTGAAGCGGGAAAAAAAATCATTGTGCGACAAAATTGAAAAAAAAAACGCTGTTTTGTAACTTTTGGGGGCTTCCGTTTCTACGTAGTACATTTTTCGGTAAAAATGACACCTGATATGTATTCTGTAGGTCCATACAATTAAAATGATACCCTACTTATATAGGTTTGATTTTGTCGGACTTCTGGAAAAAATCATAACTACATGCAGGAAAATTAATACGTTTAAAATTGTCATCTTCTGACCCCTATAACTTTTTTATTTTTCCGTGTATGGGGCGGTATGAGGGCTCATTTTTTGCGCCGTGATCTGAAGTTTTTAACGGTACCATTTTTGCATTGATAGGACTTATTGATCACTTTTTATTCATTTTTAAATGATATAAAAAGTGACCAAAAATGCACTATTTTGGACTTTGGAATTTTTTTGCGTGCACGCCATTGACCGAGCGGTTTAATTAATGATATATTTTTATAATTTGGACATTTCCGCACGCGGTGATACCATATATGTTTATTTTAATTTTTATTTACACAGTGTTTTTTTTTTATTGGAAAAGGGGGGTGATTCAAACTTTTAATAGGGGAGGAGTTAAATGATCTTTATTCACTTTTTTCTTTCACTTTTTTTGTGCAGTGTTATAGGTCCCATAGGGACCTATAACACTGCACACACTGATCTTCTATGTTGATCACTGGTTTCTCATAAGAAACCAGTGATCAACGATTCTGCCGGATGACTGCTCATGCCTGGATCTCAGGCACTGAGCAGTCATTCGGCGATCGGACAGCGAGGAGGCAGGTAGGGGCCCTCCCGCTGTCCTGTCAGCTGTTCGGGATGCCGCGATTAGCCGCGGCTATCCCGAACAGCCCGACTGAGCTAGCCGGGAACTTTCACTTTCACTTTTAGCCGCGCGGCTCAGCTTTGAGCGCGCGGCTAAAGGGTTAATAGCGCGCGGCGCCGCGATCGGCGCTGCGCGCTATTAGAGGCGGGTCCCGGCTTCACTATGACGCCGGGCCCGCCATGATATGACGCGGGGTTACTGTGTAACCCCGCGTTATATCAGAAGAGCAGGACCAAGGACGTACCGGTACGTCCTTGGTCCTTAAGGGGTTAAGCTTATCTAATATCTATCTATCTATCTATATATATATAGCAATATCTATATATATATATATATATATATATATATATATATTTATATATATATATATATATATATATATATATATAAATAATCAAGTCCTGAAATTATGTTTTGACCTACAGTACATTGCTAATGTACAATGCATGAGATATTAATACAACAAAGACTTGTAGATTTTAGTTCTTAGGTCTGCGAAATAAATCTTAACTATACTATTTACTTTTATGAAAAATTATGCTATGCCCGGTTGTAAAAATAGAAAAATTGTTTTCTCTCGTGCTGTCACCTGTATTGTAGTGCTCAGGTCACCCTGCACAGGATTATTAGGTGTAATTTATAGCTTCTGGTCCCTGATGCAAAATCTGCAACAAGGCCCCATGTGCCAATTATAATACTGGTCTCTTATGGGGCCAAAGTGCTTTGGGGCCCCCTTAGGGGCTGGGGTGCGACTGCTACCTCTGCACACCCAATTGCTACACCCCTGCTTCTGGGGTTGGGGTCGGCATGTGCAATTGCCTGCTTAGCCACTCTGTGACCACTGTCTGAGCAGGCAGTTTTTCATAAAGAAACCAACCCCGAATACCCCTTTAATGGGAAGAGCAAAACACAATGACCAACATAAAAAACTGACTTTTCTACCTTTCACTTTCTTTTATAGAACGCAAATGACTTATGCCAACTCATAGCTACTTTTCAAAGTAGTAAAAAACTAATGAAAACACCAATGCAATGCATCTTTGAATTGTTTGCATTATTTATAACTAAACAGGATAAACTTTTATGAGTGTTCACAACACAATACTTAGATAAAGCTGACATTTCTTTGAGATGTCATTGTACTAAGATTTAATCACGCCAAACCCTTCATTAAAATGGTAAAGGGTTATTCAAGGATTGCGTTTCATTATATTAGTATCCGTTCAAGAGCTCAAAAGTGTGATTTGCTTCTGAAAGGTAAGGGAAAAAAAAGAAAGAAAATGCTTCCAAAGCTAATTAAAATGAAGTGAACATATCATTAACAAGAAGTGGATATAATGTTCCGGAAAATAATGTTAGACAATAGGAAATGCCTCTTCTAGGAGGTGTAAGGCCTTGGCACAGTTATTCATGGCTATATATAAAGATACTTATGTTTTCTGTTTTGTCCTATAACAAAGATTATAGTAAAATTATTTACAATTATAAGCAATGTAATCAATGAACCTAACTGATTGTCATGTACATTCCACTAGTATAATGCCTTTAAAGAATTCTAGAAATGGTAAAACAGTTAATCACATTGGGGAAACTCAACCCTATCAGAGGCTATATTCCTGAAGCACATGAGCATTTTGCGCTGCTGGGCCCCCCCACGATCTCCGAAACGGGACCTTGCAGGAGGTGTGAACATCATTGAATTCTTTGGGAGTGCCAAAAAGATCCTAGTACAGCACTCTGGCATCATTGGCGCTTCCATAGAAATAAATGGAGTACGTGCCATCTACCGGTAGATGGCGTGCGCTCCTCATTGAGAGAGCCGGAGTCCTGTCACGGAGATTGCGGAGAATCCCAGCGGTCAGAAACCCCATGATCAGCTATCTATCCCCTATCCTGTGTGTTGGAAATAAGTTAATATTTGCTGGAGTTCTCCTTTAATGCATCTGGTTTGGCAAGATCCATCTTATTTGAACTCTATACTGTGCAGTAAAGTTATCCACCGACTTCTAGAAATTAATTCTAAAGTTACAATTAGAGATGAGCGAATCGAAGTTGACGAACCCGAATTCGTTACGAACTTCATGAAAAATTCGCTTTGCAACGAATACGAATATCGCCGCGATTCTATTGCGCAAATTGCTTAATTAAACTCCATTTTACAGCGTTCCAGGCTATTGGGGACCTAAGATGGCAGATCCACATGTGAGTACATGGGGCAGGGGATTAGGGGAGGGCGGGAAACAGCGGCGGGAATGAAGGTAGGCGGGCTGACCCTGAATCACATATGAGATGCAGCCTATCAGTGTTCACTGACCCCGGTGATGTCACAGCCCCTATATAATCGGGGCCATCTTGCCTCACTTCATTTCATCTATGCACTCAGATGGAGAGGACGGGACTGCGTGTGTGAATAGCTCATACCACAGTGTTACACTGCAACTGCTAGTCACATCAGCATTAGGGAAAGGCAGGAGTGCAGAGTGCTGTGCTGTTACACTGAGGATCATTGATTGCTAAACCTCCTATTCCCGTTATTGAGCATTGCAGCAGAGAGGGGCAGATAGCTGTCAGTTGCCTCATACAGATCTCCAAGCTGCCTGAACTTTCTGAAGCATCTTATCTCCTCATTGTTCAGCCCAATTGAGTTTATTTTTATTTGCTCCACAAAACTTCTGCTGCTCAGAATTGTGTGACAGAGTGCAATTTAGGGTTTAATCCCTGGATTTTTTTTTGTGGTGCTGCACAGTTGGGTCCTGCTGCTGTTCAGAAATACGTGATTGTTCAGTGGACTGTAGTGCATTTGCACCATTTTGTACCTGTTAATCTGTCAAGGCGCTGGCTACATACTGTGCAAGTCCAAACAATACTATTCACCGGCTGTTTTTTTTTTTTTTAAACAGTTTTTTTCTGCGTATAGTTATGCATATATAACTGCTCTCATCAGTGCATACCGCATACGTACATCCAAGTATTGTACCATTTAGAACTTGTTAAGCTGTCAAGGTGCTCCATACCGTCAAAGTCCAATCAATAGTATTCACCGGCTGGTGTATTACAAAAATACAGAGTTCTTTCTGCTAATAGTTAGGCATATTACTGCCCTCATCAGTGCATACCGCATACGTACATCCAAGTATTGTACCATTTAGTACCTGTTAAGCTGTCAAGGTGCTCCATACCGCCAAAGTCCAAACAATAGTATCCACCAGCTGGTGTTTTACAAAAATACAGAGTTTTTTCTGCTAATAGGCATATTACTGCCCTCATCAGTGCATACCGTATACGTACATCCAAGTATTGTACCATTTAGTACCTGTTAAGCTGTCAAGGTACTCCATACCGTCAAAGTCCAAACAATAGTATCCACCGTGTTACGCCTAGCGCTCCGGGTCCCCGCTCCTCCCCGGAGCGCTCACGGCGTCTTTCTCCCTGCAGCTCCCCGGTCAGTCCCGCTGACCGGGAGCGCTGCACTGTCATGACCGTTGGGGATGCGATTCGCACAGCGGGACGCGCCCACTCGCGAATCGCATCCCAGGTCACTTACCCGTTTCCGTCCCCTGCTGTCATGTGCTGGCGCGCGCGGCTCCGCTCTCTAGGGCGCGCGCGCGCCAGCTCCCTGAGACTTAAAGGGCCAGTGCACCAATGATTGGTGCCTGGCCCAATCAGCTTAATTGGCTTCCACCTGGTCCCTGACTATATCTAACCTCCTCCCATGCACTCCCTTGCCGGATCTTGTTGCCCTTGTGCCTAGTCAAAGCGTTTTGTGTGTCTTAAGCCTGTGTACCAGAACTTCTGCTATCCACCCTGACTACGAACCTTGCCGCCTGCCCCCGACCTTCTGCTACGTCCGACCTTGCTTCTGTCTACTCCCTTGTACCTCGCCTATCATCAGCAGCCAGAGAGGTGAGCCGTTGCTAGTGGATACGACCTGGTCACTACCGCCGCAGCAAGACCATCCCGCTTTGCGGCGGGCTCTGGTGAAAACCAGTAGTGACTTAGAACCGGTCCACTAGCGCGGTCCTCGCCAATCCCTCTCTGGCACAGAGGATCCACTACCTGCCAGCCGGCATCGTAACAGTAGATCCGGCCATGGATCCCGCTGACGTCCCTCTGCCTTATATCTCTGATATCACCACGGTGGTCGCCCAGCAATCCCGACAGATCGCCCATCTAACCCACCAGCTGTCGGAAGTATTCACCATTGTGCAGCAACTTCAGTCGCAACTTCAGCAGCAATCATCTCCTCCGCCAGCTCCTGCACCCCTTCCGCAGCGAGTGGCCACTCCTAGCCTCCGCCTGTCCTTGCCGGACAAATTTAATGGGGACTCTAAGTTTTGCCGTGGCTTCCTTTCGCAATGTTCTCTGCACATGGAGATGATGTCGGACCAGTTTCCTACTGAAAGGTCTAAGGTGGCTTTCGTAGTCAGCCTTCTGTCTGGAAAAGCCCTGTCATGGGCCACACCGCTCTGGGACCGCAATGACCCCGTCACTGCCTCTGTACACTCCTTCTTCTCGGAAATTCGAAGTGTCTTTGAGGAACCTGCCCGAGCCTCTTCTGCTGAAACTGCCCTGCTGAACCTGGTCCAGGGTAATTCTTCCGTTGGCGAGTACGCCATACAATTCCGTACTCTTGCTTCTGAACTATCCTGGAATAATGAGGCCCTCTGCGCGACCTTTAAAAAAGGCCTATCCAGCAACATTAAAGATGTTCTGGCCGCACGAGAAACTCCTGCTAACCTGCATGAACTCATTCATCTAGCCACTCGCATTGACATGCGTTTTTCTGAGAGACATCAAGAGCTCCGCCAGGAAAAAGACTTAGATCTCTGGACACCTCTCCCACAGTCTCCACTGCAATCTGCGCCTAGGCCTCCCGCCGAGGAAGCCATGCAAGTGGATCGGTCTCGCCTGACCCTGGAAGAGAGGAATCGCCGTAAGGAAGAGAATCTTTGTCTGTACTGTGCCAGTACCGAACATTTTTTGGTGAATTGCCCTATCCGTCCTCCACGTCTGGGAAACGCACGCTCGCATCCAGCTCTCGTGGGTCTGGCGTCTCTTGATGCTAAGTCGGCTTCTCCACGTCTCACGGTGCCTGTACGGATTTCTACTTCAGCCAGCTCTTCCCTCTCAGCCGTGGCCTGCCTGGACTCTGGTGCTTCTGGGAATTTTATTCGGGAGTCCTTGGTGAATAAATTCCGCATTCCGGTGACCCGTCTTGTCAAGCCACTCCACATTTCCGCGGTCAACGGAGCCAGGTTGGATTGCACCGTGCGTTACCGCACGGAGCCCCTCCTAATGTGCATCGGACCTCATCACGAGAAAATTGAATTTTTTGTCCTTCCCAATTGCACTTCCGAAGTTCTCCTTGGACTACCCTGGCTTCTACACCATTCCCCAACCCTGGACTGGTCCACTGGGGAGATCAAGAGTTGGGGTCCCTCTTGTTCCAAGGACTGCCTTAAACCAGTTCCCAGTACTCCCTGCCGTGACCCTGTGGTTCCTCCTGTATCCGGTCCCTCTAAGGTCGTTAGGGACTCTGCCTGCCACAGAAAATGCCTCTCCCCCCCTCCCAGTCCCTTCAGGCAAGCCTCTGTGTCCCCTCATGGCTCCCGTCCTTGTGTCTCCTTGCCCCGTGCCAAGCTTCACCCTCTGCCCTCCCTCCCCATTCCTACTCCTGCTGTACTGCCTGTCATTGAGGAAACCATCCATTCCTTCCCGGTGTCCTCATCCCAGGGGAGGCAGTCACCGGACAAAAAAAAGGGGAGACCTAAGGGGGGGGGTACTGTTACGCCTAGCGCTCCGGGTCCCCGCTCCTCCCCGGAGCGCTCACGGCGTCTTTCTCCCTGCAGCTCCCCGGTCAGTCCCGCTGACCGGGAGCGCTGCACTGTCATGGCCGTTGGGGATGCGATTCGCACAGCGGGACGCGCCCGCTCGCGAATCGCATCCCAGGTCACTTACCCGTTTCCGTCCCCTGCTGTCATGTGCTGGCGCGCGCGGCTCCGCTCTCTAGGGCGCGCGCGCGCCAGCTCCCTGAGACTTAAAGGGCCAGTGCACCAATGATTGGTGCCTGGCCCAATCAGCTTAATTGGCTTCCACCTGGTCCCTGACTATATCTAACCTCCTCCCATGCACTCCCTTGCCGGATCTTGTTGCCCTTGTGCCTAGTGAAAGCGTTTTGTGTGTCTTAAGCCTGTGTACCAGAACTTCTGCTATCCACCCTGACTACGAACCTTGCCGCCTGCCCCCGACCTTCTGCTACGTCCGACCTTGCTTCTGTCTACTCCCTTGTACCTCGCCTATCATCAGCAGCCAGAGAGGTGAGCCGTTGCTAGTGGATACGACCTGGTCACTACCGCCGCAGCAAGACCATCCCGCTTTGCGGCGGGCTCTGGTGAAAACCAGTAGTGACTTAGAACCGGTCCACTAGCGCGGTCCTCGCCAATCCCTCTCTGGCACAGAGGATCCACTACCTGCCAGCCGACATCGTGACACACCGGCTGGTGTTTTACAAAAATACAGAGGTTTTTCTGCTAATAGGCTCTCATCAGTGCATACCGCATAGGTACATCCAAGTATTGTACCATTTAGTACCTGTTAAGCTGTCAAGGTGCTCCATACTGTCAAAGTCCAAACAATAGCATCCACCGGCTGGTGTATTACAAAAATACTGAGTTTCTTCTGCTAATAGTTAGGCATATTACTGCCCTCATCAGTGTATACCGCATAGGTACAAGTATTGTACCATTTAGTAGCTGTCAAGGTGCTTCAAACCGTCAAAGTCCAAGCAATAGTATCCACCGGCTGGTGTTTTACAAAAATACAGGTTTTTTTCTGCTAATAGTTAGGCATATTACTTCCCTCATCAGTGCATACCACATACGTACATCCAAGTGTTGTTTCCATTTAGTAGCTGTCAAGGTGCTACAAACCGTCAAAGTCCAAACAATAGTATCCACCGGCTGGTGTTTTACAAAAATACAGAGTTTTTTCTGCTAATAGTTAGGCATATTACTGCCCTCATCAATGCATACCGCATAGGTACATCCAAGTATTGTACCATCTAGTACCTGTTAATCTGTCAAGGGCCTACATACTGTTCAAGGACAGCCGTAAGTAATCACCTGCTGCTGTTCTAGACAAATACTCTTTAAAGAGTAGTGTAGCGTATTGTAATACCCTCATACACGCACTAAGTATGTCAGGCAGCGAAGTGCCAGGACATGCACAGAGGAGTGGCAGAGGCCTAAATACTTCAGGCAGAGTTGGCAGCAGACTTGGGGCGAGTGGCAGCAGGAGTCGCAGTGGGAGGCCTGAGCTCCCGTTATCAGCCAGCGGTCGTGTCTCCACCAGTAACCCATCTGCCGTCGTCGATTGGTTAACACGCTCATCCAGATCATCACAAGTGACATTTGACACCCCCCAGTCAACAGTCGGTGGGTTCCTCAGACCCAACCCTCAGTTGGCATGGCCCGGGAGCAGTCCGTGTCCTCCCATTGCCTTTGTCCTATGCTGTTCCCTCTTCTAAAGAAGTATCTTATGCTGTGGGTTCATCTCCACTATTTACTGAGGACGATCCAATAGAGGACAGTCAGCAGCTACTGGACAGCCAAGAAGGTAGGAAACATGAGGCCGCTAGGCGGCCAAGTAGTGATGCGGAGAGTGACGTGGGAGGCGGTGTTGCAAGTGTTCAGGGTCCTGAAGCAGACACTGTTGGGGAACCTGAGGAGGACATCAGTGACGTGCACACAACTGTTGATGATGATGAAGCCGATCGCAATTGGGAGCCGGTGCAGAAGGGGCTTCATCATCATCAGGAGAAGAGAGTTGCAGGTTGCCCTTGAGGCAGCAAGGCGGTAGCACGGTTGGCAGTCAGCGTGGTGGCAGGAGTGGAAATTCAGGAGCGAAACGTGCCCAGGGGAGACCACCTGCTTCGCGGCAGCCTACCTTTCCGGGAGGTAGTGGAACAGGGGTTCGTGGAGACGGCGCCAGTAGCAGTTAATTAGTGCAGACTGCGGGTGGGAAAATCAGCTACTCGGCGGTGTGGACGTTTTTCATAAGGCATCCGGAGGAGGTTCACGTAGCCACATGCAAGATCTGTCGGCAGAAGGTGAAGCGTGGCCAAGGTCCCAATGTCGGCACCACGGCCTTGCGTCAACACATGCTTTGCCACCATAAAGCGGCCTGGGAGAACCGTGGCTCCGATGTAGTGGTCCAGCCTGCTGCATCACCCAGTGGCCATCCGCTCCCTCTTTCATCCAGCCAAGGCTCCACCACCTCAACCGAAGGGAGCTGTGTGTCAAACCCTCCTTCTGTAGCTCCTTCTTCTCCTGCTTTTAGTCAGCCATTCCGCCAACAATCCATCAGTGAAGCCATGTCCAAGAGACAACAGTATGAGCCCACTCATCCAACGGCGCAGAAGTTGAATGTGCTCCTGTCCAAGTTGCTGGTGTTGCAGTCCCTCCCTTTTCAAGTGGTGGACTCTGCACCTTTCAGAGAATTGATGGCTTGTACCGAGCCGAGGTGGAGAGTCTCAAGCCGTCATTTCTTTGCGAAGAAGGCAGTACCAGCCCTGCATAAGTTTGTACAAGAGAAGGTGGGTCAGTCCTTGAGCCTGTCGGTGTGTTCAAAAGTGCACGGCAGCGCCGACGTGTGGAGCTGTAACTACTGGCAGGGACAATTCTTGTCTTTTACGGCTCACTGGGTAAATGTGGTTCCTGCACAGCTACAACAGCAATTTGGACAGGTCACACCGCGTCCTCCTCCACGCTCTGGCTCCCAGGCAGTTGGTCCTGTTACAGTGTGTGACGCCGCCTCCTCATGCTCCACCGTGTCCTCGGCCTCCACTACACGTCCAAATCTCGGTGGCCATTCATCGTACCATGTGTGTAGGGCATGGCGGTGTCAAGCTGTCCTTCACATGGTTTGCCTTGGCGAACGGAGTCACACAGGGGAGGAACTGCAAAAGTTCATTTGTAAAGAAATCCGAATATGGCTTACTCCACAAAATCTGGAAATGGGAACCATGGTGACAGACAACGGGAAGAACATTGTGTCCGCGCTGCGACAAGGAAGTGTGAAACATGCGCCCTGCATGGCACACGTGTTGAATCTGGTTGTCAAGCACTTCCTCAAGTCTTCACCCCATTTGCAAAACATACTAAAAATGGCAAGGAAACTGTGCATGCACTTCAGCCACTCGTACACCGCCAAGCACACCTTCCTTGAGCTGCAGCGTCAGAACGGTATCCCACAACATAGTCTTATTTGTGACATTGCCACACGTTGGAATTCCATCCTCCATATGTTGGACAGACTATACAAACAAAGAAAAGCCATCACCGATTTCTTGATGATCCAAGCAGATAGGAGTACTCCCCTGTGTAACTTCAATGTGAACCAGTGGCAGCTCATACGTGACACATGCCGTTTGCTGAGGCCCTTTGAGGAAGCCTCATTATTTGTGAGTTCCCTGGATTACGCCATGAACAACGTAATTCCACTCCTACATTTCCTACAACAAATGATTGAAACCATGGCTGGCCACGGCAATGGAGACGATGCGCCTACATCTCAAGGCTACACTAGCCCTGTGGGGGCTGAACTGGAGGAGGAGGATGATGAGGGGCATAGCGGAGCACAGTTTAGGTTGGATGAGATGGCTGGTCTTTCTAGTCTTTGGACAGGAAAGGAGGAGCAGGAGCAGCCAGAGGAGCTGGAGGGATATGAGGAAGTTGCGACAGAGGACCCAGACACACCATGGCAGTATGCAGTGGAGATGGAGGAAGGTAGTCCCTCCGAGTCACTGGCGCAAATGGCACGATGCATGCTCAGTTGCCTGCGTAGTGACCCCCGAATTGTCAAAATTCCTCAGCGGGATGACTTCTGGATCTCCACCTTATTAGACTCTCGCTACCGTCCCAAAATGGGGGCCTTTTTTACACCCACTAAGAGGGAGGACAAACTGGCCTACTACAGAGACATTCTACGTAGTCAGTTGGCTGATGCCTATCGGCCACATGGTCCATCCGCTCGCAGGTCTGACTCGGGGGGCCCTCTGCGCTGACCTTCCACTGCCATGGCTGCTGGGGAGGGAAGGGGTGGGAGGAGCTGTACCAGCTCAATCAGCAGCAGCCTGAGTCTGCAGTCGTTGCTGAGTCTACAGCAGGTAGACATGGAGCAGGACCTGAACCAGCAGGTGGTGGCATACCTTGACATGGCCATGCCAACAACCATTGAAGATCCGCTGGACTCAGCCAAACTTGATTTATGGCCACAGCTAGCAGAGTTTGCCCTGGAAAAGCTGTCCTGCCAGTAGTGTGCCATCAGAGCGGGTGTTTAGTGCGGCCGGGGCCACAGTCACCCCAAGGCGAACTCGTCTGTGCACCAAAAATGTGGAGAGACTGACGTTTGTAAAGAGGAATCAGGGATGGATCACCCAGGATTTCCAACCACAAATGCCAGATGCCTCAGAGTAGATTGACCAAGCTGCTCCACCAACATTTCCCAATTATGATTGGTTATGAAACCCTCTTGGGTTATCAATTAGGGTTATGGAACCCTCTTTGTTACTGCGATTGCCTGCTCCTGGCTCCTCCTGTGTCTTTCAGGAACTACTTGCCTCACTGATGCTTCTGGCCTTGGGCCTTACATTTTTGGATGTTTAGCAGTAGCTAAATACATGCATAATACAAATTTCAACATTCATCTTTAAATGTAAGGGGTTGGTTAGGAAACCCTCTTGGGTACTGCGATTGCCTGCTCCTGGCTCATCCTGTGTCTTTCAGGAACTACTTGCCTCCCTACCCTCAAGCCTTGGGCCTTCAATTTTTGAATGTTTAGCAGTAGCTAAATACATGCTTAATGCAAATTTCAACATTGACTTTTAAATGTAAGGGGTTGGTTATGAAACCCTCTTGGGTACTGCGAATGACTGCTCCTGACTCATTCTGTGTCTTTCAGGAAATAATTGCCTCCCTGATGCCTCAGGGCTTGGGCCTTACATTTTTGGAAGTTTAGCAGTAGCTAATACATGCTTAATCCTAATTTCAACAATGATCTTTAAATTCTCAGCGCTCGGCTAGGGCCTTCTCCTACCCCGCCGGGGCCGATCCGAGGACCTCACTAAACCATCCAATCGGTAGTAGAGACATGCAGTGTGTACAAAGGGCAGGGATTTAATGGACCCGAGCTTATGACCGGCGCTTAGTTGTGATTCTTCTTTCCTGTCAAATAATTGCAATCCCTGATCCCTATCGCAAAGGGGGTTCAGCGGGTTACCCGCACCTGTCGGTGAAAGAAAGACACACGCTGGTCCGTTCAGTGTAGCGCACGTGCAGCCCCGGACATCTGAGGGCATAACACACCTGTTATTGCTCAATCTCGCGAGTGATCGTGCAATGTAAGGGGTTATTAAAGCCTCTTGGGTACTGCTGATGCCTACTCCTGACTGCTTCTGTGTCTTTCAGGAAGTACTTGACTTCCTGATGCTTCTGGGCTTGGACCTTTAATTTTAGGATTTTTGAAATACATACATACATGCTTAATTAAAATTTCAACATTTATGGTGCAATGTATGGTGTTATTAAACACTCTTGGGTAGTATTTTTTTCAAATTTTCTGATAATTATAACAGTAATAAACTTGAATTTTCCACAATAATAATCATTACACCATTGAACGATTGTTGCGTGTATTTTTTTTTAACTCTGCTTCTTTACTTCATAAAAAATTATTTTATAGAAGAATGTCTTTTGGTGGTCCACCGTCCTGCATTATAGAGTCTTCTGGACTCTTGGATATGGGCTTGTTCTTAAACAAAGGTACAAAAACCAAAAATGGCCGGTCAGGGCTATGGAGACGTTGCGCCTACATCTTACGGCCACATGAGCCCTGTGGGTGCTTTTGAGATTAGGTCCTTTGTACCCACACGGTTGGGTCCGGGACACAAATTTTGATTTAAATTTCAAATAAAAAAATCACACATTTCAATGGTCTCCTCATGCTGCAGCCAACTCCAGGCTGTGTCATTCTGGTAATATATAGAGAGCACTCGCTGTCCTAAATTTTCGTTAAAATTTTTCGTCAAAAATGTTTGTCTTTTTTATTAGGGATTGTGAAGCTTTGGTGCGTACTCATGCATCAGCCAAATCCAGCCTGTGTCATTCAGGCAATATATGGTTTACTGATGGCACTGCTGGGCCTGGGTCTGGGAATTTCAAATTTTCTCATAGGTAGCACCCGCTATCCATATGTCTTCTTCATAAATTTCTACAATTGTTGTGTTTTTTTTGAGGGATTGTGAAGCCCTAGTGTGTACTCATGCATCAGCCAACTCCAGGGTGTGTCATTCATGCAACATATAGGTAGCACCCGCTGTCCTAAATATTCTTAAAATTATTTTAAAAATGGTTGTTTTTTCTTTGGGATTCTGAAGCCGCAGGTCACGGCGGTGTCACGCTGTTCTTCACATGGTTTGCCTTGGCGAGAAGTCTTGGAAACAATGGCCGGTCAGGGCAATGGAGACGTTTTGCCTAAATCTCATGGCCACATGAGCCCTGTGGGGGCTTGTTGGATTTGGTCCTTTTTACCCACACGCTGGGGTCACGCAAAGGTTGTTTTACATTTCAAATAAAAAAATGATGGCGCTGCTGGGCCTGGGTCTGTTAATTTCAAATTTTCTCATGGGTAGCACCCGCTATCCAAAATCTTTTTAAAAAATTTCTAAAATTGTGGTTTTTTTGGGGGGGGGATTGTGAAGCCCTGGTGTGAACTCGTGCATCAGCCAACTCCAGGCTGTGTCATGCAGGCAATATATGGTCTTACTGATGCCGCTGTGGGGCCTGGGTCTGTTCATTTCAAATTTTCTCATAGGTATCACCCGCTATCCAAAATCTTTTTCAAAAATTTCTAAAATTGTGGTGTTTTTTTGGAGGGATTGGGAAGCGCTAGTGTGTACTCATGCATCAGCCAACTCCAGGGTGTGTCATTCATGCAACATATAGGTAGCACCCGCTGTCCTAAATATTCTTAAAATTATTTTAAAAATGGTTGTTTTTTCTTTGGGATTCTGAAGCCGCAGGTCACGCGGTGTCACGCTGTTCTTCACATGGTTTGCCTTGGCGAGAAGTCTTGGAAACAATGGCCGGTCAGGGCAATGGAGACGTTTTGCCTAAATCTCATGGCCACATGAGCCCTGTGGGGGCTTGTTGGATTTGGTCCTTTGTACCCACATGCTGGGGTCACGCAAAGGTTGTTTTACATTTCAAATAAAAAAACGATGGCGCTGCTGGGCCTGGGTCTGTTAATTTCAAATTTTCTCATGGGTAGCACCCGCTATCCAAAATCTTTTTAAAAAATTTCTAAAATTGTGGTGTTTTTTGGGGGGGATTGTGAAGCCCTGGTGTGAACTCGTGCATCAGCCAACTCCAGGCTGTGTCATTCAGGCAATATATGGGTTACTGATGCTGCTGTGGGGCCTGGGTCTGTTCATTTCAAATTTTCTCATAGGTATCACCCGCTATCCAAAATCTTTTTCAAAAATTTCTAAAATTGTGGTGTTTTTTTGGAGGGATTGTGAAGCCCTGGTGTGTACTCATGCATCAGCCAACTCCAGGCTGTGTCATTCACAGCCTGGAGTTGGCTGATGCACGAGTACACACCAGGGCTTCACAATCCCTCCAAAAAAACACCACAATTTTAGAAATGTTTGAAAAAGATTTTGGATAGCGGGTGATACCTATGAGAAAATTTGAAATGAACAGACCCAGGCCCCACAGCGGCATGGGTTGCTGATGCCGCTGTGGGGCCTGGGTCTGGTCATTTCAAATTTTCTCATAGGTAGCACCCGCTATCCAAAATCTTTGGTTTAAATTTCTTAATTCATCTTTTAATCTTAGGGATTGTGAAGGCCTAGTGCCTACCCATGCTGCTGGCAACTCCGGGCTGTGCCATTCATCCACTATATGGTCTCCTCATGCTGCCAACACCTCCATGCTGTGTCATTAGGCCACTATATGGTGTCCTCATGCTTCAGCCTCATCCAAGCTGTGTCATTCAGCCACTATATGGTGTCCTCATGTTGACAACATGTCCATGCTGTGTCATTCAGCCACTATATGGTATCCTCATGCTGCCAACATGTCCATGCTGTGTCATTAAGCCACTATATGGTCTCCTCATGCTGACAACACCTCCATGCTGTGTCATTCAGCCACTATATGGTGTCCTCATGCTTCAGCTTCATCCAAGCTGTGTCATTCAGCCACTATATGGTGTCCTCATGCTGCCAACACCTCCATTCTGTGTCATTGAGCCACTATATGGTGTCCTCATGCTTCAGCCTCATCCAAGCTGTGTCATTCAGCCACTATATGGTGTCCTCATGCTGCCAACACCTCGACGCTGTGCCATTCAGCCACTAAATGGTCTCCTCATGCTGTCAACACCTCCACGCTGTCATTCAGTCACTATATGGTCTCCTGACACTGATGCCACCACCAGGCTCTGTCATTGTGCTGCTGTGCGGCAGTGATTCTAAAAGCGATGCCGGTAATCTGCATGTTATTCTGAATAACAGTATTATTTCACTAACCCAGCACACTCCATATGCATTTTAGAACACAGCAAAGTTTTCTATACCCCTATAGAGGCTGCATGTAGTCTAGAAATAGCCTTTTTTAATATAGATTCGCCGCGAAAAAATTTGGATCGAAACAAACTTTTCCGGAAAATTTGGCAAATCGGCCGAATCGAATTTTTGAAAAGTTCGCACATCTCTAGTTACAATATTTTTTATTATATTTTAATTTGTGGGCAGCTGAACCTGGAAATTTTCTGTGTGGCTCCTTAGACCTTGTTTATACACTGCAGTTTTTTTGCATACAAAACAATAGTACAGTAAAATGAAAACAATTATATTTTGCATCTCTTTGAATCCCAGTTTAAGCTAAAAACTAAGGGGGTGAGTTATCAAAACCAATTGCCAATTGGGCCATCTTGTAAAGTTACCCTCTATCCACTGTTCCATTAATTCACTACAACAACTTTCAAAAATCGTCAGGCACTGTACATGGCTGTTTCCGAAAGAAGGGCATTTTTACAATAATTAGAAATTAGCCTCAATAGGGGTGTAGAACACTTTGCCCTGTCGTAATATGCATAGGGAGTTTGCTGTGTTAGTGAAATAATATTGTTATTCAGTATGACATGCAGATTACAGGAATTGCTATAAGAATCACTGCCGCAGAGCGCATGGATGTGGCAGCAGGGAGACCATATGGCATCAAAATTGAAGAGATTAAAGAGGTAATTTTTTTTATTTTATTTAATTTTAACTTATTTACATTTTTTGAGTATCCATTCTGGTGAGCATTGAGTCCGCTGCAAGGAGAGCTACCACCTGTTCCAGCCCCTGCCTCTCAGCCCCCCTCCGGAATGTCTTACTTTGTGTGGAACTGCAAATGTTTCATTTAATCAGTTATTGTTCATTGTTATCACTCCAACCTGTTTCATTGGATTCTTGTGGTAATTCCAGAGGTTATATATGACAACGACTAGAGAGGAGTGAATTAAAAAAAAAATTGATTCGTCCGATTTGATTCCCTCATCTCTATTGAGGACCCATTGGAGGGCAAGTCTGGTGCCAGCAGCCTCAGTAATTCCAGTTCCAAAAGTGTGAAATTTGCTGTAGTGTATAAGTTGCTGCAGTGAAAAAGCTCGTACTTTTATCTCAAAATCGAGCTGGTGGTTTGCCGCAAGGCCAGCTAAGGCATGTTCCAGTCCCTGCCTCTCAGCGCTCCCCATGCTCATGACTGAGTGTCCCCTTCAAAAGGGAGGGACTGCAGCTCCAGCAACTTGAACAGGAGCACATTCAGTTTCTGTGCTGTTGGACAAGTGGGTGCATAAAGCTAGAGGTGGCTGCAGGGAAAAAGCTCGTAATTGTATCCTAAAAATTGAGCTGGCGGTCATCCAGTTTCAGCCCCTTCCTCTCAGCGTCCCCTCTGACTGTGAAAGTGCAAATATTTCATTTAATCAGTTATGGTTCATTGTTATCTCTCCAACCTGTTTAATTGGATTCTTGTAGTAATTCCACAGGTAATATATGACATCGACTACCATAGGGCGTCTTGAAAAGATTACATCGATTTTTTATTTATTTAAGATTTTGATTAGATTCACAAGTTTAATCTGCCTGTGCTCCACTGTCCCTCACCCCCTCCTCCTCCAGTTCAGCCCCGACAGGGCTTATGTGGCCTCGAGGTGTAGGCGCCAGGTCTCAAGTGTCCTGACCAGCCGTCATTCCAACACATGTTGTAGGATATTAAGCAGTGGAATGATGTCATTCATCCCGTAATCCTGGTGACTAATAATGTGGCTTCCTCAAAGGGCCTGAGCAAACGCCAGGTGTCACGTATGAGCTGCCACTGGTTGACATTGAAGTTTTACAGGGGAGCCCCCTATCCGCTTGGATCATCAAGACATCAGTGATGGCTTTTCTCTGTTCGCATAGTCAGTCCAACATATAGTTACATAGTTACATAGTTAGTATGGTTGAAAAAAAGACATACGTCCATCAAGTCCAACCAGGGAATTAAAGGGAAGGGTGTAAGGGGATAAGGGAAAGGGATGTAGTTTTATAATTCTGCATAAGCATTAATGTTATTTTGTTTCAGGAACGTATCTAACCCTGTTTTAAAGCTGTTAATTGTTCCTACTGTGACCAGTTCCTGAGGTAGACCGTTCCATAAATTCACAGTCCTCACGGTAAAGAAGGCGTGTCGCCCCTTTAGACTAAACCTTTTCTTCTCCAGACGGAGGGAGTGCCCCCTCGTCCTTTGGGGGGGGGGGGGGGGGGTTTAACCTGGAACAGTTTTCCTCCATATTTTTTGTATGGGCCATTTATATACTTATATACGTTTATCATATCCCCCCTTAAACGTCTTTTCTCAAGACTAAACAATTGTAACTCCTTTAATCGCTCCTCATAGCTAAGATGTTCCATGCCCAATATTAGTTTAGTCGCGCGTCTCGGCACCCTTTCCAACTCCGCAGTGTCCCTTTTATGAACAGGCGACCAAAACTGAACAGCATATTCCAGGTGAGGCCGTACCAATGCTTTATAAAGGGGGAGTATTATGTCCCTGTCCCTTGAGTCCATGCCTCTTTTTATACAGGACAATATCCTGCCGGCTTTGGAAGCAGCAGCCTGACATTGCATGCTATTCTGTAGTCTGTCATCTACAAGTACACCCAGATCCTTCTCTACCAGTAACTCTGCCAGTTTATTCCCCCCTAAGACATACGATGCATGCATGTTATTAGTACCCATATGCATAACTTTACATTTAGCCACATTGAACCTCATTTGCCAAGTGGATGCCCAGACACTTAGTCTATCCAAGTCATCTTGTAACTTATGCACATCCTCTATAGACTGTACTGTGCTACAAAGCTTGGTGTCATCTGCAAAGATAGAAACAGAGCTGTTAATACCATCCTCTATATCATTGATAAATAAATTAAACAACAGCGGGCCCAGTACTGAACCTTGGGGTACACCACTAATTACCGGGGACCAATCAGAGTACGAATCATTGACCACCACTCTCTGGGTACGATCCATGAGCCAGTGTTCAATCCAGTTACAAACTAAAGTTTCCAAGCCCAAAGACCTTAACTTACCTGTCAGACGTCTGTGAGGGACAGTGTCAAACGCTTTGGCAAAATCCAGAAACACTATATCCACAGCCATTCCTCTGTCAAGGGTTCTACTCACCTCTTCATAAAAGCAAATTAGATTGGTTTGACAACTTCTATCCTTAGTAAACCCATGCTGGTTATCACTTATAATACAATTATCCCCTATGTATTCCTGGATGTAATCCCTTATAAGTCCTTCAAACAATTTACCCACAATGCACGTTAGACTTACCGGTCTATAATTGCCTGGTGAAGACCTAGAGCCCTTCTTGAAGATTGGTACCACATTAGCCTTGCGCCAGTCCCTTGGCACAATACCAGACACCAGAGAATCTCTAAATATCATGAACAAGGGTACAGATATTACTGAACTTACCTCTCTAAGAACTCTTGGGTGTAGTCCATCCGGCCCTGGAGATTTGCTTACATTTACTTTACCTAACTTACCTTGTACCATCTCTACATTAAGCCAGTTCAGTACATTACATGATGTGTTACCAGCACTGACCTGGCCAATGTCAGCTCCTTCTTCCATAGTATATACAGAACTAAAGAACCCATTCAGTAGCTCCGCCTTCTCTTGATCGCCCGTGACAACCTCCCCATTATCATTATTAAGGGGTCCTACATGCTCTGTCCTTGTTTTTTTTGTATTTATATATCTAAAAAAATATTTAGGATTAGTTTTGCTTTCTTTGGCCACCTGTCTCTCATTTTGAATTTTTGCTGTTTTTATTACATTTTTACAGATTTTATTAAGCTCTTTGTACTGTTTAAATGTTATAGCTGACCCATCAGATATTAATTTTTTGAAGGCTATTTTTTTGTTGTCTATTGCTCTTTTAACATCATTTGTCAGCCATGTAGGATTTAGTTTTAATCGTTTATATTTGTTCCCCTTTGGTAAATATTTAGCTGTATAGTTATTTAGAGTTGATTTAAAGATGTCCCATTTACCTTCTCTATCAGTATTTGAGAACACCTCCCCTCAGTCTATGTCCTGTAGTGCGTCTCTCATCCCAGGGAAATTTGCCATTTTAAAGTTATATGTTTTTGCCTTCCCCGTCTGTCTTTGTTTTCTACATTTTAAGTCAAAAGTAACTATATTGTGGTCGCTATTACCAAGGTTTTCCCGCACAGTTACATTACCAACCAGCTCTGCGTTGTTGGAAATGATCAGATCCAACAAGGCATCACTTCTTGTTGGGTCCTCCACAAACTGGCCCATAAAATTATCCTGCAATAAATTTAGGAATTTTCCCCCCTTTGTAGTTTTAGCCAGCCCCCGACCCCAATCTATATCTGGATAGTTAAAATCTCCCATTATTACCACTGTACCTGCCCGGGCGGCCCTCTCTATTTGTTTATACAGCTGACCTTCTATCTCTTCAGTGATATTAGGGGGTCTGTAGATTACACCAAATACTATTTTTTCAGTATTTCCCTCCTTTTGTAATTCTACCCACAGTGCTTCCACATCCTCAGAATCATCACACACTATGGCATCGTTCACACTGACTTTCATACCACTTCTTACATACAGACAGACTCTACCACCTTTTCTGTTCATTCTATCCTTGCGAAACAATGTAAACCCCTGCAGATTAACAGCCCAGTCATGCGAGGAGTCCAGCCATGTCTCAGTGACCCCAACTATATCAATATGTTCCTCCAGTATCAAGGCCTCAAGCTCCCCCATTTTATTTGCTAGGCTTCTGGCATTTGTGAACATACACTTTACATTTCCATACATTTTTACACATATAGTCTCACTAATGGGATTTTCAGAGTTGTTGGGGTTAATGTTATTTTTTAAGTTATAAGGGCTAATTGTACTATTTAAGTTATTGGGGCTAATGGGATTTTTGAGGTATTGGGACTAACGTTATTATTTAAGTTATTGGGGCTAATGGGATTTTTTGCGTTATTGGGTCTAACGTTGTTATTTAAGTTATTGGGGCTAATGGTATTTTTTGAGTTAATGGGGCTTATTGTGGTTATTGAGTTATTGGGGCTAATGGAATTTTTTTGAATTATTGGGATTACAATTTTTTGGGCTACATTTATTTTTACGGCTGGTTTGTAACCCATGGATCTCCTCATCCACTGCTCTTAACCTCCCCCCACAGGACTCCTCTCCACCCACCATTATGTCCTGACCCCTCTTTAACCTATCCATCCCACTGTCTGCTTTCTTTGCTTTATTATCCTCCCCCACTCACCTGGAGGGTGGAATTCCAACGTGTGGAAAAGTCGCAAGTCAGACTATGTTGGGGGATGCCGTTCTGATGCTGCAGCTCAAGGAGGATGTGCTTTGCGGTGTACAAGTGGCTGAAGTGCATGCAAAGTTTTCTTCCCATTGTTAGGATGTCTTGCAGATGGGGGTAACACTTCAGGAATCGCTTGACAACCGGATTGAACACGTGTGCTATACAGGGTGCATGGCTCAGGCTTCCTTGAAGCAGCGCAGACAAGATGTTCTTCCCGTTGTCGGTCACCATGATTCCCATTTCCAGTTTTCGTGGAGTAAGCCATGATTCGATTTCTTGATGAATGACTTTCAGCAGTTCCTCACCTGTGTGACTCTGTTCGCCAAGGCAAACCATGTGAAGAACAGCGTGCCCTGCACACATGGTATGCTGGAGGGACATTTTTATTTAAATTATTAATTAAAATTAATAAAAAGAAAAATTAATTTATTAAAATAAATTCAGATTATTTATTATTTAAAATTTTTTATCTAATGTGCCAGCAGCATGAGGAAACCACATGGCGGCACAATGACACAGCCTATAGGTGGCAGGAGCATGCAGAGACCATATAGTGGCAGAATGACTAAGCCTGTAGATGGCAGCAGCAAGAGGAGACCACAGGGCCTCACAATTGAAAAGATTAAAGTTATTTTTTCAAATTTAAATTGAAGATTTTAAATAGATTACCATAAACATTTTTATGTAATGTTCCAGCAGCATGAGGAGACCATAGGGCCTCACAATTGAAAAGATTAAAGCTATATTTTCTAATTTAAATTGAAGATTTTAAGTAGATTACCATACATTTTGTTATTTAATGCCCTAGCAGCATGAGGAGACCACATGGCGGCACAATGACACAGCTTGGAGATGTCACCAGCATGAGCAGACCAAAATATGGCAGAATGACCAAGCCTGGAGGTGGCAGCAGTGAGAGGAGACCATATGGTGACAGAATGACACAGCATGGAGGTGGTGGCAGCCTGACCAGACCAAAGGGCCTCACAATTGAAAAGGTTAAAGATATTTTTTAAAATTGCATGTGGCCATGTTAACCCCTTAAGGACTCAGCCTATTTTGGCCTTAAGGACTCAGACAATTGAATTTTTACGTTTTCATTTTTTCCTCCTCGCCTTCTAAAAATCATAACTCTTTTATATTTTCATCCACAGACTAGTATGAGGGCTTGTTTATTGCGCGACCAGTTGTCCTTTGTAATGACATCACTCATTATATCATAAAATGTATGGCGCAACCAAAAAACACTATTTTTGTGGGGAAATAAAAACGAAAAACGCAATTTTGCTAATTTTGGAAGGTTTCGTTTTCACGCCGTACAATTTATGGTAAAAATTACGTGTGCTCTTTATTCTGGGGGTCAATACAATTAAAATGATACCCATTATTATGTACTTTTATATTATTGTTGCGCTTAAAAAAAATCACAAACTTTTTAACCAAATTAGTACGTTTATAATCCCTTTATTTTGATGACCTCTAACTTTTTTATTTTTCCGTATAAGCGGCGGTATGGGGTCTCATTTTTTGCGCCATGATCTTTATTTTTTTTTTTGATACCACATTTGCATATAAAAAACTTTTAATACATTTTTTATATTTTTTTAAATGAAATGTATTAAAAAAGTAGGAATTTTGGACTTTTTTTTTTCGTTCACGCCGTTCACCGTACGGGATCATTAACATTTCATTTTAATAGTTCGGACATTTACGCACGCGACGATATCAAATATGTCTATAAAAAAATTTTTTTACGCTTTTTGGGGGTAAAATAGGAAAAATCGGACGTTTTACTTTTTTATTGGGGGAGGGGATTTTTTACTTTTTTTTTACTTTTACTTTTACATTTTTTTACATTTTTTTTTACACTTGAATAGTCCCCATAGGGGACTATTCATAGCAATACCATGATTGCTAATACTGATCTGTTCTATGTATAGGACATAGAATAGATCAGTGTTTTCGGTTATCTTCTGCTCTGGTCTGCTCGATCACAGACCAGAGCAGGAGACGCCGGGAGCCGGACGGAGGAAGGAGAGGGGACCTCCGTGCGGCGTTATGAATGATCGGATCCCCGCAGCAGCTCTGCGGGCGATCCGATCATTCAAATCGCGCACTGCCGTAGATGCCGGGATCTGTATTGATCCCGGCACCTAAGGGGTTAATGGCGGACACCCGCGAGATCACGGGCGTCGGCCATTGCCGGCGGGTCCCTGGCTGCGATCAGCAGCCAGGATCAGCTGCTCATGACACGGGCATCGCTCCGATGCCCGCAGTTATGCACAGGACATAAATGTACCTCCTGGTGCGTTAAGTACCACCTCACCAGGACGTACATTTACGTCCTGCGTCCTTAAGGGGTTAACATCCTCCGGATACTTGATGGAAAACTGCCACACCGCCAAGTAGCTGATTTTCCCCCAAACAGTCCACACTGATTGACTGCTACGGCCGCCGACTCCAGGGTCCCATGTTCCACTATCTCCCGGGCAGGTAGGCTGCCACGAAGCCAGTGGTCTCCCCCGTGCATGTTTGGCTCCAGAATTTCCACTGCTGCCACCATGCTGACTTCCAACCATGCTACCACCTTGCATGCTCAAATGCTGCCTCACGGGCAACCTGCCACCCTGATGATGATATAGCCCCTTCTGCACCCAACACCCAAGTGCGATCGGCTTCATCATGATCGAGTTGTGTTAGCACGTCACTGATGTTCTCCTCAGGTTCCTCAACAGTGTGTGCTTCAGGAGCCTGAACGCTCCCAACGACACCTACCGCGCCACTCACATCATCACAACGTGCCCGCCTAGTAAAGGAAGTGGGGGATGTTTCCTCCACTTCTTGGCTGGGCAGTAGCTGCTGACTCTCCTCTGGTAGATTGTCCTGACTAAAAAGGGGAGCTGAACCCACAGCATAGGATACTTCCATGGGGGAAGGAACAGCATAGGATAGAGGCAATTGGAGGACAGGGACTGCTCCCGGGCCATGCCAACTGATGATTGTGTCTGAGAAACAAACCGACTGTTGACTGGGGATGTCAGAAGTCACTTGTGATGAAGTGGATGACTGAGTTAACCAGTCAATGACAACAGATGGGTTGATGGTCAAGACGCAACCACTAGCTTATACCAGGAGCTCAGGCCTCTCGCTGCAACTCCTGCTGCCACTCACCGTTAGTCTGCTGCAACCTATGCCTGCGCCTGATGGGTTTAGGCCTCTGCCACTCCTCAATGCACATCCTGGCACTTCTCTGCCTGACATACTTAGTGTGTATATGAGGGGAGTGCAATACGCTCCACTACGCTTAACACAGTATTTGTCTAGAACAACAGTAGGCGTGTACTTTGGGCTGGGATTTCACAGTAATTAGGCCCTTAAGACTTTAACAGGAGAAAAATGGTACACCACGTAGATGTATGTATGTGGTATGCACTTATGAGGGGAGTACAATGCGCTCCAGTACGCTTAAAACAGTATTTGTCTACAACACCAGCAGGTGTGTACTTTTGCCTGGCCTTTCACAGTAACTAGGCCCTTGAGACTTTAACAGGAAAAAAATGGTACACCACTTAGATGTATGCAAAGGTTACACTTAGTACAGGGCAATACCCTTTTAGTGCTCTGCTCACCCTAACTGGCTGGCTACTATTAGCTTTTCAGTTGTTGTATACACCAGTGCTACATCATACAATTACTGTGTACTACACCCAAAATTCTCTCTCAATCTCACTCCCTTCTCTATTAGTGCTTCTAGGCTGGATCTGAGCTTGAGGTGAATCACTGCTGTAATACACCCACAATTGCACTTTTTCACTCAATCTCACTCCCTTCCCTGTCAGTGCTTCTAGGCTGGATTTGGGCTTGAGGTGAATCACTGCTGTAATACACCCACAATTGCACTTTCTCTCTCAATCTCTCTCCCTTTCCTATCAGTTCTTTTAGGCTGGATTTGGGCTTGAGGTGAATCGCTGCTGTAAAAAAACTTTTCTGTGCAACACACTGCTCTCTGTCGCCCCCCCTCTCTCTCTCTCTCTCTCTCTCTCTCTGCAATAGAACGCTGATGTGAGTGGCCGCAAGATGGCTGCTGATTATATAGGGCTGTGACATCACAGGGGTGGCTGGCTGCTGATAGGCGGCATGCTGCATGTGATTCAGGGTCATCCCGCCAACCTTTGTTACTACCTTCCCAGGATTCCTTGCCCCATGTCCTCACATGTGGATCCACCATTTTAGATGCCCTGGAGCCTGGACCGCACTAATTGGAGTTTAATGAAGTGATTTGCATGATCGAATCTAGGCAATATTCAGGAAAAGAAAAGAGTCCAGCCAGCTCACCCCCCCCTAGACAGCTGAAACATGGATCCAGGTGCTGGACAACACCAAACAATAGTAGAAAAACAAAAGGCAGAATCCAGCTCTAGATGCAAATAAAATCCATTTATTGAATGGACATAAACAGGAACAAGGAAGGTTACGCGTTTCAAGCGTCAAGTGCTCTTAGTCATATGCATGACTAAGAGCGCTTGATGCTTGAAACGCGTAACTTCCCTTGTTCCTGTTTGTGTCCATTCAGTAAATGGATTTTATTTGCATCTAGAGCTGGATTCTGCCTTTCGTTTTTCTACTAGGCAACATTCACATTCATTGTGAATCAAATTTTTCCGGAAATTCATAACAAATTCAAATTTGCCAGATTCGATTAGCTTATCTCTAATAATAATATATAAAATAATAGTGATAATAGTTTCTCGACTGGAAATGGTTCACACATTATCTCAAACTTCGGCAGGACCATTCTATGTAGTATTTTTTCCAATTATTCCAAACGAAATGATGAAGATTAAGTTTTCAGTGCCCCTTTCTTACAACAGCCAACTGTTTCATAATGTAGTTTGATGTTGTAGCATGAAAATTCTCTTCCATAGTAGGTAAGGTATTCCTCTTCCATATCCAAGCAATATATGTGCAAACTACTATAAGTAAATGGACCACCAAAGCCATTTCTTCCCCAGATACTTTTTTCAAGTTAAAAGTGCATCTGTAGTTAGCAAAAACGTTTTTCTTTATGTAGAGAATACCATTATATGTACATTTGTAATATGCATTTGTTAAGAAAAATGTGTTTATTTTTGGAAGAAAAAATACTGTCCCTGCAGCTTTTGCCTCTGTGTCTCTGTGTGGAGACCAAATACAGGAGGTGAGGGCAGGACAAGCAGGGCTCTGTGCAGGCTCCTGGCTTGTTAATCATCCTGCTGTGTGAGCTGGGGGGGGGGGGGGGAACGTGTCACTGAGCCTCAGTGCCCAGAGCCCTACTTGTCCTTAGTGTACAGAGCCCTGCTTGTCCTCAGTGTACAGAACCCTGCTTGTCCTCAGTGTACAGAGCGCTGCTTGTCCTCAGTGTACAGAGCCCTGCTTGTCCTCAGTGTACAGAGCCCTGCTTGTCCTCAGTGTACAGAGCCCTGCTTGTCTTCAGTGTACAGAGCCCTGCTTGTCCTCAGTGTACAGAGCCTTGCTTGACCTCAGTATACACAGCCCTGCTTGTCCCCAGTGCTGAGAGCCCTGCTTGTCCTCAGTGTACAGAGCCCTGCTTGTCCTCAGTATACAGAGCCCTGCTTTTCCTCAGTGCACAGAGCCCTGCTTGTCCTCACTGCACAGAGCCCTGCTTGTCCTCACTGCACAGAGCCCTGCTTGTCCTCACTGTACAGAGCCCTGCTTGTCCTCACTGCACAGAGCTCTGCTTGTCCTCACTGCATAGAGCCCTGCTTGTCTTCACTGCACAGAGCCCTGCTTGTCCTCACTGCACAGAGCCCTGCTTGTCCTCAAGGCACAGAGCCCTGCTTGTCCCCAGTGCACAGAGCTCTGCTTGTCCTCAATACACAGAGCCCTGCTTGTCCACAGTGAACAGAGCCCTGCTTGTCCTCAATGTACAGAACCCTGCTTTTCCTCAGTGTACAGAGCCCTGCTTGTCCTCAGTGCATAGAGCCCTGCTTGTCTTCAGTGCACAGAGCCCTTCTCGCCCACCCTCACTTCCTATATTTTTTGTCTCCTCACAGAGACACACAGGCAATAGCTGAAGGGACAAAATATACACATTTTCTAATCAATTGTTACGCCGAGCGCTCCGGGTCCCCGCTCCTCCCCGGAGCGCTCACAGCGTTCTCCTATTCGCAGCGCCCCGGTCAGACCTGCCAACCGGGTGCGGTGCGATAATGTTCCCAGCCGGGATGCGATTCGCGATACGGGACGCGCCCGCTCGCGATGCGCATCCCGACTCGCTTCCCAGACCCGTTCCCCGTCTGTGCTGTCCCGGCGCGCGCGGCCCCGCTCCTTAGGGCGTGCGCGCGCCGGGTCTTTGCGATTTAAAGGGCCGGTGCGCCACTGATTGGCGCATGAGGTTTTAATCAGTACCTTCACCTGTGCACTTCCCTACTTATACCTCACTTCCCCTGCACTCCTTTGCCGGATCTTGTTGCCATTGTGCCAGTGAAAGCGTTTCCTTGTGTGTTCCTAGCCTGTGTTCCAGACCTCCTGCCGTTGCCCCTGACTACGATCCTTGCTGCCTGCCCTGACCTTCTGCCATGTCCGACCTTGCTCTTGTCTACTCCCTTGTACCGCGCTTATCTCAGCAGTCAGAGAGGTTGAGCCGTTGCCGGTGTATACGACCTGGTTGCTACCGCCGCTGCAAGACCATCCCACTTTGCGGCGGGCTCTGGTGAATACCAGTAGCAACTTAGAAACGGTCCACCGACACGGTCCACGCCAATCCCTCTCTGGCACAGAGGATCCACCTCCAGCCAGCCGAATCGTGACATCAATATTACAAATATACATATAATATTATTTTCTACATTATATAAAAAGTTTTTGTTAATGACAGGGACAATTTTAATCGGTCTAGCTCTGAGTATTCAGACCACGAACGATAGTAAGAAGGGAACAAGCTTACCATGTAAATTTATAGGATTGTCTCAGTCAGTTGGATTTTTCTACCCTTTTGCCTCTGTGTCTCTGTGTGGAGACCAAATACAGGAGGTGAGAGCAGGACAAGCAGGGCTCTGTGCAGGCTCCTGGCTTGTTAATCATCCTGCTGTGTGAGCCGGGGGGGGGGGGGGACGTGTCACTGAGCCTCAATGCACAGAGCCCTGCTTGTCCTCAGTGTACAGAACCCTGCTTGTCCTCAGTGTACAGAGCGCTGCTTGTCCTCAGTGTACAGAGCCCTGCTTGTCCTCAGTGTACAGAGCCCTGCTTGTCCTCAGTGTACAGAGCCCTGCTTGTCTTCAGTGTACAGAGTCCTGCTTGTCCTCAGTGTACAGAGCCCTGCTTGACCTCAGTATACACAGCCCTGCTTGTCCCCAGTGCTGAGAGCCCTGCTTGCCCTCAGTGTACAGAGCCCTGCTTGTCCTCAGTATACAGAGCCCTGCTTTTCCCCAGTGCACAAAGCCCTGCTTGTCCTCAGTACACAGAGCCCTGCTTGTCCTCAGTGCACAGAGCCCTGCTTGTCCTCACTACACAGAGCCCTGCTTGTCCTCACTGTACAGAGCCCTGCTTGTACTCACTGCACAGAGCCGTGCTTGTCCTCACTGCATAGAGCCCTGCTTGTCTTCACTGCACAGAGCCCTGCTTGTCCTCACTGCACAGAGCCCTGCTTGTCCTCAAGGCACAGAGCCCTGCTTGTCCCCAGTGCACAGAGCTCTGCTTGTCCTCAATACACAGAGCCCTGCTTGTCCCCAGTGAACAGAGCCCTGCTTGTCCTCAATGTACAGAACCCTGCTTTTCCTCAGTATACAGAGCCCTGCTTGTCCTCAGTGCATAGAGCCCTGCTTGTCTTGAGTGCACAGAGCCCTTCTCGCCCACCCTCACTTCCTATATTTGGTCTCCTCACAGAGACACACAGGCAATAGCTGAAGGGACAAAATATACACATTTTCTAATCAATATTACAAATATACATATAATATTATTTTCTACATTATATAAAAAGTTTTTGTTAATGACAGGTACACTTTTAATCGGTCTAGCTCTGAGTCTTCAGATCACAAACGATAGTTAGAAGGGAACAAGCTTACCATGTAAATTTATAGGATTGTCTCAGTCAGTTGGATTTTTCTACCCTTCTGCTAATAATTGGTCCATGTCAAATCACTTAGAACCTAACCGATCAAAACTTTTGACATGTCTATAGGACATGTAAAACGTTTTTTTTAAGCAACAAGTATACTTTAATGCAGCTGTCCAGGTTAAATACAATGCACAAAAAGTTTAGCCATTAGTCTCTACATAATGGCTACAGAATGATGATGTAGCACTCTGCAGGACTCTTCCTAGATTTGGCACCCCACCAAACTAAATAATTAAGAAGAAGAGACTTGGTAAGAGAGGAGACCAAGAACCCAATGGTCACTGAGCTCCAAAGATCCTATGTGCAGATGGGAAAAACATCTAGAAGGTCCAGAACTATCACTGCCACCTCCACAATCTGGAGGATTGGAAAGAATGTTTTTCACCATAAGTGGTGCAAAGTGCCCATATCTGCCCTAAATGTCCAACAGATGCCCAGGGCTCCAGAGAACATTTTAAAGGAAATCTGTCATCAGTGTCACCTGCACTAATCTTGCGGTACAGACAGATAGTACAGGTGACACTGATGACAATGGTACTTACCTTGCTGTTTTATTCAGTACAGTATAGTAGTGGTATATTTTCTCCATGTATACAGGTATTATTGGTCATGAAAATTATTTTACCTATGTTAAAGTTTTTCTTACATATCAAAATTTTAGTTTATTTTGTGCGTGGGATTTGGGTGGAACAGGAGCATGGCAGGGGTGTGTCCAGTGGCGGAGCCTCACAGGGGGCCCTTGCTTTTTTATTTTGGTCCGGGGCCCCTGAAACTAGGTGACCAGTGTTACATATTAATTTGATGTTTACATATTCCAGAGATGATAAAAAAAAATTTGGAAAATCTAATTTGATTAAAAAAAAGAGAGGGCCGCATCTGAGAAAATGATCAAAAAGTAAATGGAATGTTGTGCCAATAACTGAATATCAGCATACTGATTCCCTTTTTATTTTTTTGCCATTTTTGCTCATTATGCTGCAAGTATAGAACCCAATATACAGCAATTAATGCTAGCTGTATAGGGAAATTCATTTTATTGTCTTCTGGAATAATGCAGATTCAAATGTATATTACTCTATAAACTGTCTCATCTTTTATCCCTGTCTGAGTATTTCAAATGAAATGTTTTCAGCTCCACATAATGGGAAAGAGTTCTGTGATTGAGAATGAAACATTCATAATTACTCTCATTCTATTTGCTTAATTTTTGTCTCAAAACCTCTTGCCGAGTTGAAACCAAAAGTTACATGAAATAACGAGATCCAAATAATGTTTACAAGTGATAGCTCGGAAGTCGGAATAGTTTTCTTGCATCTTTGTGTTCTCTGACAATACCATCTACAAACCGTGGCCCTCCAAATGTTGCAAAACTTCAAGTCTCAGCATGCCTGGACAGCCATTGACTGTCGGGGCATGCTGGGAGTTGAAGTTTTGAACCATCTAGGGGGCCACAGTTTGAAAACACTGATTTACATGGAGTATGTATGTTCTTTCCTTGTGGTTTTTTCCCCCGGGTACCCTGGTTTCATTTCAAACCCTGAAAATAGAAACATAAAAAATATAAAAACTGATCATACGATGTGTTTCCCCACATTCTTAAAATAACACCTTTTTGTGTTCTCCACAAGGTAATAGTGCCTCCACTGTGTCCCGTACCACACTTGTCCAATGGTGCATTTATCTCTTTTGGTGCTCTCCAATCTTCTCCAACTCCTGGTGGTGCCTAACATCATATCTGTCCTGTGCTTTCCTCCACTGCCCCCTCCACTTTGGGGTCTCTGAGCAGTAAAGCCAGTGAAGGACGATTCAGCACCCTCATGCTTCACCAAGTAAAGAAGACAGGAGAACCCCTTTAGCCATCATATCTGTAAATACAGTGGTCCCTCAACATATGATATTAATTGGTTCCAGGAGGACCATTGTATGTTGAGTGCAAATGTCTATGGCAAACCATTAATTGGTTCTGAAGCCCCGATACCATTGTACATGCTGTATATCCATGGAAAAGTGGTAATTGGTTCTGGGACGACCATGGTATGCTGAGTGTGTGTAGGTCCATATGATTAAAATGATCTCAACTCATATAGGTTTGATTTTGTTTCACTTCTGCTAAAAAAATTATAAGGAATACTTCGGGATATAAAAACGTATCCTCTATCCTAAGGATAGGGGATAAGTTTCAGATCGAGGGAGGTCTGACTGCTGGGACTCCCCGGAAATCTCAAGGCTGGGCCTTGGCTTTTCTCCCGAATTGGGCATGTTGACAACCACACTAAGCTGCGGCCAACACGCCCCCTCCATTCAGCTCTATAGGAGGGCCGGAGCCTATAGAGGTGCATAGAGGGTGCATGTTGGCCACTGTTTTGTGCGGTAGTCGACACACACTCCATAGAAGGAAAGCCAGGGCATCTGAGAGGAGATTGCGGGGGGTTCCCAGCAGTCGGACACTCCATATTCTCACACGTATCACATATCCTTAGAGTACTCCTTTAATTTCTATATACCATGTATGTGAAACTTAATAGGTATGTCCTCCTTATATAAATGGTAGTTAGGGTATGGCAAAAAGAGAGCTTAATAGCCAGTGTTATACAGATAAAATTTTTCCTTGGTTATTTATTTATTTATTTGGGCTTTTTTGTGTGTCTCTAACTGCACAAATGATGCTGTCTCCATTTTTTCTTTAGTTGTGTGACTTGTTTTTAACTATATCCATGTGCAACATATTATTATAAAGACTTTATTTATTTATTTTAAATAATTTTTTGGAAGTAGACTCCAATGTTTTTGTAGGTTATGTGTAAAGTGACATCAATGTAAACTGTAACAGGTTTAAAATCAAAAGTTCCATTCAGTTGTCAGAAACATAGTTATAGCACCACAGGGATATTGCAGAATCATTCCTAGTTCCACAAAACTCCATGGCTGTTGTTGTTTGGTCCTCCAGAAAGAGAATCACACTCTAAGTAGCCACTCTCCACTTTGTTTAAAGAGGTTATTCCTCAACTCTTTAATTTATTAGCAAATAGGTCATCATTTGTTGATCATCAGAGGTGAATGTAGGCGTAGCTGCTATATCACCAATGTATAATGAACACTTCAGAAGCTTTCGGCCCTCTTCCCTGTGTAGTGTTGGGTGTTGAACAGCAGGATTGGCGGGTATGGCAGGTGTTGGCACCACATGATTAATAATGGGTGACCTGTCTGTGGATAGGTCATCAATCATAGAGTCCCTCTCTTTAGGGTAGGGTCACACACAGGTCATCCGCTGCGGATGCACTGCTGTCAGTCATAGATCTACTGCAGAGCCGCCGCTTAGCACTGTTTGTCAGCTGGTGACTGCCAGCAGGAAATCTGTTGCTACGAGTGGGCACAAAGAGCGTCAGGTAGCACAGAGCTTGCTCTGCCTTCTTTCTTTGACAGCTGGCAGCACACTTGCAGCGTTATATATGCTGCAGATTTGCAGTGACACCCTACCCCTAAGATATGAGAGTGCAGAATATGCATACCCCCATAGCTTAGAATACCTTAAAAGGATATTGTCATTGGGTTTTCTATACAAAACAACTCCTTGTTTTCTTTTTTTATTGATTTCTACCATTTATTTTCCTTTTCATCACAACAAAGGAAGGAACAAATGAGCATAAAATGTCAAGGAAAGGATTGTTTCAAATTATTGATTTTAAATTATCTGAAAACCTGAATTCACAATGTAAGCAATGACTGTAAGCAAAATGTTTGTGACAAAAACATGGTTAACCTGCTTAATCTCATTATACCTGTAATGTGAGACAGCCTCAGCTAACACTAGATATTGCAGATATATTTCAGTTGAGAGGACACAATACGCTCATATTCCTCATGATGAATGACAGAATGATCAGACTTTAGGGCCACTGGCTATTTTTAAATATTAACTCCAAGCAATTTTAATTAAAAAATGCCACTCACAAAAGAACTAGTGCCTATTGGAGAACTGTAGTTGTATTTGACTAAGCCAACAATTGCAATGAGACAATGGATAATGTTCTGAGGCAGCACAATTCTAATCTTTTCATATACAGCAGTGCCTACACACTGACTGTTATTTCAGTCCAATATGTTTTTATATTTCAGTCTATTCAAAGCAAAACTTTTTCTTTTAGAAATAATTATTAGTATATTATTTATCTATTCACATTTCTGTTCCTGCAGAAACGAAACACACCAGCACCAGTAATATCTCTATAGTCCTGATAGTTCGCTACAAAATATCAATGCAATAGTGTAACTGTTTACAAATGTAACAAACTATCAACCATGGGAAGTGTTAGGTCTGTCTAGATAAGACAAGTCTAGACAAATTGTGCATCACTTTTACTGTATCATGCAGCTTTCCCTTAAATGACACATACTTATTGAGGATTACAGAACACAATACTGAACAGTGCCAGGTTGTACCTAGTGCTATTCAACTCCACTTATCTGATGGGAAAAGTAAAAGAAAGTTTTCTCTATTATGCTGTGCTAGTACATGTAGTTGTGACATGCAAGTGGGACCTGGACTTCCCTATTTAAACAATGGCAAGTCCAGGTGTAGCCTGTAACGGTCAGTGGATCTCAATTGCAGTACCTGACTGGCTGGAGGGCAATTCTGGCAAATGCCAGATGAGCAGGGCCAGATTAAGGCTGCTTGGAGGACGGAGCACTTTAGTATTGTGGGGCCCCCCTTCCCCGAAAAAAAAAAATGCAGACACAGACACATCCCTAAACCTCAAGCCCCTGTGCATGTTTTCAATTATGACAATTAACAAGCCTTCACAAAGGCATGGGCATTTCAGACTATGCAGTCCATTTTTTGGTGGGGGTCCATCTGCTGGGACCCCCATTAATTACCTCAGTTCCAGTGGCTTTCCACCTACTGAAAATCTACAACTCACATTATGTCTTGAGAGCCTTAGGCATCATAGAAGTTGTAGTTTTGCAACAGTTGGAAAGCCACAGATTGGGGTACAGTTTCACTCATGATCACCTAGTCAGAAAGAATACACAATGATATAATGGCTCACAGGTGACGTCTTCTATGTTGTCTTCCATTTTCTCCTTCATCTGATCCAGATGTGGTTGTGGCTTCCAGCTAAATCTTCCTCTGCAGAGTGTGATGCTCCGACATCATTGGTTCCTCACTTTGTCAGCAGATCCTTATCCTGTATATGAAAAAATAATCAATATTAGACATGTGCAATTCAGTTCGGCACGAATGTCTAATTTACCGAATTTTACTGTTTTCGTGCATTCGGACCGATCCGAATGCACGAAAACATATTTTGAACATTCCCGAATCGCCACGACAATACGAATAGCAAAGTAACGAATAAATTCGTTATTTCTCGAACATTCGGTAAATCTTTTTATTCTTTTTTTGGACTTTAGCGATCCTAAAAAATTATGGAGATACCTTTTTTTATTAAAATTTCGTAGGGTATCATAAAAAATCATAATAAAAAAGATACAGTAGTGATGGAAAAAATTGTATCTAACGAAATGTATCATTTTTATTATGAAATGTTTATTCATTTTTAAACAGGGATAAATTTATGTGAGCGGGTAAAGCACTAAAAATTTAGTCGACATTAGTAAAAATGTAGTGTGTGCGTGTTTTTCACTTTTTTTTTAAACATTTTTTAGGTAGTACTACTACTCCCAGCATGGAACACACTCTTCCAAGATGGGAGTAGTAGTTACCTGTACTAATTAACAGATCGCTGCGATCCTCTTGTATAATGGATAGATGCAGCGGCAGCTCTTCTATGGTCCCCTGCACTCACGTATATATACACATATTCATATTTCCCGCAGAGCTGTGATTGGCCAGATGGTTCCAGCCAATCACAGCTCTCTGTGAGAAATAGGAATATGTGTATATATACGGCTGTGCAGGGGACCACAGGAGAGCGGCCGCCGCATTCATACATTATACAGGAGCATCACAGCAGATGTCAGGAGTGATACCCGCAGTGATCTTTCCTTTACTATAAGTACTACCACTCCCAACATGGAGTACACTCTGCTCCATGCTGGGAGCTGTAGTACCTGCATTAATAGACAGATCACAGTGGGTGTCAGAAGTTACACTTGCTGCGATATGTCTATTAATGCAGGTACTACAGCTCCCAGCATGGAGCAGAGTGTGCTCCATGTTGGGAGTATTAGTACCTGCAGTAAGGGACAGATCCCAGGGATGTCACTTCTCCTGACACCCGCTGCGATCCTCCTGATGTGAATGTCTGGATCAGCTGTTCTCAGGGCTACAGAGCCGGGAGAACAGCTGACGCTGAGCCGTAGGTATACATCGTATATCTACTGCCCAGCAAGAACTTACAGTGAGCCTGCAATGTGTATACAGTATACACATTGCTGGCTCACTTAACCCCTTGCTGAGCTGTGCGCTATGTGCAAGCCCAGCAAGGGAAGAGTTAACTTACACTTATGGACAGTGTAGGTTAACCCTTTGGGTGGTATACACTATATACAGCTATCTATAGATAGCTGTATACAGTGTATACAGAAGACGAAGTCCAGCTTACTTCCCTCGAGTCCCGCCGGTCAGTGTAGCTCCGCCCCCTAGTGATGACATCATTAGGGGGTGGAGCTACAGAAGGGAACAAGGCTAGGTAATCTGAAGCTCTGTTCACATTGTACGTTTTGTATGTGAACAGACCCTTCTGGCAGTGTCTACCCAGACAGGGAGACTCCAGCTGTTGCTAAACTACAACTCCCAGCATGCCCAGACAGCCAAAGGCTGTCTGGGCATTCAGGGAGTTGTAGTTTTGAACCGATTGGTGGCTCCCTGTTTGGGTAGACATTGCATCATGGGTGCTCTCCCCAGCGGACAGCGCCAAAAATGTCATAACCAATTTTTTGTGTTTTTTTTCTTCTCGTTTCAGATCCGTGTATGCAGAGGATTACTGCGGATTCGATGGATTACGGCGGATTATTTTTTTTCCTTTAATAAAATGGTTAACGAGGGCTGTGGGGGAGTGTTTTTTTAAATAAAATAATTTTTCCAATGTGTTGTGTTTTTTGTTTTTGTTTTTTTTATTGAATTTTCAGGGTTAGTAGTGGAAGCTGTCTTATTGACGGAATCCATTACTAGGCCAGGGCTTATTGCTAGCCCCAAAAACAGCTAGCGCTAACCCCCAATTATTACCCCGGTACCCACCGCCACAGGGGTGCTGGGAAGAGCCGGTACCAACAGGCCCGGAGCATCAAAAATGGGCTCCGGGCCTGGGCCTAGGTGGTAACAGGCTGGCTTTATTTAGGCTGGGGAGGGCCAGTAACAATGGTCCTCGCCCACCCTGGTAATGTCAGGCTGTTGCTGTTTGGTTGGTATCTGGCTGAGAATGAAAATACGGGGAACCCTATGCGTTTTTTTTTTTTTAATTTTTATTTAAATAAAAAAAAAAAACGCATAGGGTTCCCCGTATTTTCATTCTCAGCACAATACCAACCAAACAGCAACAGCCTGACGTTACCAGGGTGGGCGAGGACCATTGTTACTGGCCCTCCCCAGCCTAAATAACGCCAGCCTGTTACCGCCTAGGCCCAGGAGCGCCATTTTTGACGCTCCGGACCTGTTGGTACCGGCTCTTCCTGGCACCCCTGTGGCGGTGGGTACCGGGGTAATAATTGGGGGTTAGCGCTAGCTGTTTTTGTGGCTAGCACTAAGCCCTGGCCTAGTAATGGATTTCATCAATAAGACAGCTTCCACTACTAACCCTGAAAATTCAATGAAAAAAAAAAAAAAAACACAACACATTGGAAAAATTATTTTATTTAATCCATCGAATCCGCAGTAATCCTCTGCATACAAGGATCTAAAACAAGAAGAAAAAAAACACAAAAAATTGGTTATGACCTTTTTGGCGCTGTCCGCTGGGGAGAGCACCCATGATGCAATGTCTACTCAAACAGGGAGCCACCAATTGGTGCAAAACTACAACTCCCAGCATGCCCAGACAGTCTTTGGCTGTCTGGGCATGCTGGGAGTTGTAGTTTAGCAACAGCTGGAGTCTCCCTGTCTGGGTAGACACTGCCAGAAGGGTCTGTTCACATTATACAAAAGGTACAATGTGAACAGAGCTTCAGATTAAGTAGCCTTGTTCCCTTCTGTAGCTCCGCCCCCTAATGACGTCATCACTGGGGGGCAGAGCTACACGAACCCGGCCCGGGACTCGAGGGAAGTAAGCTGGACTTCGTCTTCTGTATACACTGTATACAGCTATCTATAGATAGCTGTATATAGTGTATACCGCCCAAAGGGTTAACCTACACTGTCCAGCAGTGTAAGTTAACTCTTCCCTTGCTGGGCTTGCGCATAGCGCACAGCTCAGCAAGGGGTTAAGTGAGCCAGCAATGTGTATACTGTATACACATTGCAGGCTCACTGTAAGTTCTTGCTGGGCAGTAGATATACGATGTATACCTACGGCTCAGCGTCAGCTGTTCTCCCGGCTCTGTAGCCCTGAGAACAGCTGATCCCGACATTCACATAAGGATGATCGCAGCGGGTGTCAGGAGGAGTGACATCCCTGGGATCTGTTCCTTACTGCAGGTACTAATACTCCCAACATGGAGCACACTCTGCTCCATGCTGGGAGCTGTAGTACCTGCATTAATAGACATATCGCAGCGAGTGTAACTTCTGACACCCGCTGCAATCTGCCTATTAATGCAGGTACTACAGCTCCCAGCATGGAGCAGAGTGTACTCCATGTTGGGAGTGGTAGTACTTGTAGTAAAGGACAGATCACTGCAGGTATCACTCCTGACAGCCGCTGCAATCCTCCAGTATAATGTATGGATGCGGCGGCCGCTCTCCTATGGTCCCCTGCACGGCCGTATATATACACATATTCCTATTTCTCACAGAGAGCTGTGATTGGCTGGAACCATCTGGCCAATCACAGCTCTGCGGGAAATATGAATATGTGTATATATACGTGAGTGCAGGGGACCATAGAAGAGCAGCCGCAGCATCTATACATTATACAAGAGGATCGCAAGGGACCCCTGCGATATGTCAATTAGTACAGGTAACTACTATTCCCATCATGGAAGAGTGTGTTCCATGCTGGGAGTAGTAGTACTACCTAAAAAATGTTTTATAAAAAAAAGTGAAAAACACGCACACAATACATTTTTACTATTGTCAGCTACATTTTTAGTGCTTTACCTCTCACATAAATTGATCCCTGTTTAAAAATGAATAAACATTTCATAATAAAAAAGATACATTTCGTTAGATAAAATTTTTTCCATCACTACTGTATCTTTTTTATTATGATTTTTTATGGTACCCTACGAAATTTTAATAAAAAAGGTATGTCCATATTTTTTTAGGATCGCTAAAGTCCAAAAAAAATAAAAAAATTTACTGAATGTACCCGAATACCGAATGTATCCGAAAAAATCAACCCGAATACCCGAATACCGAATGTATCCGAAAAATCTAAACCGAAAATATTGCCGAACCGAAATGTTTTTCCAAAACGAAAAAACGAAACGAAATGAAATGGAAATTTTTCTAGTGCACAAGTCTAATCAATATGAGCCTGTTAGACACTGTGAACCCTGAATATAACCCCTCCAAACACTAAGCCCCTGAAAATACTGCCACACACTGTTTCTTCTTAGTTTGGCTGAATCCCACCCTCTACTGTCCTCCAGACCCCTTTCTCCACCAGACCTGTGTCCCCTCCTCCAGACCCCTGTTTTCTCCTCCCTGACCCCTCAGTTACCCCCAGACCCTTCAGTCACCTCAAATGCCTTAGTCCTCCTCCAGACCCCTATGTCCCCTCCTCCCCCAACCCCTCAGTCACACCCAGACCCCCCAATTCTCCTACAGATCCCTCAGTCACCTCCCCCCAGACCACTCAGCCACCCCAGTCCTCCTCAATACCCCTCTTTTCCATCCTCCACTGACCCCTCAGTCACCCCCAGACTCCTCAGTCCTCCTACAGATCCTTCAGTGACCCCCAGACCCCTACGTCATCACCCATCCTCCTCCAGACCTCTCTTCCGTCCTTCTCCAACCCCTCAGTCCTCTTCCTAAGATCCTCATCACTCCACTGCCCCTTTCTCCAGACTCCTTTGTCCTTTTTATTTAGACTCTGTTCCCCACATTCTGTTTCCTGAGTCCTGTCCCTGTACTATTACATCACTGTGTATTATCCTTGTTATGTGACGTCATACATACATATTCATACATACTGTACACATTACATACTGTACATGCATGCATCATATACACACACATACTGTACACAATACATACTGTACATGCATCATATACACACAACACACATACTGTACACAATACATACTTTACATGCATGCATCATATACACACAACACACATACTGCACACATTACATACTGTACATGCATTATACACACCCACAGCACACATACTGCACACATTACATACTGTACATGCATGCATCATATACACACAACATACATACTGTACACAATACATACTGTACATGCATGCGTCATATACACACAACGCACATTCTGTACACAATACATACTGTACATGCATTATATACACACAACACACACACTGTACACATTACATACTGTACATACATCATACACACACAACACACATACTGTACACAATACATACTGTACATGCATCATATACACACAACACACATACTGTACACAATACATACTGTACATGCATCATATACACACAACACACATACTGTACATGCATGCATCATGTACACACAACACACAAACTGTACTTGTATCATATACACACAACACACATACTGTACATGCATCATATACACACAACACACATACTGTACATGCATTATATACCCACAACCCACATACTGTACACATTACATACTGTACATGCATTCATCATATTCACACAACACACATACTGTACACAATACATACTGTACATGTATGCATCATATACACACAACACACATACTGTACACAATACATACTGTACATGCATCATATACACACAGCACACATACTGTACATGCATTATATACAAGCAACACACATACTGTACACAGTACATACTGTACATCAACACAACACACATACTGTACACATTACATACTGTACATACATCATACACACACATACTGTACATGCATGCATTATATACACACAACACATGCTGTACACATAACATACTGTACATGCACTATATACACACACAACACACATACTGCACACATTTCATACTGTACATGCATTATATACATACAGCACACATACTGCACACATTACATACTGTACATGCATTACATACACACACAGCACACATACTGCACACATTACATACTGTACATGCATTATACACACCCACGGCACACATACTGCACACATTACATACTGTACATGCATGCATCATATACACACAACACACATGCTGTACACAATACATACTGTACATGCATGCATCATATACACACAACACACATACTGAACACAATACATACTCTACATGCATCATATACACACATACTGTACACATTACATACTGTACATGCTTCATACACACAGCACACTGTACACGATACATACTGTACATGCATGCATCATATACACACAACACACATACTGTACACAATACATACTGTACATGCATTATATACACACAACACACATACTGTACACATTACTTACTGTACATGCATCATATACACACAACACATACTGTACACAATACATTCTGTACATGCATCATATACACACAACAAATATACTGTACATGCATGCATCGTGTACACACAACACACAAACTGTACTTGTATCATATACACACAACACACATGCTATACATGTATCATATACACACAACACACATACTGTACATGCTTCAAATACACACAACACACATACTGTACACAATACATACTGTACATGCATGCATCATATACACACATCAGTATTATCGGTGATCTTCTGCTCTGGTCTGAGATCGAGCAGACCAGAGCAGAAGATCACCGATAATACTGATCAGTGCTATGTCCTATACATAGCACTGAACAGTGTTAGCAATCAAATGATTGCTATGAATAGTCCTCTATGGGGACATAAAAAGTGTAAAAAAAAAGTAAAACAATTTTAAAGAAAAAAGAAAAAAATGTGAAAAATCCCCTCCCCCAATCCAAATCCGTTTTTCCCATTTTACCCCCCAAAAAGCGTAAAAAAAATAATTTATACACATATTTGGTATCACCACATGCATAAAAGTCTGAACTATTAAAATATATTGTTAATTATCCCGTACGGTGAACAGCTTAAATGTAAAAATATAAAAAAAAGTCAAAAATTGCTTCTTTTTTGTCACATTTTATTCCAAAAAATATTAATAAAAAATGTATTAATACTAAATTATAAGCAAAGGTGGTACTGATAAAAACTACAGATCATGGCGCAAAAAATTAGCCCTCATATCACCCCACATACGGAAAAATGAGAAAGTTATAGGTGGTCAAAATAGGGCAATTTCAAACATACTAATTTTGTTACAATGGTTTGAGATTTTTTTTAAGCGGGACAATTCTAGAAAAGCATAAACAATGGGTATAATTTTAATCGTATTGACCCACAGAATAAAGAAAACATGTCATTTTTACCAGAAAGTGTACAGCGAGAAAACAAAACCTTCCAAACCTTCCACATAAATAATATCTGTTTTTCTTTGCGCCGTACATTTTATGGTAAAATAAGTGATGTAATTACAAAGTACAATTAGTGTCGCAAAAAACAAGCCCTCATATGGGTCTGTGGATGGAAATATAAGAGAGTTATGATTTTTAGAAGGTGAGGAGGAAAAAACGAAAATGCTAAAATAAAATTGGTCTGGTCCTTAAAGGGGTACTTCACACCCCTAGACATCTTATCCCCTATCCAAAGGATAGGGATAAGATGTCAGATCGCCGGGTCCCGCTGCTGGGGACCCCCGGGATCTTGGCTGCTGCACCTACCTGTACGGCTTCCACCTCACAACGGTAACGCTGGAGGCTTCGGATCCCGACTACTATGGCGGACGAGCGTGACCTCACAACTCCGCCCCATGTGACATCACGCTCCGCTCCCTCAATGCAAGTCTATGGGAGGTCCGTCACGCTCCCCTCCCATAGACTTGCTTTGAGGGGGCGGGGTGTGACATCAAATGGGGTGGAGCCGTGATGTCACGCTCGTCCGCCATTGAGGTCGAGATCCGAAGCCTCCAGCATTGCCAGTGTGAGGTGGAAGCTGTACAGGTGGGTGCAGCAGCCAAGATCCTGGGGGTCCCCAGCAGCGGGACCCTGGCGATCTGACATCTTATCCCCTATCCTTTAAGGCCAAAATGGACCTGGTCCTTAAGTGGTTAAGCATGTACTGATGGCACAAGTTTTACAATAGATATCTTTTCAAAATTATTTGTGTGTAACTATTGATGCTAATAAATGTATAGGTTTTTAAGTAATAGGGCACTGTTATGACTTTGCTTTACTATATGACATTGATTAGATTATATATGGAATGTGTTCAATTAACATGTGGTGACCTATTTATTGTATTGCCATTTCTACTAGATATCAAAATATAATGGATTTTAGCATCGATCAACTGTGTCCATTGTCTTCTGCGAGGCTGTAATTACCCTTTTAAAAGCTTTCGTCATTCTGATGTCTTTTATTTGACATATTGAGATAAACGTGTTTTTATAATTTCTCTAGAAAGTGAAGTTGGCAAATTGTATTTATTTAGTAATGTATATAGTTACTGAAGCATGCTGAAACACATTTCACCTTTGTTTAATGTCTCTATTATGGATTTCACATGGACATCACATTGATGACCTTCATTAGCTAAACTATTTTGACATAGAATTATTGTTCTTCCGCTTCTTAAGTTTGCATATATTTCTGAAGAAATTAAGTAATTTATAACTCTATATTTAATATTTTAATTGTTTTTAGACATAACTGCTAGAGATGAGCGAATCGAAGCTGATGAATCCGAATTTGTTACGAATTTAATGAAAATTTTTATTTGCAACGAATGCGAATATCACAGCAATTCTATCACGCAAATTGCTTCATTAAACTCCATTTAGTGTGTTCCAGGCTCCAAGGCATCTAAAATGGTGGATCCACATGTGAGGACATGGGGCAAGGAACGCAGGGAAGCCGGGAAGGTGGGTAGGCGGGATGACCATGAATCACAAGCAGGATGCAGCCTATCAGCAGCCAGTCACCCCTGTGATGTCACAGGCCTATATATTCGGCAACCATATTTTGGCTAGTCACTTCATTCATTACACTGCAGAGAGATAGGATGGACAGCCTGTTTGTGTGTGTGTGTTACACAGAAAAGCTTTTTCCAGCAGTGTTTCGCCTTCTAGTCACATCAGCGTTCTGGTGGACAGAGAGCAGTGTTTTTTTTTACGGAAAAGGATTTTTACTGCAGTCATTACCTCCCAGTCACTTTCTGCAGCATTGTTTTACAGATAGGGGCAGTAAGCTGTATGTTTCCTCATACATTTCAACAAGCCGCCTCAACTTCATAAACCTTAGCAGAGGAGGCAGGAATAATTTTTCAGCGCAATTCTGTGTCTTTGTTCTACAACAAATCATTTGCTGGTTATACTAGTCTGTAGACGGTATAATATACAGCAGTCCATTCCTAATAGTATTTGACAGAGTGCAATTTTGGATTTAGTACTAGTGATGAGCGGCATTGCCCATATTTGAATTTCGCATATTCGTTATATTCGCATATGCGAATATTCGCATATGTGAATATTCGCATAATCGCGTATTCGAGGAAGAAAACAGTGAGGGGTGGGCAACTTTACTATTGGTTGCTATGGATGTTGTTGATAACCTCTGACAAGTGTATTTGCATCATTCTAATTGGTCCACAAGTGAAAAGAATGAATATGCAAATATTCACAAATGCGAATATGCGCAAATGCGAATATTCACATTTGCGAATATGCGCATATGCGAATATTCACAAGTGCAAATATGCGCATATGGGGGAAAAATGAATATTCACAATTTCGAATATATAGCGAATATATTCGCAATATTCACGAATTTGCTAATTTGCGATATTCGCAAGAAAAATTCAAAATGAGAATATTCGCGCCCAATACTATTTAGTTCACAGCTTTTGTGTGCTGCAGAACTGTTGTGTACTGCTGGTGTTGTTCAAAAAATAAATTTTTTTCAGGTGTACTGTAGCACATTTTTCTGTCCTCATAAGTGCATACCACATACCTACATCTAAGTAGTGTACTATTTTGTAGCTGTTAACTTGTCAAGGGCCTGGATACTGTGAAAGTCCATGCAAAAGTAATCACCGGCTGGTGTTTTACTCCAATATGTTTCTTAATTGTACTGTAGCGCATTTTTCTGCCCTCATAAGTGCATACTACATACGTACATCTAAGTAGTGTACTATTTTGTACCTATTAAACTCTCAAGGGCCTAGATATTGTGAAAGGCCCGACAAAAGTAATCACCAGCTAGTGTTTTACTAAAATATATGTTTTTAGCATACATTTATCTGCCCTCTTTGTTCCACAACAAATGGTCTGCTGGTTATACTAGTCTGTAGAAGGTATAATACATACCCAGCAGTCCCTTCCTCATAGTCGGTGAAAGAGTGCAATTTTGAGTTTAGTACACAGCGACTGTGTGCTGCTGCACTGCTGTATACTGCTGATGTTGTGCCAAAATACGTATTTTTAAGCTTACTGTAGCGCATTTTTCTTCGTATACCACATACCTACATCAAAGTAGTGTACTATTTTGTACCTGTTAAACTGTCAAGAGCCTACATACTGTGAAAGGACAGACAAAAGTACCCACCTGCTGCTGTTCTAGACAAATACTGTTTTAAGCGTAGTGAAGCGTATTGTACTCCCCTCATATACGCACTAAGTATGTCAGGCAGAGAAGTGCCAGGACTCGGGGTGAGTGGCAGCCGAAGTCGCAGTGAGAGGTCTGAGGTCCCGGTATCAGCTAGAGGTTGTGTCCCGACCAGCAACCCATCTGCCATTATTGATTGGTTAACACGATCATCCACTTCATCACATGTGTCATCTGATACCCACAGTCAACAGTCGGTGGGTTCCTCAGACACAACCCTTAGTTGGCATTGCCCGGGAGCAGTCCCTGTCCTCTCAGTGCCTCTTTCCTATGCTGTTCCTTCCCCTAAAAAAGTATCTTATGCTGTGGGTTCAACTCCACTATTCAGTGAGGATGATCTAATAGAGGACAGTCAGCAGCTACTGCCCAGCCAAGAACTGGAGGATACACCTGCCGCTTGCTCCGCTAAGCGGTCAAGTAGTGATGAGGAGAGTTACGTGGGAGGTGGTGTTGCCAGGGTTCAGGGTTCTGAAGCAGATACTGTTGAGGAACCTGGGGAGGACATCAGTGACGTGGAGACACTTGTTGATGATGAAACAGATCACAATTGTGAGCCGGGTGCCGAAGGGGCTTCATCATCCTCAGGAGAAGAGGGTTGCAGGTTGCCCATGAGGCAGCAGATGAGCCAGCAAGGTGGTAGCATGGTTGGCAGTCAGCATGGGGGCAGAAGTGGATATTCTGGAGCCAAACGTGCCCTGGGGAGACCACCTGCTTTGCGGCAGCCTACCTTCCCAGGATGTAGTGGAACAGGGATTCCTGCAGACGGCGGCAGTAGCAGTCAATTAGTGCGGATTGTTGGTGGGAAAATCAGCTACTCAGCTGCTTAAGGATTAGGGGATGAACTACGTCATTCCACTGCTTCATTTCTTACAATACGTGTTGAAGATGATGGCTGGTCAGGGCAATGGAGACGTGGCGCCTACATCTCACGGCCACATGAGCCCTGTGGGGGCTGAACAAGAGGAGGAGGAAGAGGGGGAGGGGCACAGTGAATCACATTTTAGGTTTCGACAAATGGGTGGTTTTTCTAGCAATCTGACAGGAGAGGAGGAGCAGAAGCAGCCAGAGGAGTTAGAGGGTTATGAGGAAGGCAAGACAGAGGACCCAAACACACAGTGGCAACATGCAGTGGAGATGAGTCCCTCCGAGTCACTTGCACAAATGGCACGATGCATGCTCACTTGCTTGCGTAGTGACAGCCGAATTGTCACAATTCGACAGCGGGATGACTTCTGGCTCTCCACCTAATTGGACCCTCGCTACCGCCACAAAATGGGGGCCTTTTTTGCACCCACTGAGAGGGAGGACAAACTGACTTACTACAGAAGCATCCCATGTAGTCAGTTGGCCGATGCCTATGGGCGCCATTATCCATCCTCTTGCAGGTCTGAATCAGGAGACCTCTGCGCTCACCTTCCACTTCTATGGCTGCTGGGGAGTGGTGGGGTGGCGGGAGCTGTACCAGCTCCATCAGCAGCAGCCTGAGTCTACAGTCGCTAATGAGTAGCTTTCTTCACCCGCATAGTGAAGCAACTCATCAGCAGCAGGTACACCTGGAGCAGGACCTGAACCAGCAAGTGGTGGCATACCTTGATTTGCCCATGTCAACACACCTTGAAGATCTGCTGGACTTCTGGGCAGCCAATCTTGATTTGTGGCCGCAACTAGAAGAGTTTGCCCTGGAAAAGCTGTCCTGCCTGGCCAGTAGTGTGCCATCAGAGCGGGATCAGCCAGGATTTCCACCCACCAATGCCTGATACATCAGAGTAGATTGACGATGGTGCCACACCAACACTTCACAAATATGCATAGTGCAAAACAGATTTAAGGCGCTGCTCCCCAGTTACAAACATTTCTCCGCATCAGAACTTTTTTCACCCACCTTCATCACCGGGTACTGGTATTGCCACCCACCACACCACTCTGTCCCCGGGTCACTTTCAGTACTCCTGATGCTGCTGCCACCTCCAGGCTGTCTCAATCGACCACTAAATCTCCTCCTCATGCTTCTGCCAACTCCAGGCGGTGCCATTCAGCCACTATATGGTCTCCTCCTGATTCAGCGACCTCCATGCTGTGCCATTCAGCCACTATATGGTCTCCTCATGTTTCAGCCAACTCCAGGCTGTGCCATTAAGACACTGTATAGTCTAATCATGCTTCAACTACCTCCAGGCTGTGACATTCAGACACTATACGTTCTCTTCATGCTGCCACAAACTCCAGGCTGTGCCATTCCGCCACTATATGGTCTCCTCATGCTTCAGCCAACTCCAGGTGATGTCATTTAGCCACTATGTGATCTTCTCATGCTTCAGCCACCTCCAGGCTGTGCGATTAAGCCACTGTATGATCTCCACATGCTTCTCCACCTCCAGGCTGTGCCATTCCGCCACTATATGGTCTCCTCACGTTTCACCACCTCCAGGCTGTGACATTAAGACACTATATGGTCTCCTCATGCTGCCACAAACTCCAGGCTGTGCAATTCAGCCACTATATGGTCTCCTCATGCTTCAGCCACCTCCAGGCTTTGCCATTCAGCCACTATATGGTCTCCTCTTGCTGCCACAAACTCCAGGCACTCATTCAGCCACTATATGGTCTTCTCATACTGATACCACCTCCAAGCTCAGTCATTGTGCCACAATGTGACATGTAACCCCTTGATAGATTTGGTCCTTTGTAACCACACGCCGGGGCCTGGGTTATTAAAACTTGGGAGTGTAATCTTAAATTTCAATTTCAGAATCTTTAATTTCAATTTCAAAATCTTAAATTTCAATTTAAAAATCTTAAATTTCAATAAAAAATTGATGTAATATTTTCAAGACTGAGGCCCTATGGTCGTCGACGTCATATAGTAGCTGTTCAATTATCACAAGAATCCAATGAAACAGGTAGGAGCGATCACACTGAACCACTGGTGATTAAATTAAACATTTGCAGCTTCACAAAAGAGTAAGACTTGGGGGTGGGGGGGCGGTTAGAGGCACAGGCTGGAACAGGTGGTAGCTCACCTCGAGGTGGACCGCCAATAAATTCAAATAAAATAAAATAAAAATTACATAAAAAAATCTATTTACTCTCTTCAATTTTGATGCCATATGGTCTCCCTGCTGCTACATTCAGACACTCTGCCGCAGTGATTTTAATAGCGATGCCTGTAATCTGCATTTCATACTGAATAATAGTATTATTTCACTGACACAGCACACTCCCTATTCGTGTTAGAACAAAGCAAACTGTTCTACACTCCTATTGAGGCTCTCTGTAGGACAGAAATAGCTATTTTTAAGACAGATTTGCCGCAAATAAATTTGCACCGAACCAAATTCTTTCGGCCAAATCTAATTTTTCAAAAGTTTGCTCATCTCTAATAAATGCTTAGTTACAAACAGAGATACGTGAGCGGAGCCCGGCAAACCTTATTTTGGTTAGAACTTTGGGGCAAAAGTGACTCACTGAACATTAAAATTTTTATGATCTTGGCTCGCGTGGACCTGGCAACGGAGCTTTTATTGGACAGGGGCTGAGGAACTCATGGTGTTGCCATGTTAGGTTAGGATGAGGAAGTCTGCACACTGACATGATATCAGGGTAGCCCAGTATACTTTGCAGCTGATAGCAAGATCACATGACCATAGGTTAGCCAGTTATTGTTTGCATAAAGCTTCCAGGCCAATCAGAAGACAGCATAGGGATAGGTTTAAGAGACTGGTAAAACCCTATGAACTGCTTTAAATCCTCCATCTTGGAGAAAAAGCTGAGCAATAGCAGTGCACAGAAGAACTTACTGTGTATCTAGTGATCCCAGAAAGCCTTAACAAATACAATGCAAATCAATTTGTGCATTGTGCAGAGGGATGACCTCAGTGCTGGGGCAGATCCAGAGTCAAGTCTCGGAATATTTTATGTTGGCCAACAGAAAATAAGGTGTTGCTTATGGAACTTACAGGTATGTAATGCTGCCAGGTAGAAAGTGTCCCCCAGGTAGATAGTAGCCCATGTAGGTAATGCCCCCAGTAGGTAGTGGCCCCTAGTAGGTCATGTCCCCAGGTAGGTATTTTTGTCCCTTGCAGGTAAATCCCCCAGATAGCTGTCCCCTGTATGAAAACCTCCATATGAGATATGCAGATAGTAGGTAGAACCCTTATTAGCTTTAAGGTCAGTCCCCATATTAGATAGGCAGGAACATAGTTGATAGTACCCCACATTTTCTAGGAAGCACAAGTCCCCCACATTAGCTAGGCAGCACAAGTCCCCCACATTAGCTAGGCAGCACATGTCCCCCACATTTTCTAGGCAGCAGAAGTCCCCCATATTAGCTAGGAAACAGAAGTCTCCCACATAGGTTAGACAGCAGAAGTTCCCCACAATAGGTTAGGCAGCAGATGTTCCCCCACAATAGGTTAGGAAACATATGTTCCCTCACAATTGTTTAGGCAGCAGATCTTCTCCCTCAATTGGTTAGGCAGCAGATGTTCAACCCCCCCCCCCCATAATTAGGTTAGGCAGCAAATTTCCCCCACAATTAGATAAGGCAGAAAATGTTCCCCCACAATAGGTTAGGCCGTAGATGTTCTCATTAGGCTAGGTTCAGACTACAGAATCTCCAGGCAGAAAATTTCCGCCCAGAGATTCCAAGTTCCGCCTGCGGCGACTGAATTAGTCGGCGCTAGGACCGCGCGGACACTGCAGTCTCCTATAGACTGCTATGTGTTCCGCTAAGAGCAACCCCTTTCATCAGGCGGAAATTTTCTAGCGGATTTTTCATCCGGATTTTCCGCTTCACAAATTCCGAAGTGTGAATTTGCGAACGGAAAACCATTCACTACACTATGCATTATAGTAAGCGGAATTTCTGCCGGAAATTTCAAAGTGAAAATTCCGGCGGAAATTCCGTAGTCTGAACCTAGCCTTACAATTGGTTAGGCATCAGATGTTCCCCCACTATTAGATTAGGCATCAGATTTCCCCCCACATATGGTTAGGCAGCAGATGTTCTCCCTACAATTGGTTAGGCAGCAGATGTTCCCCCACAATAGGTTAGGCAGCAGATGTTCCCCCACAATAGGTTAGGCAGCAGATGTTCCCCCACAATAGGTTAGGCAGCAGATGTTCCCCCACTATTGGTTATGCAGCAAATGTTCCCCCACAATTAGATTAGGCAGCAGATGTTCCCTCACAATTAGGTTACGCAGCAGATGTTCCCCCACAATTTGGTTAGGCAGCAGATGTTCTCCCTTCAATTTTAGGCATCGGATTTTCCCCCACAATCGGGCTAGGCATCAGATGTTCCCCCACAATTAGCATAGGCATCAGATGTTCCCCCATATTAGGAAGGCAGTAGTAAAGAAGCCCCTCCTTGACCTGCCTGACATACTTACCTCCTGTGGCTCTTCTTTCTTCCCTGTTGGCTCCTTTCAGGCCTCTTCTTTCCTCTTCCTCGACGCTCCAGCGTCTGATTATGTCACTTGTGTGCCAGAGCAGCGAGGAAGTGCTGGCCTCTTGTGAGTGATTGACAGGGTGAGTAGCCAATGGCTCTTCACCCTGTCAATCTGTTCACTGGAGATACACAGAAGCAGGAGACCACTGTTTAAACAGCAGTCTTCTGCCTCTGTGCTGCGGCTGCAGCAAGGAGATACTGGCTGCCCCCCTTGACCACGGCCGTGGGGCCGAGAAACAAAATAAAAAAAATTTAATCTCAAATTAAACTGAGATGTCAAAAATGCTAGTACATGGTGTAGGGATCGACCGATATCGTTTTTTTAGGGCCGATACCGATAATCGGTGGAGGTTAGGGTTGATAGCCGATAACTTATACCGATATTCCGGTATAAGTTATTGGCTATTTATCCCCCAGTGACACCGCTGCAGATCATTGATTTAAAGCGGGTGCTTTAAATCAATGAATTGCAGTGGCTTTTGCGGTGCTATAGGCCGCCGCTGCCACCCACTTCTCTCCCCCTGCCTGTCCGGGGGTCATGAGTCCTATCATCGCCACCGCTCCCCCCACCGCCGCTCCCCCCACCGCCGCACAGCTCCGCACCCCCTACCACCCCACCCCACCGCACCGCCCCGGCCCCATTGCCTCCCCCATCCCTGGTTTTATAATTACCTGTTCCCGGGGTCCACTCTACATCTTGCTCCGGTGGCGTCCTCCTGAGCTGTCACTGTGCGCACTAACGGTGACGTCACGTTGCGCATGTCACGTCACTCTTCATTGCGCACAGCGTAACGCAGGACGCAGCAGGAACCAGAAGTAGCGTGGGCCCCGGGAACAGGTAATTATAAAACCGGGGATGGGGGAGGCAATGGGGCCGGGGCGGTGTGGTGGGGGGTGCGACGCGGTGCGGCGGGTCGGGGGGCGGTCGCGGTGCGGTGGGGGCGGTGCGGTGGGGATGGTGCGGGGGGCAGGGCTTTTTTTTTGGTTATCGGCAAGGTAATTGCCGATACCGATAATGCCCAAAATCATGATTATCAGCCGATAATATCGGCCAAAACGATAATCGGTCGATCCCTAACATGGTGCTTGTTTGGGGCTGTTTTATGTCAAAAAAAGTTACAATTATGTGTGTGTTTTTTGTTGCATTTGTTGCACATAAATGCTTAAACATATGTGTATTTTTGAGCCTTAAGTTTTTTTGTATGATAAAAAGTTTTCAATCATACTGTCTGAATTAATTTTCAATATATGTGCTGACAATCATTCAATGAGAATCTTCATTGTTTACTTCCAGTGGATGTAAATATGTCTTATTAGCAGGCACAGCTCTGATAAGTTTATGTACTGGAACTGTTATCAGTCTTGAATAAATGTGTTTTCACATGGACCATGAACAGATTGTTATCCACTGGAAATAAACAATAAAAGTTCCTATTGAATTAAAGAAAGCAGAGATTGATATGGAAATGGTATTGAAAATGTGAAGAATAGTAGAATCAGTTACCACAATTCTTTAGTTTTAGTTTTGCCATTTAGTTTTTTTACCCAAAAACTTTTTATTAGAACCATTTGGAAAACTGTCCACAAAATCAATGCAAATGAACCCTACCAAGTCCACAAAGAATGAATACAACAATATGCATAGAAAATAGATATAATATAAACAATGCCCTCACACAAAAAAAATATATATATACCAAAGATGTGACACAAGGGAAGTGTATGTATATATAATATATAAATAATAATCCTGGACAATAATTAATTCAGTGCCACTATACACTTAACAATATAACACCAGAGTGCAGAAGGCACCAAAAAATATGTGTGAATAACAAACCTATACTCCTAACCAAAAGAAGACATGTGTGGTATTAAATAAAGAAAGTAAATGAGGAAATGTATACTCAAAGACTTGGACCCGTAGAAAAAATATATAAGGGTGCACAGACATAGGACAGTTTCCACCGCGAGATAGGGGGACAGCTTGCTCCACGCGTTCCGCCACCCACTACGGTGGCTTCCTCAGGAACATCAGAGAACATCAGAGAAAGGGGAGCAACATACAAGACATAGAAGTCCCGGCACAATAAATGCATACTAATAAGAAAGGTGCCATGGACCTAAAGACAAGGGCCTCCATAGCCAGGGTCTACAAACCACCCCATGTGTGTCCTGTTGTCTACCAGAGTCCACAGGCAACTCCTCCAAGTGGTGCAGATACAGGTGAAACTCCCAAAAAATGTAATATTGTGCAAAAGTTCATTTCTTTCAATAATGCAACTTAAATGGGAAAACTAATATATGAGAGAGACTCATTACATACAAAGCAAGATAGTTCAAGCAGTGATTTGTCATAATTGTGATGATTATGGTTTACAGCTCACGAAAACCCCCAATCCCATATGTTATATGATATGGGGGACCATGTCATCTGCTGGTGTTGGTTTGCTGTGCTTTATTAAGTCCAGGGTCAACACATACCAGGAGATTTTGGAGCACTTCATGCTTCCTTGTGCAGAAAAGTTGCATTATTCAAATTTTTCGAGTTTCACCTGTACATAACCTCTTGGAACCAGGATGAGACAGTAGGAGGACGAGTCTCATTCCTGAGCCTGGGGATAACTGAACCAAAGGCTAGGAGAAGGAAACTGTTAAGAGATTTAGTCCGACAGCTCAGAGAACCAAGGAGAGCCAAAATCAGGAAAATAGCCGGGTCCATGGGGAGGGGAATTTGATTGAAAGGATTACATATCACACAGCTTGCCAGAAGGCCTGCAATGCTGGGCAAGACCTCCACACATTTAGCATGATGCCTTTCCCCATGCTACATCTCTAACATGATACCGCTTATTTTACCATAATATATTTACATAGCAAAATAAAATAAATATGTATGGAGTAAAAGTGAAAAAACAACAAGGCAATTCTGCACATTTTCTGGACTTTCTTTTTTACAGCCTTTACTGTGCAGTAAGAATAACTTTTTAGCTTGCAAGAAAAATTAAAAAAAAGTTCTTCCTCTGAACTCGGGAAGACTGTGAAACAAGGTTTGTTGCTTTCATCCTGCTTAAATTCGGCTGAGTGTCTTTCTTCTCCCTTCTATGCTGCAGGCCAATGTATTTAGACCAAGCGGTTTTCTGTTTTTTCACTTTCGTTTTTTCCTCCTTACCTTTTAAAAATCATAACCCTTTCAATTTTGCACCTAAAAATCCATATGAGGGTTTATTATTTGCACCACCAATTCTACTTTGTAATGACATCAGTCATTTTACCCCAAAATCTATGGCGAAACGGGAAAAAAATCATTGTGCGACAAAATTAAAGAAAACACACCCTTTTGTAAATTTTGGAGGCTTCCATTTCTACGTCGTACATTTTTTGGTAAAAATAAAACTTTATTCTGTAGGTCCATATGGTTAAAATGATACCCTACTTATATAGGTTTGATTTTGTCGTACTTTTGGAAAAAATCATGACTACATGCACGAAAATTAATACATTTAAAATTGTCCTCTTCTGAACCCTATTACTTTTTTTATTTTTCCATGTACAGGGTGGTATGAGGGTTCATTTTTTGCGCTGTGATCTGAAGTTTTAATCAGTACCATTTTTGTTTTAATCTGACATTTTGATCACTTTTTATTATATTTTTTATGGTGTAAAAATTTACCAAAAATATGCTATTTTGGAATTTGGAATTTTTTTGCGCGCATGCCATGTGCGGTTACGTTTATGATATATTTTTATAGTTCAGACATTTACACATGTGGCGATACCACATATGTTTATTTTTATTATGTTTATATATTTTTTACATCTAATTTGGGGAAAGGGGGTGATTTAAACTTTTAATAAGGAAGGGGCTAATGTGTGTGTTTTTAAAAAGTCATTACAAAGTAGATTTGGTGGTGCAAAAAATAAGCCATCATATGGATTTTTAGTTTTTAGGTGCAAAATTGTAAGGGTTATGATTTTTAAAAAGTAAGTAGGAAAAAATGAAAGTGCAAAAACGGAAAAACGCTATGTCCTTAAGGGGTAAATTGATACCATGTTGGGTTAGATGTGAGGTGACCAGCAACAGCATTAACTTTATTAACTTTAATTAGTTCATGGTGTTTACTATGTAATATAAATAAAATTATATTTGAACAAATTAGACATTTTAATTAAGCATTTTCTTTTTTATAGTTTGGCTTATTTTTTTTGAAAAATGGGACACAATTTGAAGTTATTTTTTAATAAGTTCTTCATGGAGTTTAAGGGGGTTATCCAGTAATAGAAAACAGAGCTAATTGCTTTCAAAAACCCCTTCCAGTCTGCCTTCAGGTAGGGTGTGGTTCTGCAGCTCAATTCCACTGAAGTGAATGGAGCCAAGTTGTAATACCACACACAACCTGGAGACAGATATGGAACTATTTTTTAAGGAAAATAGCTCTGTTTTTTATTTGTGGATATCCCCTTTAACATGCATAAGCTCAATCAAAAAAGTACACTGCAGTACTAAAGTGTTTTAGGGTACTGTTATTTTTTTCGATCTCTTGATACATCCTTTCTCTGGCAGGTTGTAGTAAAAGTACTATTGTAGCAGACCTACAGGCCTATACTAGACCATGTGAATTCAATGGCACCCTTTGTCAGTCAATTGATGGGCATACCAAGGTCACTTTTTCCCACAGAATTAAGTGGGTTAAATGGGTGGGATCTGAGTTATCTCTGGCTGGTATTAGTTGTACCAGGTAGTTGTAGCCAGCACCCGCCTCATGTGGAGCAGGCTCAGCCCTATTGCCCACTTATGATAAGCCATCAATATTCAATAGTGAGGGTACAACTCCCAGGACTCTTAAGCCAAACCTCCTCAGATCTTAAGGATAGACCATCAATATAAAAGTTCTGGAAAATAACCTTTAATGTCTAATTCAGTTTCTTGTATAAACAATATAATCTTTTTTTTTTTTTTTATTCAGTTAATATAAAGAGTTACAAAAATAACATTAACTTCCAATGACAAATAATTGCTGTATGTGATTAAAATACAGGTAGCAGATCTGTAATGTGATGCAGAAAATAATAATGTGTGATAGTTCTACAGGAGCATTCTCTCTGCAGTTCCGTAGGACACAAAATATGTTATTGCCTGAACATTTGTTTGGCATTAAAACACATTGGCATAAAAATAAAATAGCAGCATGAAAAATGAAACGCAGCATGCACTCAGCAAATATAAACCTCTAAACACAGAAATAGTGAAATATTCATTTATATTGTTATTTTTCTATTTATCATGTTTTATGTTAAAATGAAAGCTTTTTATCTGGAAACTGACTAGTAATATAAAAATGGTAATTGAATACACATTCTGGTTATTATCTCTAAAAATAACGCAAAAAATCATAGTCATTACCTTAGATAATAAGATGTATATAAAAGATGAGGTCAATATTTATAGATAAGAAACAACAGTGGGGGGATACAGGCTTACGTTTACAATGCCATTAAGACTTGCTACAGCTTCGAAAAAACTTCTATTGAACATCAAGATATAAGAACTCGGGGTTCCAAAAATTAATAAAGCGTGACATGCGGATAATCGTATATGACGCTAGAACAAAGGCTTTTTATTGCACTAGAGAAATAATGCCATGAAAATTTCCCAGCAAGCCATTATTATTTAAGAATATAAGTGTGTAAAATGTAGGGCAGAAAATAAAATAAAAAAATAAACACAAATCACGAATTTAAAGATACGAAACACAATTTTATTTTACGGTTGGAGAAAAACTTGTATCTTCTTTGTGCCAAAGATCTTTGATAAGAAAAATACAAATTGTAATCTATAAACATTTACATTTATCTTTTATACATTCAAAAAGTAGACTAAAGAAAGTACATATTAGTAAATGTGATTTTCAGGGAACTGTATTGGTTATTTAGTTTTTACAGTAAACTACATCTTAGAGCTTATCTACACTGGAAAATTGTTGAGTGTTTACATTAAACTTTATACAAGTAATCCTTGGCGAGAGACTTTACATGGCACAATTGGATGGCATTCACTCACTTTTGTCATTTTGGTAGCACATCTCCTGTTTACATGAAACCATGATTCTTGTAGCTGCCTAAATATTGTCTGTTCATTGGCTGACCGTTGCCTCTTTTAATGAGTCAGTAATTGGGAATGAAGGTTCTTAGGAACAGGGCTTGAGGCAGTGGCATAGCATGGACTGGCCCTTGAGACAGTGGCATAGCAATAGGGCTCCACACAGTCCTATCTCTGAGCTCTACAGGCAGTTATTTCCACGCCATGGCTTGGTTTTTGCTCTGACATAAATTTTCAGTTGTGAGACCTTATATAGACAGCATTTTTTTTGGTTGTTTTTGATTAATACATAGGTCGCAACATAAACTGTGGAAAAAGGGAAAAAGTCAGAAAACCTTCTGAATGCATTGTAGCTGCTAGTATTCATATGTTCCAGATTATATATTTTTGTAGCATTTTTCACGCATAACATTCTGTACTTAAGCCTGATTTATGCTCCAGCACATATGTTGTAATTATTACACGTTATATAAAGGGGCACATTTGTTTCAAGAAGTTCAGTAAGCCTGAATACAACTCAAAGAGTTTAGTGTTCCCAACAGGTTATAGTGTAAAAAGCATTGACATTCTTGTTATTAAATTTCTCATAGGTGAATATGAAGGCCGCTGTATGCTTTTCTTTAAACTGTAGACTTTAATAATTATATCCCGTAGGATAGGTTTTGTGAACAAACACTGGCTAGACAATCACCCTTAAAGAAAATTTACAGCAAAGCAATATGATGGAGTTCTATAGTGCTATAGTCATTGCACTGCAGACATTACAAAGTACAAGAGACAGATGTTACAATAGTTTGAAAGTATGAAAATTCCAAACAACCTAAAGTTGGCTTTTATAGTACTTTTATTGCCATAAAATACTGTAATCATAAGTAATTATGGATAAGCTCAGACATGTAGACCATTATCATTATTGGTTAGGCAAGATGTGTGCACAAATGAACTCAATGAACATAAAAAATAAAAACACCTTCCTATTAATCTGTAGGTCCCCTTCCTGCAACCATGAAAGCTGTGAGTAGTTAATGAATGGACTCCACAAAATCTCTGAAGGTGTCCAGTGGTATCCGGCAACAAGACAAGGGTTGTCCGTTAGTTACAACTTATTTCCGATCCTTAGCATAGGGGATAACTATCTGATCACAGGGGATCTGACTGCTGAGACCCCTGTGATCTTTTGAACAGTGGAATGCGCATGTACATTGCTACTCCATTCATTCTCTATCGGAGCCGTAGGGATGGCCAATAAAAAATACCTTGTAATCTTGGGACAAACCATTTAAGTCTTACAAGTTGCAAGATGGGGCCTCTATACATTGGACTTAGTTTTCTAGCTCAGGACTGAGGTGCACTCTGTGCTATATTCCTCAAATTACTGCTAAGCAAGCAAGTTATGATTGATTTTTTACACAACACCCTGTCATTTCTTAACATTTCTCTTTCAAAAGGATATTGTAGAATATAAAACCCTTTTGAAAGAGAGATGTTGTTTACTTCAGCTGTCAGTAGTTTTAATGTTCTGGCTTATAAATATATATGATCCCAGTTATTTTCCATGAACATGGAGAGATGGATGAACACATTATTATCTAAATTAGTATACAAAAAAATTATTAATCATCAAAAAAAAATGTAAAAACAAAAAGCCAAGAATAAACACATACAAATTCTTCTTATATTTGTGGTATCTGATTTTTACACTTCATAGATAAACTGATCACTTAAAGGGGTACTCGTGGGGAAAACTTTTTATTTTTTATTTTTAAATCAACTGGTGCCAGAAAGTTAAACAGATTTGTAAATTACTTCTATTAAAAAATCTAAATCCTTCCAGTACTTATTAGCTGCTGAATACTACAGAGGTAATTCTATTCTTTTTGGAACACAGAGCTCTTTGCTGACATCACAAGCACAGTGCTCTCTGCTGACATCTCTGTCCATTTTAGGAACTATCCAGAGCAGCATATGTTTGCTATGGGGATTTTATCCTACTCTAGACAGTTCTTAAAATGGACAGAGATGTCAGCAGAGAGCACTGTGCTTGTGATGTCAGCAGAGAGCTCTGTGTTCGAAAAAGAAAATAATTTCCTCTGTAGCATTCATCAGCTAAGAAGTACTGGAAGGATTAAGATTTTTTTATACAAGTAATTTACACCGGAGTACCCCTTTAAAGAAATATCCTTAGATTTGTTGCATAATGATTATCTTGGTTACCTACTGTATAATATATCTCAAAATGTATCTTTCCATTATAAAAGGACACAGGAGAAACACATACCTAGCACGTTTTGGATCATTATGATCCTAACTGATAGCTTAGTTAGTTATCTCTCCAGAAACACCCTTTACACAAATGAGCAGTATAGGTTCCATATTTTTATAACAGGAAAAACGTTCTCTTCCAGTACTTATCAGCTGCTGTATGCACCAGAAGAAGTTCTTTTCTGACCATGGTGCTATCTGCTGACACTGATAGACTCTGTCTGTCTCAGAAACTGTCCAGAGCAGGAGAGGTTTGCGATGGGGATTTGCTCCTACTCTTTACAGTTCCTGACAGACAGAGGTGTCAGCCGAGAGCACTGGGGTCAGACAGAAAGGAAAATCAAAAATAAAATAACTTCCTCTGTAGTACACAGCAGTTTATGAGTACTGGAAGGATTAAGGTTCTTAAATAGAAGTAATTTACACATCTGTAAAACTTTCCTGCACCAGTTGATCATTTTTTTTTCCAGCAGAAAACCCCTTTAAGATGTTCCCAGTAGGAATTACAACCACCATCACCTTCTGTGCAGATCCCCTCTTTCATGTGGTTGTGAACACAGCCACTTCAACTGTGACCAGCCAAAGAGTACCGGTCTAAGTCATATTCTGCTTTATTCCCATGCTGACACATCTGTGCTGTCATAGGGGATTATTTACCAATCACATGGTAAAAACTTGTGCTAAAAACTTGTTCCACGCATCTACTAAACTTTTAGTAAATGTTTTCTGAGGTTGCTTTTGATCTTTCCCCATCTAACCCCTTAAGACCAGTGTTTTTTTTCCATTTTTGCACTTTCCTTTTTTCCTCCTTACCTTTAAAAAATCATAACTCTTTTAGTATAGCACCTAAAAATCCATATGATGGCTTATTGTTTGTGCCACCCATTCTACTTTGTAAAGACATCAGTAATTTTACACAAAAATCGACGAAGAAAGAGAAAAAATATCATTGTGCAACAAAATTGAGGAAAAAACACAATTTTGTAATTTTGGGGGCTTCCGTTTCTACGCAGTACATTTTACATAATGACACCTTATCTTTATTCTGTAGGTCCATATGATTAAAATGAAACCCTACTTATACAGGTTTGATTTTGTTGTACTTCTAGAAAAAATCATAAATACATGCAGGAAAAGTTATATGTTTAAAATTGTCATCTTCTGACCCTTATAACTTTTTTTTCCCGCATACTGGGGGGTATGAGGGCTCATTTTTTACACCATGTTCTGAAGTTTATGTCGGTACCGTTTTTGTATTGATGTGATTTTTTGATCGCTATTTATTCATTTTTTTAATTATATAAACAGTGACCAAAAAAACGCTATTTTGGACTTTTGAATTTTTTTTGCGCGTACACCATTGACCATGCAGTTTAATTAATGATATATTTTTATAATTCGGACATTTCCGCACGTGGCAATATTACATATGTTCATTTTTATTTACACTTTTTTTTAAGTGGGAAAAGGTGAGTGATTCAACTTTTATTAGGGAAGGGATTCAATGATCTTTCTTAACTTTTTTTTCACTTTTTTTTTTGCATCTGGGCTATAACACTGCACACACTGATCTTTTACATTGATCAATGGTTTCTCATAGGAAACCATTGATCGATGATTGTGCCGCTTGACTGCTCATGCCTGGATCTCAGGCACTGAGCAGTCATTCGGCGATTGGGCACAAGGAGGCAGGTAGGGGTACCCTCCTCGTGTCTTACAGCTGTTTGGGATGCCACCACGGCGGTCCCAAACAGCCCACTGAGCTAGCCAGGGGGATCAACTTTGAACGCAGCATCTAAAGGGTTAATAGCGCGCGGCACCGTGATCAGTGCTGCACGCTATTAGCCACTGGTCCCAGTCGTTGTTAGAGGCTGGGCCCGACCCGCTATGACACCGGGCCACGCCGTGGCACCACGTTATAGAAAAGGAGCCGACTCAGGGCGTACTAGTACTCCCTTGGTCTTTAACAAGTTAATATATTCCAACTTATTTATAGACCATCTTTGGACCTGTTTGATTACTGAATATTCATACATTGTTGTACATAGTTTCTCCACAATCGAACACAGCGTTCCAGATGTGGTATCACTAGTTCTCTACAGAGCAGGATCACAATCTCCCTGTTTCTTCTGGTGACATTTCTAGCTATGCCACCAAGCATTCAACTTAGTCCCCCACTGTAGTGGCACTGAAATTTGTCCTTTGAAGTCTTGCTTTCTGAAGTCTTGGGGTTAACACATAATTGCTTATGAGATACTGACATAGAATATTATTCCATAGTGCATTATTTTCCATCTGGAAACATTGAACAGTGTTTACACCGTTACACAGTTTTAAAAAGCGAAATCATTTTCTACATTACTAACACTGCCAGATATATCACACACTTTTGTATAATCGGCAAATCTTATCTTCCAAACCTTCACCTATGTGACTTACAGACTTACTAAAAAGAACAGGACACAAAATAGAACCATGTGGTATACCATTTGTAACCACAATATAGAAACATATTTCTGAGGTGTAAATTGATACATAAAAATCTGCAACAGTTTACTTCTTCAAAGGAAGCAATAAATAAACGTCATATCAATGGTCATGAGAATGCGTTAATGATTTGTACAGATTCAGAAGATCGATCACTTCCTGCTCATAGTACACCTTACTTCAAGGATCAGATCAAAACCTTTGATGTCATCAAAAACCTGTCTCCTAACACAAGTTTTCCTGCAATCCACAGGATTAAAGCTAAAATATCATTGTGACCATCCGGTGTATATGAAAACATTGTATCATTTTATTTAAAAATAATTAAAAGTGCTTTGAATATAAATCATAACAAGAACTGACCAAGTCTCTTGTAATCAATAGCATCATCCATGGCATGATCCTTGATCCTTGTCCCTGTTGGCTCCACATAGTGGACATTTAGAAACTAGTGTGATGTAGTGGCAGACCACTGGTAAACCAACATGTCAGAATATGCACCATTAACAACATCCTATATTTATTTCTTAGCCCAAACTATCCAGGGATTATTAGGGTTCCTACTTACCCCCAGTATCCATGTTAAATATAGTATACATTGGTTAAAGAATGTGTATATTTTTGGGTGAAAAAGATGCTGTCCCTGCAGCTATTGCTTGTGTGTCTCTGTGAAGAGACCAAATACAGGAAGTGGGGGTGGACAGTCAGGGTTCTGTGCAGTGAGGACAAGCAGGGCTCTGTGCAGTGAGGACAAGCAGGACTCTGTGCACTTAAGACAAGCAGGGCTCTGTACACTGAGGACAAGCAGGGCTCTGTACACTGAGGACAAGCAGGGCTCTGTGCAGTGAGGACAAGCAGGACTCTGTGCACTTAAGACAAGCAGGGCTCTGTACACTGAGGACAAGCAGGGCTCTGTACCCTGAAGACAAGCAGGGCTCTATACACTGAGGACAAGCAGGGCTCTCTGCACTGAGGACAAGCATGGCTCTGTACACTGAGGACAAGCAGAGCTCTGTGCACTGAAGACAAGCAGGACTCTGTGCAGTGAGGGCAAGAAGGGCCCTGTGCACTGAGGACAAGCAGGGTTCTGTGCACTGAGGACAAGCAGGGCTCTGTACACTGAGGACAAGAAGGGCCTTGTGCACTGAAGACAAGCAAGGCTCTATACACTGAGGACAAGCAGGGCTCTGTGCACTGAGGACAAGCAGGGCTCTGTGCACTGAGGACAAGCAGTGCTTTGTGCACTGAGGATAAGCAGGGCATTGCAAAGTGAGGACAAGCAGGGCTCTGTACACTGAGGACAAGCAGGGCTCTGTACACTGAGGACAAGCAGGGCTCGGTACACTGTGGACAAGGAGGGGGCCCTGATGCTCTATGACATGATCCCAGCTCACACAGCAGGATGATTAACAAGCCAGGAGACTACACAAAGCACTGCTTGTCCTCAGTGCACAGAGCCCTGCTTGTCCTGCCCTCACTTCCTATATTTGGTCTCCTCACAGAGACACACAGGCAATAGCTGCAGGAATAAAAAAAAAATCACCCAAAAATATACAAATTCTTTAACCAATGTATCCTACCAATATACATACTGTATAATGTTATCATCTACATTGTATAAAAAGTTTTTGTTAATAACAGGTACACTTTAAGGTACTCTGCTATTATGCTTTGATCCAATAAATATGTGGGATGCATCCTATAAGCTATATAGTATATTTTATAGCGTAAAAAAGACGCTGTGCTCCTCAAAGTATGTTTGTTATACTTTTTTTTTCAATGATATCATATTGAATTTAGTGGAAAAACACTTGATAGTCTCCATGTAGATAAGGTCCTTATTATTATGGTTTTAAAACCATTAAACAAAAACAATAAGCATAAACAAAATTGATTTGTAAAACTAAAAAAAGTTAATTCTCCACAAAGCAAAAAACAAACAAACATATATTGGGAAAAATAATAAAGAACTGAGTAATGCATGCACTGTGTAAACTTAGACTAGATAGTCAAAGGATTCACCAGATTTTAAACAGTGAATCAGGCTGAAAATCTTCAGACTTTCTAGTGTAAGACCTATTAGGTGGCTTAGGCTCCTTTCACACTGTGAATATTCAAACGTTATTAAATATCCGTTTTCTGTGTTAAAACGGATGTATAATAATGGATGAAATAAATAATGGCGGAATAATGTCCATAAAAATAACGGGCATATTCATCCGTTAAGACCAGTTATAACATCCTTCATGTACAGCCGTTTTACACCTCTGTCTACAGACTCCCACTCCCGGGACTACTACTACTTCCATCATGGAACAGACTTGTTTTCTTGATGGGAGTAGTAGTTCCCCGGCTGCAGGCGTATAGGCAATAGACATATACCCCCTAGACATATACCCTCCTCCCTCCCAGCGATTCTATATATCTTTCCCCACCGCAGCGCTTCTATTTGAAAACTCCCCTGGGAGCCCGAATGGCTCCTCAGTACTGGTCATTCAGGGCTCCCGGCGGGGAATTAAAAAATGAAAGTAAAATACATCGTACATCGCAGGTGAGTGGAGCATGCCGCCCACTCCCCTGTTTAATAACCTCTAATCTCATAGGGGCTCAGAAGTGAGACCTGGTGCGATCAACCCCTCAGCCCCTGTACTACAACCTCCATCATGGAACAGAGTCTGTTCCATGATGGGGGTTGTAGTACAAACACTAATGTAGCCTCCCCACCCACCGTCAGACTCCCGCAGCCAGGGAATTACTACTCCTATCATGGAAACAAGTCTGTTCCATGATGGCAGTAGTAGTAGTCCCTCAGCACTGCTGATGTCGCCTCTTCTGAGTATGCTCAGAAGTAATAACGGATATTATAAACCGGGTGCAAATGGATGACATAAAGGCTCATCCGTTGCCATAGACTTAAATGTTAAAAATAACAGCTGTTAATTTACCCATTTGCATGTCCGTTATTCATGATGGGCTATAATGGGTCATAACGGATAGTAAAAAAATCCCTTAGACTTTAATGGGGTTTTGTAACGGCTGTTTAACATCCATTTTTAAAGCTTTTAAAGTTTTTAATGGGTCTTTTAACGGAGCAACTTTATAGTGTGGAAGTGTGGAAGGGGCCTTAGTTTCATACAAAAAATATGCACCAAAGAGTGACGCATTTTTAGTACATTTAATCCCCACCCCTTTTGATGAAGCTTCACCCACATCCTAATAAGCCGCATCCCCACATTCAGCTGGGTGAAAAGGGGTTTTAACCCCTTAAGGACTCATGACGTACTGGTACGTCATGATTCCGCTCCCGATCTATAACACGGGACCACGGCGCGGCCCCGCGTCATAGCGGGTCAGGCCCGGCCTAGGCATTGATTGTGCTGCCGCGCACTATTAACCCTTTAGACGCGACGTTCAAAGTTGAACGCTGCGTCTAAAGTGAGAGTGAAACCATGACGGTTAGCTCAGGTTAGCTGTTCTGGATCATAATCGCGGCGTAATTGCGGGATAATCGCGGCATCTTGAACAGCTGTAGGACACGAGGAGGGTCTCCTACCTTGCCTCCTGGTGTCCGATCGCCGAATCACTGCTCAGTGCCTGAAATCCAGGCATGAGCAGTCAAGCGGCAGAAACCAGTGATCAATGTAAAAGATCAGTGTGTGCAGTGTTATAGCCCCCTATGGGAGCTATAACACTGCAAAAAAAAAAGTAAAAAAAAAAGTGAATAAAGATCATTTAACCCCTTCCCTATTAAAAGTTTGAATCACCCCCCTTTTCCCATAAAAAAAAAACTGTGTAAATGAAAATAAGCATATGTGGTATCACCGCGTCTGAATTATAAAAATATATCATTAATTAAACCGCACGGTCAATGTCGTGCGTGCAAAAAAATTCCAAAGTCCAAAATAGTGCATTTTTGGTCACTTTTTATATCACGAAAAAATGAATAATAAGTCCTATCCATGCAAAAATGGTACCGCTAAAAACTTCAGATCACGGCGCAAAAAATACTGCCCCCATACGCAGAAAAATAAAAAAGTTATAGGGGTCAGAAGAGGACAATTTTAAACGTATACATTTTCCTGCATGTAGTTATGATTTTTCCAGAAGTACGACAAAGTCAAACCTATATAAGTAGGGTATCATTTTAATTGTATGGACCTATAGAATAAACATAAGGTGTCATTTTTACCAAAAAATGTACTGTGTAGAGAAGGAAGCCCCCAAAAATTACAAAATGGCTTTTTTTTTTTTCCAATTTTGTCTCATAATAATTTATTTTCCATTTTGTCATAGATTTTTGGGTAAAATTACTGATATAATTACAAAGTAGAATTGCTGGCGCAAAAAATAAGCCAGCATATGGATTTTTAGGTGCAAAATTGAAAGATTCATTATTTTTTTAAAGGTAAGGAGGAAAAAATGAAAATGCAAAAATGGAAAAGTCCTTAAGGGGTTAAAAGTGTGTAAAACACATAAAAAATGTAAGCCCGTATTTTTGTGCAAACTGGCTTTTGGTGCAGGCCGTTTTGATTATTCCCATTATGAAAAGATTGTTGCAGAGAGATTCAGCTCACGCTGAGCGGTACAGTTGTTGAGGCAACCTTGCGACGCCCAGTAAGTCCTGAGTACAAGCCCATTTCTAATTAATTGGATTCTTGTATGGAACTCGCTAGGCATCGTATGGATGTCTCAGCCACTGTACCGTTCAGTGTGAGCTGTGTCTCTCCCAGCCGATCTTTGTAGAAATGGTGGGGCCAATGCTGGTCTTCCACTTTAACCCCTTAATGACCACGGACGTAAATGGCGGTACTTTGCGCACGGGACGTACATTTACGTCTTCTGTATGACCGCGAGCATCCGTGTGGTGCTCGCTTCATACAGGGCAGGTTCTGGCTGCTATCAGCAGCCGGGGACCCACCGGTAATGGGCGACATCCGCGTTAGCGCAGATGTCCGCCATTAACCTCTCAGCGGCAATGCGCATGTTAAAATAGATGATCAGATCGCCCACAGCGCTGCCGCAGCAATCCGATCGTCTGTAATGGTGGACGGAGGTCCCCTCACCTGCCTCCGTCCGTCTCCTGGCGTCTCCTGCTCTGGTCTGAGATCGAGCAAACCAGAGCAGGAGATAGCCAATAATACTGATCAGTGCTATGTCCTATGCATAGCACTGAACAGTATTAGCAATCAAATGATTGCTATAGATAATCCCCTATGGGTACATAAAAAGTGTAAAAAAAAAATCCCTTAAAGTGGTATTCCAGGCCAAAACTTTTTTTTATGTATCAACTGGCTCCGGAAAGTTAAACAGATTTGTAAATTACTTTGATTAAAAAATCTTAATCCTTCCAATAGTTATTAGCTTCTGAAGTTGAGTTGTTGTTTTCTGTCTAACTGCTCTCTGATGACTCACATCCCGGGAGTTGTGCAGTTCCTATGGGGATATTCTCCCATCATGCACAGCTCCCAGGACGTGACATCATCAATGAGCAGTTAGACAGAAAACTTTAGAAGCTAATAACTATTGGAAGGATTAAGATTTTTGAATAGAAGTAATTTACAAATCTGTTTAACTTTCCGGAGCCAGTTGATATATAAAAAAATGTTTTAGCCTGGAATACCCCTTTAATTACTGATTTTGTACAAAAAGTTTTAGATTTTTTTTAAACGGTACAAAAAATATAAAAGTATCTAGCCATGGGTATCATTTTTATCATATCGACCCACAGAATAAAGAACACATGTTATTTTTACCGTAAATTGTACAGTGTGAAAACGAAACCCTCCAAAATGTGCAAAACTGTGGTTTTCATTTAAATTTCCTCCCTAAAAAAAAATTTTTTGGGTTCGTCATACATTTTATGGTAAAATGAGAGGTTTCATTACAAAGTACAATTGGTCAGGCAAAAAACTAGCCCTTATATGGGTCTGTAGATGGAAATATAAAAGAGTTATGGATGTTAGAAAGCGAGAAGGGAAAAACACAAACGCAAAAATAAAATTGGCCTGGTCCTTTAAGGTAAAAATGGGCTTGGTCCTTAAGGGGTTAAGGATAAAAAATGTGGCTAAAATGGAGGATACAATGAAGGTGCTCAATGTTCCTAACCCTTTATTTGCACCAAGGGAGGCCATAGAGGTTCATGCTGAATTATAGCATTTCCTAGCTGCATGCTGTCTTCCTCTGCACTAAGGGTACGTTCACACAGGCGGATTTATTTGCGGGTTTCCCGCTGCGTATTTGAAAGGGGGAGGGCTCTTCTCGGCTGTCGGCAGTAGATTTTCCGCTGCAGAAAAACCTACTGACTTTGATGGGGCTTGCGGCGGATTTTCCACTGCAGAAATTCCACAGCGGAAAATCTGCTGCGAACAACCGCAAAGAGCCCGCCCCTTTTCAAATATGCAGCGGGAAACCCGCAAATAAAACTGCCCGTGTGAACGTACCCAAAGAACATGATTTTTGTAGAGGTGGCAGTAGCTTTTGCCATATTATCTTGAGCTTGCACATTACCTTCTGTTGTTATTTTCTTCTAATAAGTATGTTTTTAGAGACTAGTAAAAGAAATGTTTTAAAAATAAATATTTCCTTTCCTTGTATTTATTTCCGCCCGCCTAATTCCTTTAAAACCCCATACAGCAGTGACACTCATCTCTAAGGGATATGTCTAGAAAAAAGAATATAAAAAAAAAAAAAAATGATTAAACGTTGTACAATTGCCGCTCAATGAAATTCATATAGTTTCAAAGAAAAGTAATGTATTCAGAATCATCGAGGGAATTTGCATAAAAACAAGAGTTTCACTTAGAATCATTCAGAAAAGACATTTGGGAAAATAAGACAATTTTGAAGCAGTCAAAAAAAAAAAAATCTTATTCGACGGAAACTTTCTAGAGAAGTAAATTTGCATATTAATAAAGGATTAAAGTGCCCATGAAAAATTTGGGAGCAGTTACTTTCTCTTGTCTATTTTGTTTTTCACATAAACATATTTTCAAATGAAAGGAACTTGTTTCACTGTAGCTATTGGGACAAGTCTCCAAGGCTCCATGTTCCAATATAACACAGAATTTTTATGACGAGGAGTGATTGAAAGGAACCCCTTTGACTTTATTCCCTTTATTAAAACAAGTAAAGGGGATAGTCTGACAAATTAGAAATCTTTTGAAATACTGTTGTAGGCAGGAGTTTTTTTTTTTCCCATCAAGACATGGGATTTCTATGAATAAGACAAGAGTACATAAAATTGTCAGCTTTCAGATATGAAGTGTATTACTGCCTAACCAGATAAGAGACCAATGGAATTATAAACACAGAGCAAGCTTATGTCAGTTTATTGTCTGCAATTAAGATTCTATTTTTATTTTAAAACACCAAAACCTAAACGGTATGGTATCACAACCTTAAAATGGTGCTGTTATTCCTACTATAGTGTATAAAACCATAATACTTAAAATACATCTTTTAGAACAAGAAACCTGTCTCCAAAAAGGTTAACCAGTGAGGGTTATGCTGCACACATGCTCCAGATTTATGCACTGTGGCCGACATTTATGATTGTTTTTAGACAGTTTTTTGTGTCTAGAAAAGGCGCAAAAAAGGCGCAAGCCGAGTTTATTTGAGCCTCTTTTTGCGCCTTTTGGTTTATACATTTCTGCTGATTTTGGCAATACATCTGATATGGAAGGGTTTTATGAACTGCACCTTTTTTGGGAAAAGGCGCAAAAAAGGTGTAAAGTCACTGAAAAGTCTTTAAAACTTCACCAGCCCAGACATGGTGTAGCTTTTTGGTGTATGTGAAGAGAGAAATTTCAGAAAATGTGACCTGCACAAAATTTATCAAATTCTCTGTGACCATTTAAAAATTTGGTGCTCGTACACATTACCAGCACACAAAAAAAAAGGTGTAAAAAAATGCTTCACTTACACCTATAATGATAAATGCCAGCCTGTATCTCCATCAAAACAGCTGCCATTGATTTTTTTTATGCATATCATGAGGTACAGGGTTTTTTATACAGTTAACCAGAAATATGTTATTGTCTGTAGAGCCACATATTGGTTCGTATAACTAAAAACCACAAACAAGCTTTTATTTTCTCATACATTAGTGAGATGACCATGATATATTAATATACAAAAATTATATTCAATGAAATATTACCCAGAGTTCACATAAGTTCCTGCAATGTACATCACTTTTTCTTTTCTTATTCCATCTAGAACAGCTAGCTTGCAAAACTCCCACATGAGAAGGAACTCAACCTGCTGGAATGCTGTGCAACAGCAGCTTTAGTGACATTACAAGGAGAGAGAGGTCAAATGGAGCTATAGCCCCGGGCTTTGCCCCTATAGCTACAGGTCTGGCTCTGGTTCGCTCTCTTATGGGAATCTGGGACACTTGTCCTAGATCCCAAGGCGAACAAGCGCCGCTTTCACCTGTATGTGCATACAATAGCATAGATCTGAAAGCTCCCTGTCAGTGTAAGCCTCAGGCCTGCGGCTTATGCTGACAAGAAAGTGTGACCTCTGCCCTCGCGCAAAGCAGGCATAATGATGTCACTCATTGACGCCTGCACTGCAGAGAGAGCGGGATGCAGCCAGGCTGTACTCCTGAGCGATGCATTGGATTTTAGGTGAGTATCTGTGTTTGTTTTGGTTTTTTTTACTTTTTTTTTTTCAACTTGGCACAAGGGGGGAGGGGGGGGGGGGGAGAATTGAACTACTTGGCTTACTACACCCCTGGCTATCAATCTACCTGGCTAATTACATACTGGCTACCTTCTATATACCGGCACTACCTGCATACCTGGCTACCAAACTAGCAAGTTATGTAGTGTTTCCCAACCAGAGTGCCTTCCGACGTTGCAAAACTACAACTCCCAGCATGTCCAAACAGCCAGATGCTCTACATATCTTATTGGAAAAAAGTGCTTCTTTCTCCTGTTATCAAACATTTGCCCTCTGTCCCCTTCATGCTGCTAAATTCATTTGTAATGTTTAGTGCTCCAGCCAGACACGCTGGCCGTGAGCGCTCTCCTCCTCTCTCCTCCTCAGCCGGCGGGGCCGGGATTCGCATTGTGGGATGCGCCCGCATGCGAATTCCAGCCCATCACTCACCTCCGCTCTCTGTTGTCCCTCCAGTTATCTCGCCGGAGCTCTAAAACTTAAAGGGTCAGTGCAGCCGTAATTCTGTTCCACACCTGCACCTTTCTTATAAGTATCAGTACCTCCCACTAACCTCTGCTGGATCTTTGTTTGCCTTAATTTCACTGGACCCTCCTGTTGTCCAGTAACCTGATAGCGATAATGTCGCAATAGTCCCGATCAGGTCCTCTGAGCTGCTGAGATACTTTTGGTTTAGTTTTAGAAATGGTTAATGCTGGGCATTGGCCCGATCGGCCTTACCTGGCATTAACCGTGGGTCATGGCTGCTGATCGCAGTCGGGACCCACGGCGTTTAAATCGTTCTCCGGTCGTGAGAACTGTTTAAACCCCGTTAACGGCACCATGGCGTACAGGTAAGCCCTGAGTCCTTAAGGATTTGGGAACGGGCCATACGCGTAGGTCCTGCATCTCCAAGGTGTTAGACAAACAAACAAGAAGAAAAACAACAAATTTTGTGATTTTTTTGAGAAACTAATGTTCATAGTGTAAACGTAGGATCATTCTCATGTAAAACCCTTTGAATATTTAGTGTAAACTTTTTGCGTTAAAATTTTGGTGCTAAAAGTTTTGAATGTGTCCCATAGCCATAGGCTGTCCGGGCATGCTTGGAGATGTAGTTTTGCAACAGCTGGAGACACAGTTTGAAAACACTGATCTAAGAGTTTAGGGACTAATACAAAGGGCAATTATCTGCAGCTGCTTGTTCATGCCTTATGGTGTCATTTTGGCCGCTCAAAAAAATCATCAGCTAACGGCCTTGCATTCTCCCAAGTAATAAGAAATGTGTGACTTATGATTCATGGACTCAAAGGGTAGCACAAAGGATGCTATAATTGTTCATGGTTCACCCGCCTGGTGCTGGAGCCTTATTACAGAGTGGGCCCGGGCTATGGAATAAGGCTCTCTGACAGGGATGTAACTATAGGAGGTGCAAAGGTTAGATCAACTGGTGTCTGAGGAGGTCCAAATGGTCCCTATACCCCACATAAGGCCATATTCACATGGCTTAAAAAGGTGTGGAATGTCCGCCAGGAAAAAATGGGAGGACATTCTGCACATTCAAATAATGCAGGGGGAACTAGAACCGCTTAGAAACGTGCCGTCTCATAGACGACATGCATTTCCGAGACAGATGCATTTCCGAGTGAAATATACAGAAAGAATAAACATGTCTATTCTTGATTTCTGCGGCATAATCCTATCGAAATCAATGCACACGGACATTTTGCCATGTGAACTTACCCTCAGGGAGCTAGTGTTATATATAATCTGTGATATCTGGGGCCCTAGTTGCAGATTTTGCATTGTGGAACAGGAGCTTTAAGCTTTGGCTCGGCAATGGACTAAAGAACAAAATCACTTTTTGTACAATGATCCTGAACAAGAAGCAATTTTTAGATATATTTTAAGACATTGTTATCAAGAACAAGAACATACATCCGCTTAAAAATGTATACTGTAATTAAAAGTATATATGATATACAGTACTGCGGAACCTAGGGTTTATAAATACCATTAATTATAAATAACATTCCAAAATGATGCAATGCAGCCTGGCTTTAAGCGCAACATACTTTGTGTCTTGCTTTCAACGTGTCCATAAGGAAAGAATTGTGCATAGCGGCAGTGATGGATGGCTGTCAAGTAATAAACCTGCAAGCAGTTAGCGACCATTTAGCATGCTAAGGAGTGTGTGCTGAGTTTGTAATGAATAACATAAGACTTTTGTTTCTCCCTGAGGGAAAGGAAATATCTGCCACAGTGTATAGCATATTGTAATTATATGGTAAAATACAGCTTCTTTGGAAACTACAGATATTAATATTCCCAACTTACCAATGAAAGGATGAAAAAATTATGTAACAAATTTTAAGTCCCAAAAAAATAGATCTTATAGGTGTGAAATGTATCAAGTTAGTAAATATATATATATATATATATATATATATATATATATATATATATATATATATATTAGATATGTATGCTTAATATTTTATTTACCCTTGCAGGTATGTTTGACAATATACAACATTGCATTATTTAGATGTCGATTTAATGCAAGATGAGTTGAATTATTACTGTAAGGTTTTGTTTATCTTATACAGCAGTATGTCTACAGAGTTAAGGTTTTAGGCCAGGCTTTCGTGCACAACATATCACATAAGTGAGTACACCCCTTATATGTTTGTAAACATTGTATTATATATTTTGTGAAAATACTGAAGACATAACACTCTGCTACAATGTAAAGAAGTGAGTGCACAGCATTTATAACAGTGTTTAATTTTTTAAGTTTAATTTAATTTGATCAGGGTGAGAGATCAGTGTGTGCAGTGTTATAGGTCCCTATAACACTGCAGAAAAAAAGTAAAAAAAAAGTGTTAATAAAGGTCATTTAACCCCTTCCCTAATAAAAGTTTGAATCACCCCCCTTTTCCCATAAAAAAAATAAAAATGTGTAAAAACAAAAACAACAAAAAAAACATATGTGGTATCGCCGCATGCATAAATGTCCGAACTATAAAAATATATCATTAATTAAACGGCACGGTCAATGGTGTACGCGCAAAAAAAATTCCGAAGTCAAAAAAAGCGCATTTTTGGTCACTTTTTATACCATTATAAAAATGAATAAAAAGTGATCAAAAAGTCCAATCAAAACAAAAATCATACCGATAAAAACGAAAGATCACGGTGCAAAAAATGAGTCCTCATACCGTCCTGTACGTGGAAAAATAAAAAAGTTATAGGGGTCAGAAGATGACATTTTTAAACTTATAAATTTTCCTGCATGTAGTTATGATTTTTTCCAGAAGTGCGACAAAATCAAACCTATATAAGTAGGGTATCATTTTAACCGTATGGACCTACAGAATAATGATAAGGTCTAATTTTTACCGAAATATGCACTGCGTAGAAACGGAAGCCCCCAAAAGTTACAAAATGGCGTTTTTTCTTCGATTTTTTCGCACAATGATTTTTTTTCGCGTTTGGCCGTGCATTTTTGGGTAAAATGACTAATGTCTCTGCAAAGTAGAATTGGCGACGCAAAAAATAAGCCATAATATGGATTTTTAGGTATAAAATTGAAAGGGTTATGATTTTTTAAAGGGAAAGGAGGAAAAAACGAAAGTGCAAAAACTGAAAAACCCTGAGTCCTTAAGGGGTTAAGCCTCCTTGGCATGGAGTTCATCAGAGTTTCACAGGTTGCTTTCCTTCCTTCATGATGACATTACAGAGCAGGTGAATGTTAGAGACCTTTCGCTTTGGGGATGCCACACAGATGCTACATAAGATTTAGGTCTGGAGACATGCTTGGCCAGTCCATCATCTTTACCCTCAGCTTATTTAGCAAGGCAGTGGCGGAGATGTGTTTGGGGTTGTTATCATGTTGGAATACTGCCCCGTGGCTTAGTCTCGGGAGGATGGAGATCATTTTCTGCTTCACTATGTTACAGTACTTTTTGGCATTCGTGGTTCCCTCAATGAACTGTAGCTCCCCAGTGCCAGCAGCACTCATGCAGCCCAAGACATGACACTCTCACTATGACTGTAAGCAAGACACACTTGTCTTTATACTCCTCCCCTGGTTGCCTCCACACACACTTGACACCATCTGAAGCAAATAAGTTCATCTCGGTCTCATCGGAGCACAGGATATGGTTCCAGTAATCCATGTACTTTGCTTGTCTTCAGTAAACTGTTTGCAGGCTTTCTTGTGCTTCATCTTTAGAAGAGGTTGCCTTCTAGTACTAAAGCCATGCATACTAATTTGATATAGTGTGCTGTGTATGGTCTGAGCATTGACAGGCTGACTCCATCCAATTAACCTCTGTAGCAATACTGGCAGCACTCATATGCCTATTTCTCTAGGACAAGCTCTGAATATGATGCTGAGCATACGCACTAAACTTCACTTGTTGTCAAAGCCTGTTCTGAGTGGACGACCTCAAGGGTGAACCAGAGACGTGATTAGAGCAGCGACTGAGTGGCCTCCGCATGGCAAGGTTAAAGCAGAAATCCACCTCCTTTGAATTAAGTGCTAATGCTGGATTGCACCAGGTCAGTTACTGGAACAATTGGAACAGTCTCTGTTTAGGTGGTACAAATGGTTGAAATTGCTAGGTATGCTTAACACCTTTGAAAGTCTATTGGACCTTTTTTTTTAATCGCTGAAGAAAGAAAGTGCGATAGACTTTGAAATGTGTTTTGCTACCAAGCAATCCAAACCCTTTGTACCACCTAAACAGACTGTGCCACTTGGTCTAGTAACTCACCTGGTGGGATACAGCTTCACCGCTCCCTACAATTCAGTTTCAGTACTAAATTCAAACAGTGTGCGTTCCAGCTTTATCCCTACCACAATGACACCACTCAGTACCTGCACTAATGACATTTCATTATCCACCGGCTCACCATCTTCCTAACAGGACCCCAGCAGAAAAATCCATCGGTACGCTCAGGCAGAGTAAGCACTATAGCACAATAGACTGGTGAGTGGAGCATAGTGCCAATGTTCTCACTCTTGCTAAGTAAATCCGCTTCAATCCTCGCTTCTGCTCCCATGCTCTGACTGGTAGGGTGGCAAACAGCAAACAAAGAAAAGTGTCCAGCACCAGGTAGCAAGTAAAACATTAATTTTATTGAGGCATCTGAAAAAAACAGGTACACAGGAGTGTAGTCTCCTATGCATTTCGGGCTGAAGTGCCCTTAGTCATGGCATAAAACATGGTAACACAGTAACACTTACATATCCTGGTAATAGGTCATGTGGTTGTTGCACGTGTATACTAAACAAAGCTAGAAAAAGTGGCATGGATTCCAACCAAAAATTACTTGCACTGGTATTGCATTGGAATACAAGTCAATGTTCACACTTTACTAAATACAGCTATCATGAACACAAGATACATACATATACTATTATAACATAACCATACATATAACAGCAATAACTCTGGACCACGTGCAACGTGAATAACACTAAACATTAATATGCTAGAATAACATCTTGCCATAAAATAAAACCATTGGGTTCCCTGGTTTCTAAAAGGAAAATCCAAAAGGATTCCCTATTTAGGGGGAGCCTTCTCATATCTCCCCCCCCCCCCCCCCCCGGATAGGTCTTTTGATTTTTTTTCTATACTCATCGTAGTGTATTCACGTTATCTCCATGTATATCTCTAAAATGCTTAGAAAGTGCAGAAATATTGGGGTTAAATTTTAACTATTTTTATGAATCCGATATGTGCCTACGTATTCTTGTTTTCAAAGTGTTTGAGGTGCCGCCAACATATTGGCGATGACAAGTTTCACAGGAGGCTAGATAAATTATATTTTTTGAATTGCAATTAATGTAATCCCTTATTTGAAACTTCCTACCATATGACTGAAACTCCTTTGTAATCTGCATACGATTACATGTGGTACATATTCCATGTCTGCACCTCCAATTACCTGCATGCTGTAGTCATGTTTGTTCACTATGTTTCTTTTTTCTATTGAACATGCTTGAAGAGAGAATAGAACCCAATGAAGGTTGCTTTTTGGATACCATTTTAAAATGATCCTGTACCAAATTACCTATAATAGGATAGCATAGTGCCAATGTTCTTCCACTCCAGGAGCTATATCAATAATATTTCAGTGCACAGTACTTACGATTTTCCCCTATAGTAATTGCAAAAACACAATAATCGGTCTCAGAAACTAATAGAGGTTCACAGCACCAGCAGCAATCTCTCTTTGTTACAGGATCAATCGCTATATTTCTTTTCACAGGACCTAACCCCCAAGGAACAGAACATAGATTATTTTGGTACAATATGCTATTTATTTATTTACAAGCAACAATATTTTTGTACCAACAGGATATAAACAAACTTTAGGAATATACTATACTTTATGCACAAAAATACTGTTTGCTATAGGACATTTGTCTATATTTTTTGCTCTATAAAGTGCAATATCAATATATTTCAGGCTGAATATTTTATTCTTTTTTACTTTCTTATATTGTATCATTAATTGCTCATAAATATATATACAGTGACCCCTCGAACTTTGTTGTGGTTCGTGGCTCTGGGGTTGAATTATATCTGGCTCCAAGGATCCACGACCAGTTAAAATCTGCAGACCATGCATCTGGGACAAAAAATGTCCGACAAAAATGGCTGCCACCGTGCGGTGTTGTGAATACAATATATTCACAGACCAGGTGCATAGACACTTAACTGAGCAGTACTACCGGAGACCAAATGCATTCATAAACACCCCACAGACCAACCTATTTAGGAATTTTGGAAGAGTTATATCCTAATATCCAATGCACAAATTAACACTACACACCCAAATACTGGCAGAAATAAAGATGTTTTAATATACAGCTAACTAAAACACACTCTAACTAAGAGAGAAAAGAGAAAAAAGATTTTACAAATAGCTAGAAACTTAAATCTGCAGTGTAAGTAAACACATATACAACGATTATAGTAGAAAACACTGTCCGTTGGCTATTTAGGTGGATTTTCCTTAAAATATACAACTATACTAAATGAAACACACAGAGAATATAATACTGAAAAAATACTTAGCCTCGGGGACCCTTTACAGCAAGTATGAGCAACAAAGACAGGCATGGGAGTAGGCTGCAGTCCTTTGTTTCAGGATTCAGGCCCAAACAGGAAGTTGAATTGCCAGGTGTGTTGGTATCCAGCCCCGCAATAGAAAGAGAGCCCTTTGCCCCCTTTGAATGGGCTTTTATTTAGATGTTCTCCACCCCCAGGTGGTCTGGCTAATGTTACAAAAGCCCCTGTAAGCATGCCTTGGAGACCCCCTACTATAAAGATGATCCTTCATCTTTTCTTTTGTCTAAACTCCATGCGGCCTTCTAGGACTAGAATCACAAAATATAGCAAATAAAATGTATGTCATTTTCATGTCCATAACAAACTACGATGGCCCCGACATACGATAATTTCAACATGCGATGGCCTCTCAGAGGCCATCGCATGTTGAAGGCAGCATCAACATACGATGCTTTTTTATGTCGGGGCCATCGCATAAACGGCTATCCGGCAGTGCTAACTGCTTCAGCTGCTGCCGGATAGCCATTTACGGTGCCCCATGAGCTCCGGTGATGGTCACTCACCTGTCCTCGGGGCTCCAGCGCAACCTCTTCGGGATCCTCTGCCTCGTCGGCGCTCTCCATCGACATCATCACGTCGCTGCGCACGCCGTCCCGTCATCCAATAGGAGCGGCATGCATAATGACATGATGGCGACGATGGAGAGCGCAGTTGCCGGGGAGGCAGAGGCCTTGCCGAAGCGTCGGGGACACCCCGGGGACGCGGCAACAGCGATGGAAGGCGACATCCCGGGCAGCGGTGACGAGCGGTGACGGTCCGGAGCGGCGGGGACAGGTGAGTACATCTTTCTCTAACAGTGGTCTACAACCTGCGGACCTCCAGATGTTGCAAAATTACAACACCCAGCATGCTGGGTACTGTAGTTTTGCAACATCAGGAGGTCTGCAGGTTGTAGACCACTGTCCTATACTTTACATTGCACGGATCCCTCAACATACGATGGTTTCAACAAACGATGGTCTCTTTGGAACGGATTATCATCGTATGTTGAGGGACCACTGTACACTGGAGTAATCACACGTGCTCTGTGACACCATCCGGGTAAAAACAAATAGATACTTTTAAAATAAATATTAACTTGTTTTAACATAGGAATGGTTACATTCTGATACTTCTAAGTACATTTTAACACGCGTTGGCCCTCATACTATTGGCCCTTACTAACAGCATTCCGTCTCTTTTTGTCGGGTTGTGCGCCTAAATTCTGTGTAAATTCTGAATGTGCGACAGAAAAAACCTGACAGAATCAGAAACACTCAGAGTGAAAAAAAAAAAAAGACTACAAAATGGGTGTGTTTTTTTTGAGAAAAGGGGCGTGTTCCCTACATTTCATCCAAAATCACTCGTCTTTTCTGAAAACCACTCTGAAAATCATGTGAATTTTCTGGGAGGAAACCCCTACACTTGAAAACATGTATAAAGTTTCTGAAAGCAGAGTTTATTAGTAAATACCATGGGAAAAAAAGGTCGGAACAGCAAAAAACACAACAAAACCTACACTCCACTCTTAGTAATTCAGCGCAAACGTATCATACACAACAGAGTAAACTAGAGAATTGTGTTTACCTTCCTTTTCTATATATTTTCTTAGGTTGTATTTACTTATTTGGACAAAATAATTTATTCCAACAAGTAGAGATACCTGCTTTTTTTTATTTTAGACCTGAACTATTCCTCAAAAGTTTGTTGCAACAAGGCCAAGCTATATTTTTCAAAAACTTTGCCCCTTCGCTAAGGTCACACCCGCCTTTGGTGGACCTAGTTTAAACTTTTCTAAAAAGTGTCTAAAACTTATAAGAAACTAATATGAAGGCCTATTTTCAATAGTAAATCTGAGCCAATGTTTGCTTAGATGCTATTTCTCAAGTGACATCTCAACTGTTGTTGTCTACCTTCTATTAACCCCTTAAGGACTGAGCCCTTTTTCACCTTAAGGACTGAGCCCTTTTTTACAATTTTGACCACTGTCACTTTATGCATTAATATCTCTGAGATGCTATTACCGATTATTCTGATTCCGAAATTGTTTTTTCGTGACAAATTTTCATTATTACTTGCATCCTTTCTTGGTGAAAAATCCCAAAATTTCATGAAAATTTTGAAATTTAGCATTTTTCTAACCTTGAAACTCTGCTTGTAAGGAAAATGGATATTTCACATAAATTATACATTGATTCACATATACAATATGTCTACTTTATATTTGCATCATAAAGTTGACATGTTCTTACTTTTGGAAGACATCAGAGGGCCTCAAAGTTCAGCAGCAATTTTCCAATTTTTCACAAAATTTTCAAAATCTGAATTTTTCAGGGACCAGTTCAGTTTTAAAGTGGATTTGAGGGTTCTTCATATTAGAAATACCCCATAAATGACCCCATTATAAAAATATAGAAATACCCCATTATGACCCCCCTCCAAAGTATTCAAAATGACTTTCAGAAAGTGTATTAATCCTTTAGGTGTTCCACAGGAATAGCAGCAAGGTGAAGATTCAAAATCTTCATTTTTTACACTCACATTTTCTTGTAGGCCCAGCTTTTGAAGTTTTACAAGGGGTAAAAGAAGAAAAAGACCCCAAAAATTTGTAACCCAATTTCTCTCGAGTAAGGAAATCTCATATGTGGATGTCAAGTGCTCTGTGGATGCACTACAAGGCTCAGAAGGGAAGGAGCGACAATGGGATTTTGATGAGTGAGTTTTTCTGAAATGGTTTTTGGGGGCATGTCACATTTAGGAAGCCCCTCTGGTGCCAGAACAGAAAAAAAAACAAAAAAAAACAACATGGCATACTATTTTGGAACCTACACCCCTCAAGAAACGTGACAAAGGGGCCTTAACATTCCAGAGGTGTTTGACGACTTTTCGTTAAAGTCGGATGTGTAAATGAATTTTTTTCACTAAAATGCTAGTTTTCCCTCAATTTTTTTATTTTTAAAGGAGAAAATGCCCCCCAGAATTTGTAACTCCATCTGTTCTAAGTATGGAAATACCCCATGTGTGAATGTCAAATGCACTGCGTGCGCACTACAATGCTCAGAAGAGAAGGTGTCACATTTGGCTTTTGGAAAGCAAATTTTGCTGAAATGGTTTTTGGGGGGCATGTTGCATTTAGTAAGCCCCTGTGGTGCCAGAACAGCAAAAAAACACACAGCATACTATTTTGGAAACTACACCTCTCAAGGAATATAACAAGGGGCATAGTGAGCCTTAACACCACACAGAGGCTTGACAAATTTTCGCTAAAGTTGGACGAGAAAATGAAAAATTAGATTTTTTCACCAAAATGCTGGTGTTACCCCAAATTTTTCATTTTCACAAGCGGTAATTGGAGAAAAAGCCTCCCAAAATTTGTAATTCCATTTCTTCTGAGTATGGAAATACCCCATATGTGGATGTAAAGTGCTCAGAAGAGGAGTGCCATTGATCTTTTGGTGAGAGAATCTAGTTGGAATAGAAGTGGGAGGCCGTGTTCATTTACAAAGCCCCCTATGGTGCCAGAACAGTGGATCCCCCCACATGTGACCCCATGTTGGAAACTATACCCCTCACAGAATTTTGATAGCTCTTTGGAACAGTGGGCTGTGCAAATGAAACATTACAATTTTCATTTTCACGGACCACTGTTCCAAAAATCTGTCAGACACCTGTGGGGTGTAAATGCTCACTGTACCCCTTATTACATTAAGTGAGGGGTATAGTTTCCAAAATGGGGTCACATGTGGGGGGGAGTCCACTGTTCTGGCACTGTGGGGGCTTTGTAAATAAACATGGCCTTCAATTTCAGACACAATCTCTCTCCAAAAGCCCAATGGCGCTCCTTCTCTTCTGAGCATTGTAGTTTGCCTGCAGAGCACTTTACATCCACATATGGGGTATGTTCTTACTCAGAAGAAATGGGGCTACAAATTTTGGGGGGGCTTTTTTTCCTATTCTCCCTTGTGAAAATGAAAAATGTAGGGTAACACCTGCATTTTAGTGAAAAAAAATTTTTTTTTCATTTTCACATCCAACTTTAACAAAAATTTGTAGGGTTATGCGTTTGTGTAGTGTTTTACTTTTTATTTTGTTTAGTTGTAATGTAGTGTAGTGTTTTTAGGGTACATTCACATGGGTCGGGTTTACAGTGAGTTTCTCGCTGGGAGTTTGAGCTGCAGTGGAAAATTTGCCGCATCTGAAACTTGCAGCAGAAAACTCGCTGTTAACCCCCGCCTGTGTGAATGCACCCTGTACATTCACATGGGGAGAACCTTCAGTTGCTGGGAGTTGTAGTTATGCAAAAGCTGGAGGCACATTGGTTGCAAAACACTGAGTTTGTTACTTAACTCAGTGTTTCACAACCAGTGTGCCTTCAGCTGTTGCAAAACTAGAACTCCCAGCATTTACAGTCTCTCAGTGCATGCTGGGAGTTGTATTTTTGCAACAGCTGGAGGCACACTGGTTGCAAAACACTGAGTTAGGTAACAAACTCGGTTTCACAACCAATGTGTCTCCAGCTATTGCAAAACTGCAACAATCAGCATGCATTGACAGTCGAAGGGCATGCCCTTTGGTAGTCTGTGCATGTTGAGAGTTGCAGTTATGCAACAGCTGGATGCACACTTTTTCATAGAAAAAATGTGCCTCCAGCTGTTGCATAACTACAACCCCCAGCATGCACAGACTACCAAAGGGCATGCTGGGAGTTGTAGTTGGAACTCCTGAGGTCCTGAGGAAGCCTTTGTAGCTGGAGGTGGAACATGTGGGGTCTGCTGCCCCCGTCTTTGGACGAGAATGCCCCAACCATTGCACAGTGACCAGCCAGAGATAGATGCAGTTTTCATGCCACATGCACTTTGTATTCTTATGGTATTTATTGTGAATTGCAAGTGTGCACACAGTATTTATGATTTAGTATGTGAGTGCCAGTCTGTTTACATTAGGTAGCTTAAAGTCTTTCTTATTGTGACAATATGTTATGTTACTTCCAGACTACATTGACTGCCATCATGTAGGATTAGTTGTCTAATATAAACTTTTTAATTTTTTTCACTACATTATGTGTGTGGCATCTAGATTCTTGTAATATATTAAGTTATCTGGTATTTCTTTGGCAGGGATATCCTCCTCCTTCATAATGGGTTATTATAGCCAGCATGGGGTGAGCGTAGTAGGATTACATTCCTCCGCCCGGTGTCTATAGGATTTTAAATGGTTTTAAATGTCTGTACACCTTTTTTCCTTATTTGTATGTTCAGATTTTGTAATAAAGATATCTTTTATGCTTGGTATATTTGACTCATAGAATTTATTGATGTGCCGCATTATATGTTTGCTAGCTTTTCCCTCTTTTTGTATAGTAGATATGTATTTTAGCAACTAGTTTGCACCCAACAGTGGGATATTGGATGGTGTCCATTTAATCTTTCATTGTAGTTGGAACTCCAGCTGTTGCAAAACTACAACTCCCAGCAAGCCCTTTGGCTTTGCATGCTGAGAGTTGTTGCTAAGCAACAGCAGGAGGTGAACAGGCCTCACTTCCTGCTGTATTCTGCCGCCAGACGGCTGCCACTGCTGCCACCGATCCTGCTATTCCTGTTGCCACCACCGCACCAGAGGGGACCCCCACCGGACCAGGGAGAAGTAGGAGACCCCCGCCGACCCCGATCACCGCCATGATCGCCGTCCTGATCACCGCCCAGCAGGGTCGTTCCGACCTATCAATCACGTGATCATGAGGCGGCACCTGTGCCACCTCACTCTTGCTGGGTAAGGGTCAATGGACAGCCCCATTCACCATTTTTTCCAGGTCACCGGGTCATGAGGGACCCTATATCGCTGCAAATGGGGGGTCTCGGGACTCCCCCCCCAGGGGTTTGCACTGGGTGCCTGCTGATAGATATCAGCAATCACCCCAGTCTGGTCCCCGCCCGGCGAGCAGCTGGGACCGGAATTCCCACACGCGTACCCATATGCACTCAGTCCTTAAGGACTTTGAAACGGGGGCGTATGGATATGCCCGGCGTTCTTTAGGGGTTAAGGGATTGTCTTCATGATTCCATTGCTGATCTTGACTCGAAAAACTTGAATTTTTTATTCTGATTTTGTACTGCTGTCTATTCTGCTGAAAGCCTGGTCCTTGGATATTGTTTTGCCCCTTGACTTGGTGTTTTCAAACTAGATTTTTCTCAAAGCCATGGCTACCCTATTATTACTTCTGTTTTGGCCTGTGCCTATAGGCGGTCCTAGGAGATGACTGTTTTCTTAAAAGGATTTAAAGGTATCAAAAAATGTGGACAAAATTCTACTGTGTGAAAGATGTAGAGGAGATTTCAAATAACTCAAAGAACACAATTCTGCATAAATTTGATATAAATGGGACTTGTGCCAGAACTTACATTTAGACAAACACAAGGGCTTCTGGAACATTGGGGGAGATTTATGATTTTTTTTTTACTTGTTATTGGTCTAATTTGCGGATTTTATTAATTTCTTTGCCATTTTTTTAACTTACAATTTTTGAAGTGATTTCTGAAGACTTGTCTATGTAGCCACTTTACATGCAGGGGTCATTAATTTATAATTTGCGATTTTTCTAAAATACAAAAACGTATAACGAATATAGACTGCATTCATTGTTTCTCTAGAAACCTGCTTTACAAAATGAGAAATGGAGAAGTCACTTGGTTAGTTTTGGTGGACTTTAGTTTTGGTACATTGTTTATCACACATATGATAAAGTATGTGCATGACCTGCAAAAGTGACTTTAAAAATGACATACAATGATAAATCTCCCCCAATGTGCTTAAAACAAAGGCATATTTGGCCATGTTATTTGGCCAAGATACAATGATTCATGTTTGGAGAAAATAAAATAAAAAAAACAGAGTACTGTACTTTACCCAAAGAACTGCTTGCCAAATATAAAGCAAGGTTGTGAAAACATTTTTGTTTGCAGCTCCTTTGTTTGGTCAAGACATGGGCAACCATCATAGAATTTACTATAAACTAATCACTGAACCAGAGGCTGCTTAAGAATTAGCAAAGAAAAGGATTGGAGGGGCTCTTAACAAACTAGCAACCTATGACCCGAGCTGCCCAAATAACACCTATACCTACGGTGTCAAAACATCTATGTTTTGAATAGGTCAATGAATATTGGATAAAAAATATTTATTTAATTAAAATGATAAAACACAATGCATTTAAAATATATGAAATATATTAGTGGTCTGTGACTCACAGGGCCCTTGTGGGTCAGCAGAATCACAAGATGTGCAAATGCGTAAAACAATCAATAGTAAGACAACAAAATATATCTTAGTAAAAAATATCTTAGTAAAAGAGTGACCACAAGTACAGCCTGGATAAATATAGAGCAATGAGTACTTGTTCATCGGTGTCTCTATTTCGGCAGTATTAGATAACTGTTGCATGAGTCATTGTAATCCAGGTAAGCATTTTAAATAGTAAGTAATTCCCCCTTTTGGATGTATAGGATAACGGTGCTTGTTATGATGATTGTATCCGGCACATAATAGTTTGTATCGAAAAACAATCGCAATTGAGCAGCGATATGGTGGGTTTCGGGATCACAGATTGCAGTACTGGCATATATGGATAGTTAAAATAGTACCTTTTCGGTGAGCGCTGGTCTCAGGTTAGGTCCCGGCTCTCTGGACAGAGAGCGCGCTGCTAGAGACTCAATCATTGTAGATCTGCAGTGGCGGTAGTGGGCTCAATCTGTGTGGACTGCAGCGGTTCTCCTGTAGATAGTGGATGGATAAGCAGGTAGCGTCCTCGTGGCAGGGTAGTGCGCACTGTCCAATAATGATGGACAGGTGTGGTATCGGTCCAGTAGCACTGTATCCTAAGGGAAAAAACTTAGTATTGTGGCACTTCAGGTTATGGCTGTGTCTGGACGTGTTTCAGGTCCCCCATAGGACCTTTCTTCAGCAGCTTGACATGATGTTAGAAGAGCCATTTAGTGAGGTATATATATATATATATATATATATATATATGTATAACTCCTCCCTTTTGTGGAGTACGTCACATCCAATGCTTGTCCAAGAGAACATAAGAACAATATTATAATAAATTACCTTACCACTACCCTGCCACGAGGACACTACCTGCTTATCCATCCACTATCTACAGGAGAACCGCTGCAGTTCACACAGATTGAGCCCACTACCGCCGAGGCAGATTTGAGACGGCCGAGTCTCTAGGAGCACTCTCTCTGCCTAGAGAGCCGGGACCTAACCTGAGACCAGCGCTCACCGAAAAGGTACTATTTTAACTATCCATATATCCCAGCACTGCAATCTGTGACCCCGAAACCCACCATATCGCTGCTCAATTGTGAGATGGCCGAGTCTCCAACAGCGTGCTCTCTGCCATAAGAGCCGGGACTCAGACGTGCAGCGCAAAGACTAGTGAGCGCGAGATCATTAAAGACTAACTTTGTTATTCGATACAAACTATTATGTGCCGGATACAATCATCATAACAAGCACTGTTATCCTATACATCCAAGAGGGGGAATTAATTACTATTTAAAACATATACCTCGATTACAATGACTCATGCAACAGTTATCTAATACTGCTGAAATAGAGACACCGCCGAACAAGTACTCATTGCTCTATACTTATCCAGGCTGTACTTACCGTAAACTTGTGGTCCCTCTTTTACTAATATATTTTTTACTGAGATATATTTTGTTGTCTTACTATTGATTGTTTTACCCATTTGTTCTGCTGACCCACAAGGGCCCTGTGAGTCACAGACCACTAATATATTTCATATATTTTAAATGTATTGTGTATTATCATTTTAATCAAATAAATATTTTTTATCCAATATTCATTGACCCTGAGACCCAATTTCTTTACTATTGCTTAAGAATTATGTTAGAACATTAGTTAGAAGATTGAAAATGCAGTTCGCAAGGTGACAATGACTTATGAAGGTATTTTTCATCACTGTATACATTAGATTTCTTTGTACTGTTTTGGACACTTTAAAATTAGTATTCAGTTTATTCTTTACTCGTATATTGTGTAAATCCAAATGATATAATATTGCACTGAATACACTTAACACATCTTTATAAATCTGAATGCATAAATTATCAAGAATGAGCATCATGCCATGAAGAGATTGATGTACAGGTAATATCCATGTTTTTTTTTAAAGATTAATTGATAAACATGGTGAATGTTCTGAAGCGTGTTTCTATAAAAAGGTTTATCTGACATTTCTTTTTTTCTTCAGAATAATTGAACATAAAGCAAGAGCTTTAGGTCATCCCATCGGAATTTGGCTGAATCACTTTAAATGTTTCAAGTGTTCACTTTATGCATAGCACAAGCCATGCCAGTTCTAGCAACCATGTTTTATTCAACGCATTAAGGAATTAACAAATGATTAAAATCACAAGACATCTAATTGTCTAAAAGTGTAAAATCCCTGTTGGTGCATGTAAAACAAAATAATTATTTTAATCACTTGCCATGATCAGCTGAAAATTGCAGGTGCCTGTAGAGAATTGGTTTTCATATTAGTTGGAACATATCTGATACTTACAATTCAAGCAGTTTGGGAAGTAAATATATAAACTTTATCTCATTTGGGGGTCATATTACTATTATGGCTGTAAAGTATGTTTAGACTATGTTCACACCATGAAGTTTTGGTGGTGCTCATTTTGGTGTTTATTTTTACCACAGCTTTTTTTTTACAAGTAAAAAATATAAAAATATTTTCATTAGATTATTATCACTTAGTACGGGGCTTTATTTACTCATTATATGGATATCTTCACTCATTATAAGGGTATTTTCACAGAGTGTAAACAAAAGCTCCAAATAATCTCCAAAAGAAGCCCTGAAAAGAAACCCAGTGTGATGGAAGAGCATAACGTATGCTTCACATAAGCATCACCTGGGTGCCCAAGTAGCCTCCATGATGGCCACCTGGACACAGAGGCTTGCCACAGGAGCTGAGACTATCTTCACCACTGCAGATTTCTGGGCTGGCTGGGAAGTTGCTAGACATGAGTGAACTTTTGAAACATTTGATTCGGCCAATCCGTCGAATTTTCCCCAAAAATTTGTTTGGGGACGAATTTATTCACATCGAATCTGTATTAAAAACGGCTATTGCTGGCCTACAGAGAGCCCCAATAGGGGTGTAGAACAGTTTGTTTTGTTCTAACATGCATAGGGAGTGTGCTATGTTAGTGAAATAATACTGTTTTCAGTATGACTTGCAGATTACAGGCATTGCTATAAGAATCACTGCTGCAGAGCGTCGATGTGGCAGCAGGGAGACCATATAGTGTCAAAATTGAAGAGGATAAAGAGATTTTTTCATGTCATTTTTATTTAATTTAATTAGAGTGTATTTACATTTTTTGAGTACCCATTCTGGTGAGCATCGAGCCGGCGGTTCTCCGGCAGATGATATACCACCTGTTCAAGCCCCTGTCTCTCAGTGCCCCCTGACTATGAAAGTGCGAATGATTCATTTAATCAGTTATGGTTCATTGTTATCACTCCAAGCTGTTTCATTGGATTCTTGTGATAATTCCTCAGGTAATATGACGTTGACGACCATAGGGCCTCAGTCTTGACAAGATTATATCAATTTTTTTATTTATTTAAATTTAAGATTTAAATTAGATTCCAAAATTTAATGTCCCAGTGTTTACTTTGAACTAATACAGTATGACTACAAAACCCAATCTAACAAGTAATCAATGGCTGCACAATGACAGAGCCTAAAGGTGGCAGCAGCATGAGGAGAACATAATCTGGCAGAATGACACAGCCTGGAATTTAAGGTGTGTATTAATGTCCCAGGCCCAGCAGCATCACTAATCAGTTTATGGCAGCATGAGGAGACCATATAGTGTTTGAATGGCACAGTCTGGAGTTGGCAGAAGTATGAGGAGACCATTGAAATTTAAGATTTTGAAATGTAAAATTTTTAAATAGAAATTTAGGATTTTGAAATTGAAATTTTAGCTAACACTGCCTGGCAGAAGCACGAGGAGGCCACTGACATTTAAGATTTTGAAATAGAAATTTAGGATTTTGAAATTGAAATTTTAGCTAACACTCCAATTTTAGTCACAGAGCCTGGAGGTGGCATCAGTATGATGAGACCATATGGTGGCGAAATAGCTAAGCCTGGAGTTGGCTGAAGCATGAGGAGACCATATAGTGTCTGAGTGGCACAGCCTGGAGTTGGGAGAAGTATGAGGAAACCATTGAAATTTAAGATTTTGAAATTTAAATTTTAGCTAATGCTCCCAAGTTTTAGTTTCCCGAGCCCCAGCGTGTGGTTACAAAGGAGCAAATCTAACAAGGAGTCACATGTTACATGGTGGCACAATGACAGAGCCTGAAGGTGACATCAGTATGAGGAGACCATATAGTGGCTGAATGACCGCCTGGAGTTTGTGGCAGAATGAGAATACCATATAGTGTCTGAATGGCACAGCCTAGAGGTGGCTGAAGCATGAGGAGAGACCATTTAGTGGCTGAATGGCACAGCCTGGAGTTTGTGGCAGCATAAGGAGACAATATAGTGGCTGAATGGCACAACCTGGAGGTGGCTGAAGCATGAGGAGACCACATAGTGACTGAACGGCACAGCCTGGAGGTGGCTGAAGCATGAGGAGACAAAATAGTGGCTGAATTGCACAGCCTGGAAGTGGCTGAAGCATGAGGAGACCATATAGTGGCTGAATGGCACAGCCTGGAGTTTGTGGCAGCATGAGGAGACCATATAGTGTCTGAATGGCACAGCCTGGAGGTGTCTGAAGCATGAGGAGACCATATAGTAGCTGAATGGCACAGCCTGGAGGTGGCAGTAGCAGCATCAGGAGTCCTGAAAGTGACCCAGTGATAGAGTGGTGTGGTAGGTGGCAATGCCAGTACCCAGTGACGAAGGGGAGTGAAAAAAAGGTCTGATGCGGAGGAATGTTTGTAACTTAGGAGCAGCGCCTAAAATATGTTTGGCACTATCCATGTTTGTGAAGTGTTGGTGTGGCACCATAGTCAATCTACTCTGATGCATCAGGAATTGGTGGGTGGAAATCCTGGCTGATTCATGCCTGATTCATCTTCTTAAACATTTTTTGTGGACAGACGAGTTCTCCTTGGAGTGACTATGGCCTCTGACACACTAAACACCCGCTCTGATGGCACACTACTTGCCATGCAGGACAGCTTTTCCAGGGCAAAATCTGCTAGTTGAGGCCACAAATCAAGTTTGGCTGCCCAGAAGTCCAGCGGATCTTCAAGGTGTGTTGGCATGGACATGTCAAGGTATGCCACCACCTGCTGGTTCAGGTCCTGCCCCAGGTCTACCTGCTGCTAATGAGTTGCTTCACTATGCGGGTGAAGAAAGGTAGTCATCAGTGACTCAGGCCACTGCTGATGGAGCTGGTACTGCTCCTGCCATCCCACCCCTCCCCAGCAGCCATGGCAGTGGAAGGTGAGCGCAGCCCCCCCCCCATTCAGACCTGCAAGCGGATGAATGATGGCGATGATAGGCATCGGCCAACTGAATACATAGGATGCCTCTGTAGTAGGTCAGTTTGTCCTCCCTCTCAGTGGGTGTAAAAAAAGCCCCTATTTTGTGGTGGTAGCGAGGGTCCAATAAGGTGGAGATCTAGAAGTCATCTTGTGCCAATTTGTAGACAATTCGACTGTCACTACGGAAGCAAGTAATAAGCCTTCCTAATATCCCTATAGCTCCTCTGGCTGCTCCTGCTCGCCTCTCATGTCAGATTACTAGAAAAAAATGCCCATTTGGTGAAACCTAAACTGTGCTCCACTGTGCCCCTCCCCCCCCTCCTCCTCCTCCAGTTCAGCCCCCACAGGGCTCATGTGGCCGTGAGATGTAGGCGTCACGTCTCCAGTGCTCTGACCAGCCATTGTTTCCAACACGTGTTGGAAGAAATGAAGCAGTGAAATGACGTTGTTCATCCCATGGAACACTTCAGGAACCGCTTTGCAACCACACGTGTGCCATGCACGTAGCATGGCTCAGCCTTCCCAGTCGCAGCACATACAAGATGTTCTTCTCGTTGTCAGTCACCATGGTTCCCAATTCCAGTTTTCGTGGAGTAAGCCTTGCTCCGATTTCTTTACGAATGGCTTTTAGCAGTTCCTCCCCTGTGTGACTCTGTTTGCCAAGGCAAACCATGTGAAGAACAGCGTGACACCACCGTGCCCTGCACACATGGTATGCGGAAGGGCCACTGAGAATTGTCTGGGCAGTGGAGGCTGAGGACATGGAGGAGGATGAGTAACATGACCAACGGCCTTAGAGCATGGAGGAGGAAGTGGCGTGACCTGGTGGTGTTGTAGATGTGCAGGAACCATATTCACCCAGTGAGCCCTAAAGGACATGTATTGTCCCTGAACATAGTTACAGCTCCAGACGTTGACACTGCTGTGCATTTTGGTACACACCGACAGGCTCAAGGACTGGCCCAGCTTTTCTTCCACAAA